>NC_061827.1:31937826-31940326 GCF_019202785.1 Penaeus chinensis | reverse complement strand
CGTGACTGCTGCACCTTGCGACCACGAAGAACACCACTTGATGATCTGGCTGACATACTTGGCATCCCTTTCTCGCTTTTTTTCTTTATTATTTTTTTCCTGTCTCTTTCTACTTCTATTTATCCTTTTGTAACGCCCGGACTAAACTAGCCTTCGCAACTCTCACTAAACTGAACTGAATCATTCCTTCCCTTTTTTTCTTTCTCTATTTTTTTTTGTTAGCTCATTTTCTTCTCTTCTCTTGCCATTTATTTTTCTCCCTTTCCCTTTTTCATCCCACCTTCCCTTCCTCCCTTTTATTATCTTCTTTTCAGTTGATCTACCTCCCTCACCACTTCTCTTTACCGTCTTTATATCTCCTGAAACTCCCTCGATATCCACTTCCCTTCCTTACTCCCCCTCTATATCTCTCTTGACCTCCCTCCCTCCTCTCTCCCCTTCCCTTTCCTTCCCCTTTATCCTCCCTTCCCCCCTTACATCCCCCTTGACTACCCCGACGACACTGATCTGTAAATTCTTCTCGCAGTCGCCGTGGCATTAAGTGTTTTGTTCATGGCCTCGTTAATGACAATTAGTTGCGCCATTATCGCCATCGGAGTGCGCCGGGGAGGGCAATTTTAACGACAGAGACGGAGGATCTGCTGTGGTCGGTGCGTTATAAAGAGCATCGTTCGTAAATAGATAAGTAGTGGGTAAGTAATCGAATGAATAATAGAGAGAGGGAGGGAGGGTGGGAATAATGGAGTGAGTGAGTGAGTGCGGGAGGGAGGAAGAGGGGGAGGAAGGGAGGGAAGAAAGGAGGGAGGGAAAGAAGGAGAGAGAGAAAGAGAGAGAGAGAGAGAGAGAGAGAGAGAGAGAGAGAGAGAGAGAGAGAGAGAGAGAGAGAGAGAGAGAGAGAGAGAGAGAACGAGAGAGATCAAGTAAAGCGATAGAGTGGAATGGGCAACAGAGAGAGAAATACGAGTGACAGCGCATACGGAGCCATGAAATGTAAACCGAGAAAATATCGATACGAAGGAATAGATCAGTGGTAAAAGACGATGACAAATAATTAAAATGACGAAGAAGAGAATAAGTAAATATAATTTAAAAATATAAGAGAGAAATATGGACAAACGAGGTGGACGAAAAGAACAACACCAAAAAGAGAGATTAGCAATAAATGTACCGATAGCGGGATATAAACGAAAGGAATGGAAGAAGGAAAAATGAATAGTGAGAAACAAGGAAGGACCTCTACTTAACCATCATTTAGTTCGCAAAAAGTCCTTGTTCTAAAATCAGGAAATCAGTAAACACCTCCAGAGGATATCTTTTAAGCAAGAAATGAAGTTACGACGGCAAAACCATCTCTACAAAATCCGCAAATGAGCGAATGGCCGGGCACTTGCGATGATCCCGGGCTAATGAACATGATTGGCTGCCTTCTGCTTATTTTCCGGACGGGTAGCTTCGCGTTTCCCTCTTTTGTTCCGGATTTGAGAATGCAGTTTTATCCAGAAGTTAAAAATCAGATCATAGAGTGATACAAAAAAAGAAAATGGCCCAGCTAAAAATCGTGAATGACTGAAACAATGAGAAAAAATAGCTTATCTGATTCATATGACTAAAGAGAAACGGCATTAACATAATAATATAGAAAACGGAAGGCAGAAGAATAGAAATCGAGAGACAGATGACAAAGAGAGAAAGAGAAAGAAACGGAAAACCGACAAAGGAAACTCAGGGGCACGTCACGCTGTCACGGAACTTCTTAGGGATGTTGATGGTGTGAAGTTTAATTACACTCGCTTTGAGGTTGGCCTACTTTCTTCCTGGACTGGGAAAATAAAAATCAAGAATCGTGCTTTTAAAAACTGTATAGTCAGGAGCTGTGCATTGTTCTACTTCAACATTCGAGGTGATTTGATACATGAAAACAATTCAGGTTTGCGGACTTTTTCTTGATGATTTAAAAAGAGCTTGAAGGAAGTAAGGCCAAAGTGGAACTGATGAGGCGGAGAATGAATTTCACGCTGTCCCCCGCACCGGCCGACATCTTGCTGACTGCATCAGCCACTCGGTTTCTAAAATACAGAGCATTACTGTGTTTTTTTTTTTTTTCTTTTTTCCTTTTTTAGATACGCATACGCAAAAAAAAAAATCAGTTTTACAAATATCCTCCAGCAGAATCCAGCAAGAAAAACGAAATAGCAATATCGATATCATCACACATCACCGCTCTTGTACTACAGCAGGTCCTTTGTTCTTCCCTCGACAGCAGCAACCTCAGCCTAACCCTCGCGCGTCCTGCATTATCCCAGCTACGACCACATGCAGCGCTTGATGGAGAGGGTGCGTGGCCAACCTGCCATGAAATTAGCCTCGCGAATGATGGCAAAGGAGAAGCTTCCGAGATGTTTATGGCTCCGTCGTGCATCCTGGGAGACAGGCTGACGCTAAATCTCAGGATTCTTTGCAAACAAATAAGAGGGTGGGGAGAACGTTGGAGACGTCATAA
>NC_061827.1:31917826-31922826 GCF_019202785.1 Penaeus chinensis | reverse complement strand
TATATATAAAGGCACACACACAGACACACATGTGTATATATATATATAAAGGCACACACACATATATGGTAGAAAACCCCTGAAGATGGAATCCAGGTGGATTTCGAAACTGCAGTCTCATTTTCAATAAAATCTAGTTATTGTATTGCGGGTTTTCTACCATACTATCAACGCGGAAGAATGCTCTACTATTCACACACACACATACGTATATGCACAAATAAACACACATGTTTATATATATAAATATACATGTATGTATATATATACACATATATATATATATATATATATATATATATAAATGTACATATATGTATATATATATATATATAAATGTACATATGTGTATATATATAAATGTACATATATGTATATATATAAATGTACATATATGTATATATATATATAAATGTACATATATGTATATATATATAAATGTATATATATGCATATATATAAATGTACATATATGTATATATAAATGTATATATATGCATATATAAATGTACATATATGTATATATAAATGTACATATATGTATATAATAATGTACATATATGTATATATAAATGTACATTTATGTATATATAAATGTACATGTATGTATATATAAAAGTACATTTATGTTTATATAAATGTACATTTATGTATATATAAATGTACATATATGTATATATAAATGTACATATATGTATATGTAAATGTACATTTATGTATATATAAATGTACATTTATGTATAAATAAATGTACATATATGTATATATAAATGTACATATATGTGTATATATAAATGTACATATATGCATATATATAAATGTACTTATATGTATATATATAAATGTACATATATATGTTGATATATACATAAATGTACATATATATGTTGATATATACATAAATGTACATATATATGTTGATATATGCATAAATGTACATATATATGTTGATATATACATATATACATTTATTTATACATATATACATTTATTTATACATATATACATTTGTTTATACATAGATACATTTATTTTTACATATATACATATATTTATACATATATTCATTTATTTATACATATATACACATTTATTTATACATATATACATTTATTTATACATATATACATTTATTTATACATATATACATTTATTTATACATATATACATTTATTTATACGTATATACATTTATTTATACATATATACATTTATTTATACATATATACATTTATTTATACATATATACATTTATTTATACATATATACATTTATTTATACATATATACATTTATTTATACATATATACAAATATATATACGCAAATTCAAATACACACACACACACACACATGTATATATATTTTCCTTTGTATGGGTATAAACTGCCTCTGGTATTGGTGTTCCGGTCATGAGGAGCGCGGGACCACCTCTTACCCACTATTGCTCCCAGGTCCACTTCGACCCAGGGTGGAGCACCTGTCAGGGTTCCATCTATGGGATAAATAGAAATAAGGGTAGAGGGGACCCTTAAGCCATGGCTGGCAACCCTTCATGATGCAGTGTCATAATAAATAACTATCAGGGAAGGCACCAGGAAACCACCTTTATTGATCTTTCTCTTGTATTTATGGCAAGCATCTCAGGAATGGCCCAAAGTCTCGTATAAAAGGGATGAATAGTGTCATGGACAAAATGAATGCCAAAAAAGTACCTGTCGCAAAACAGAGCAGACTAGATATATGTATATTTTATGTCTATACACATATGCCTATATGCACAAATATATGTATATGTATATATATGCGTACACGCACACATATGTATGTATATAAGATCTAGGTGTGTATAAATATATACATATATATATATATATATATAAACATATACATATATATACATATATATACCAACACACCCATATATGTATATACGGTATATATGTATATATATATATATATACACACATATATACACACAGTGTGTGTATGTGTACGTATATGTGTGTATAATGTATATATAAAAAAAAAAATATGTCAATACATACATACATGTATATGTAAATACATACATGCATATGTAAATACATACATACAGGTATATACATAAATACATACATGCATACATAAATACATACATGCATACATAAATACATACATGCATACATAAATACATACATGCATACATAAATACATAAATGCATACATAAATACATACATGCATACATAAATACATACATGCATACATAAATACAAACATGCATACATAAATACATACATGCATACATAAATATATGTATACATAAATGCATACGTACATATATATATATACATAAATACATATATGTATACATAAATACATGCATACATAAATACATACATGCATACATAAATACATACATGCATACATAAATACATACATGCATACATAAATACATACATGCATACATAAATACAAACATGCATACATAAATACATACATGCATACATAAATACAAACATGCATACATAAATACATACATGCATACATAAATATATGTATACATAAATGCATACGTACATATATATATACATGCATACATATATGTATACATAAATACATGCATACATATATGTATACATAAATACATGCATACATATATGTATACATAAATACATACATATATGAATACATAAATACATACATATATGTATACATAAATACATACATACATATATGTATACATAAATACATACATATATGTATACATAAATACATACATACATATATGTATACATAAATACATACATACATATATGTATACATAAATACATACATACATATATGTATACATAAATACATGCATACATATATGTATACATAAATACATACATACATATATGTATACATAAATACATACATACATATATGTATACATAAATACGTAAATACATACATACATGCATACATAAATGCATACAAACATGCATATATACAAACACATCGTATTTACCGCCCTAAACGACACAATGCAAAATTACTGAAACAGAGGTGGTACACTCGGTTACCTCCGAAAGCGGGCCAGATAACAGATGTAACCAATACAGTATATGAAATAAAAACTTACTTATACTTCGTCTTAATCATAATGAAGCATTCACACACACAATATATATCCCTATATACACAAATAACTGCAAATTCTATGTTGGTATCAAGTATATTCATCCACACTTTCACATCAATTGATGTCTTACAAGTAATTAACTTTTTTTTTTTTTTTTATAGAATTTGAAGACGGGTATGTAAATCACTTATTTCAAACAAAACAAATTTATTCAGTGTGACAGCATATAAAATGTGGTAAAAGCAAATTGCGCGACGCTACAAGGTAACAGCAAGACGTCCAGGATTCTGCTCCGTGTATCTTATTCGCTTATGTTCCAGGAATTTTACGACTGCATCCTTGACTCTGGCGGGCCCGTTGCTGTGGGCTCCGCGTCCCGTGACGATAACCACCTGCCTCTCCTCCTCAGGCCCTTCTCGACGCCTCTCCCGCTCCAAGAAGTCTCCGAGAAGAGTGAGGGCCTCTCCGACGTGGAGGTAGTGCAGATCGAGCGTGGTTTCCGGCGTGAGCAGATGCCGCTTGTTAACGAAGGAGGCGATGATGGCGGCGGCCCGCTGGTTGGCCATGGTCATCGCGTCGTGATGTATCCCCGCCAGCTTGCTGTAGTAAGCCGAAGCCAGGAAGAGCCTCTGGCTGTGGGCGTCGAAGCAACGCGCTAGCAAGTCGTCTCTCTCTCGCCGATGCTCTAGGGCCTTGCATCGATACGCCTGAGACTCGGCGCGCTCTGACATGAAGTTGTAGTTCATGATTTCAGCGCCAGGGTGTGCTCCTGCATCAGTGTCACTCATGTTGATATCAAAGTCACACAAAGGATTATAGCGAGGGAATTCTGCGAAGATGTAAGCGTAGGCTGCTGAGGGCTTGCTGACGATCTCAGTTGTGATATCATCCGACTAGAGGAAAATGCATTTATACTTGAACGCCTGTGATTCTAATGGCAGATGAGGTAAACCGAACATAAAATATTTACCTGTTGCATTAAAGTTGGTACGGGTTCAAGTCAGATGACGAATAAGTATTGATTCAAATTCAGGTAATTCAAAATTGATGATACAAACATGCTTACATTCACACATCATACATACATCCATATTTATTCACACATCATACATACATCCATATTTATTCACACATCATACATACATCCATATTTATTCACACAGATATACATGTATATATTTATATATAAATGTATATATGCACACATACATATATCTACACATGCGCATATATATATATATATATATATATATATATATATATATATATATATATATATATATCACTGGACTCCGGCCCTTGAGGTCCCGAGTTCAATTCCCCGTCGCGGCGGTCGTAAAAATGCCTGCGCTCTGACTGTTGGCTCGAGCCCGAGAAACGACATATCGCCTTGAGAAGTCAAACGCAGATGTCATAGGGGAAGTCACCACTATGGCACATGTGTTAGCGCGCCGAACCGCGGTTAATTAGGAAGGACATCAAATCAGGCAAGGGTGACACTGCCGTATAATCTCTCAATCGTGAAATGAGAGAGGCCTATATCATGCAGTGGAATGAATGGCTGTATAAAATATATATATATATATATATATATATATATATATATAGAGAGAGAGAGAGAGAGAGAGAGAGAGAGAGAGCAGCGAGGGGGGGGGGCAACTGTAGTCTCATTTTCAATATATCTAGTTTTTGCATTGTGAGTTTTCTACCATACTATCAACACGGAAGGATGCTCTACTATTCACACACGCAGTGGCGGATTTAGCGGGGGGCAACTGGGGGCAATTGCCCTACCCCCCCACTTGCTGCTCTGTACCAGGTCTGGCGCCCCCTGTTGGAAGTGTAGCACTTCTGACATCACATTTCAAGCGAACAAACAAACTTTGGTAGCCGCCA
>NC_061827.1:31882826-31912826 GCF_019202785.1 Penaeus chinensis | reverse complement strand
CTTGACTCTGGCGGGCCCGTTGCTGTGGGCTCCGCGCCCCGTGACGAGAACAACCTGCCTCTCCTCCTCAGGCCCTTTTCGACGCCTCTCCCGCTCCAAAAAGGCTCCGAGAAGAGTGAGGGCCTCCCCGACGTGGAGGTAGTGCAGATCGAGCGTGGTTTCCGGCGTGAGCAGATGCCGCTTGTTGACGAAGGAGGCGATGATGGCGGCGGCCCGCTGGTTGGCCATGGTCATCGCGTCGTGATGGATCCCCGCCAGCTTGCTGAGGTAGGCCGAAGCCAGGAAGAGCCTCTGGCTGTGGGCGTCGAGGGAACGTGCAAGCAAGTCGTCTCTCTCTCGCCGATGCTCTAGGGCCTTGCATCGGTACGCCTGAGACTCGGCACGCTCTAACATGAAGTTGTAGTTCATGATTTCAGCGCCAGGGTGTGTTCCTGTATCAGTGTCACTCATGTTGAGATCAAAGTCAGACAAAGGATTATAGCGAAGGAATTCTGCGGAGATGTAAGCGTCGTAGGCTGCTGAGACCTTGCTGACGATCTCAGTTGTGATATCATCCGTCTAGAGGAAAATGCATTTATACTTGAACGCCTGTGATTCTAAGGGCAGATGAGGTCAACGCACCAGAAAACGTTTAACTGTTGCAATAAACTTGGTACGAGTTCAAGTCAGGTCACACATAAGTATTGATTAAAGTTCAGGTAATTCGAAAAAAAAAAAAAAATCCTATTAAACAAACATGCTTACATATACATACATACATATATATAAACATTTATATATGTATATATATATGTATTTATATATAAATATACATATGTATATAAGTTACATATACATATATATATACATATATATATATATATATATATATATATATATATATATGTATATATATAAGTTACATATACATATATATATGTATATATATATATATAAGTTACATATACATATATATATGTATATATATATATATATATAAGTTACATATACATATATATATATATATGTATATATATATAAGTTACATATACATATATATATACATATATATATATATATATATATATATATATATATATATATATATATAAAGGCACACACACACATATTTATGTATATATATATATATATATATATATATATGTGTGTGTGTGTGTGTGTGTGTGTGTGTGTGTGTGTGTGTGTGTGCATGTATGTATATATAAACACATATATGTGTGTGCATATATATACTTATATCTATAGAAATATATATATATAAATACACAAATATGTGTAAATGTACATTTATATATTGTTAGATATACTCCCACATATATATTTATGGGTATACACAAATTCATAAAGATATTTCTACTGGGCATGAGTATACACTACCTCTGGTATTGGATCCAAATTGGAGCATCTGTCAGGGCCACATCTATGGGATAAATAGAAATAAGGTTAGAGGGGACTCATAAGCCTTAGCTGACAATTCTTCTGAAGAGAGTGTCACAATAAATCAGGGCAGGCAACAGGAAACCATCCTGACTGATCATTTCCTTGTATTTATGGCAGACACCTCAGAGAATGGAAAAAAAGGATGCCAAAAAAGACCCGTCGTAGGACAGAGCACTAGAAGAATATTAATACGGATATTAATACATATTCATATATCTATCCATATATGCATATATACATAAATATATGTATGTAAATATAATCTATATACACATATATTTGTAAATATGTGTGTAATGTACTTATGTACGTACATGCTTACATAAATACATACATACAAACATACATATATGCTCATCGTATTTACCGCCTATATGACGCATGATATGCAAGAATACCTGTGTCACAAGAACGTGAAACAGAGATGTTACCTCCGAATAAGGGCCAGATACAACAGAAATTTTCAGAATGTTTCTAACTATAGCTGATGCACGGTTGCGCAAAGGGTGTACACACACACAGATACTGTATATATTAAATTGGGCAAATTGAAATTCTGATGGTGCCATATGTAAGAACTGTGGAAAGGCGCCGACATTCAATTCTAAGCTGATTGTACTAATTGTTAGTAACTGTAAACTCTATTTTAGTATCAAATATGTGCATCCACACTTTCACATCAATTGATGTCTTACTAGTCATTAATTTTGTTTTATAGAATTTGAAGACATATGTAAACCACTTATTTCAAGTAAAACAAATTTATTCAATGTGACAGCTTATAAAATGTAAAAGTAAATTGCGTGACGCTACAAGGTAACAGCAAGACGTCCGGGATTCTGCTCCGTGTATCTTATTCGCTTCTGTTCCAGGAATTTTACGACTGCATCCTTGACTCTGGCGGGTCCGTTGCTGTGGGCTCCGCGCCCCGTGACGATAACCACCTGCCGCTCCTCCTCAGGCCCTTTTCGACGCCTCTCCCGCTCCAAGAAGTCTCCGAGAAGAGTGAGGGCCTCCCCGACGTGGAGGTAGTGCAGATCGAGCGTGGTTTCCGGCGTGAGCAGATGACGCTTGTTGACGAAGGAGGCGATGATGGCGGCGGCCCGCTGGTTGGCCATGGTCATCGCGTCGTGATGTATCCCCGCCAGCTTGCTGTAGTAGGCCGAGGCCAGGAGGAGCCCCTGGATGTGGGCGTCGAGGGACCGCGCAAGCAAGTCGTCTCTCTCTCGCCGATGCTCTAGGGCCTTGCATCGGTACGCCTGAGACTCGGCACGCTCTAACATGAAGCTGTAGTTCATGATTTCAGCGCCAGGGTGTACTCCTGCATCAGTGTCACTCATGTTGAAATCAAAGTCAGACAAAGGATTATAGCGAAGGAATTCTGCGGAGGTGTAAGCGTCATAGGATGCTAAGGCCTTGATGACGATCTCAGTAGTGATGTCTTCCGATTAGAAGAAAATGCATTTATACTTGAACGCCTGTGATTCTAAGGGCAGATGAGGTCAACGAACCAGAAAAAGTTTAACTCATGCAATAAACTTGGTACGAGTTCAAGTCAGGTCACATATAAGTATTGATTAAAATTCAGGTAATTCGAAAATGTTTTTGAAAATAATTCCTATGCTTACATTCACACATATCATTAATGCATACATACATACATACATATATATATATATATACATATATATAAGTTACATATACATACATATATAAAGGTACATATATATTTATATATAAAAAGGTACAAGTAAGGTACATGTATTTGTATATATACATATATATGTGTAAATATATACTTATTTGTGTAAATATATACTTATATGTGTAAATATATACTTAAATATATATATATATATATATATATATATATATATATATATATATATAAATGCACAAACACACCCGTGTCTATCTATCTGTCTATATATATATGTATATATATATAAATGTACATGTGTTTATATGTATATATCTAAACACACACATATATATGTGTGTACATATATGTATATATATTTATATATATACATATATACACATACATACATCTATCCATATATATCTATAGAAATATATATAAATACACAAATATGTGTGTGTGTATATAGTTATATATACACCTACATATATATTTATGTGTATACACAAATTCATAAAGATATTTCTACTGGGCATGAGTATACACTGCCTCTGGTATTGGATCCAAATTGGAGCATCTGTCAGGGCCACATCTATGGGATAAATAGAAATAAGGTTAGAGGGGACTCATAAGCCTTAGCTGACAACTCTTCTGAAGAGAGTGTCACAATAAATCAGGGCAGGCAACAGGAAACCATCCTGACTGATCATTTCCTTGTATTTATGGCAGACACCCCATAGAATGGAAAAAAAGGATGCCAAAAAAAACCTGTCGTAGGACAGAGCACTAGAAGAATATTTATACAGATATTAATACATATTCATATATCTATGCATATGTACATAAATATATGTATGTAAATATAATATATATATACATAAATATATGTATGTAAATATAATATATATATATACATAAATATATGTATGTAAATATAATATATATACATAAATATATGTATGTAAATATAATATATATACATAAATATATGTATGTAAAAATAATATATATACATAAATATACATATATATGTAGATGTGTGTATAGTGTACTTATGTACGTACATGCATACATACATACAAACATACATATATGCTCATCGTATTTACAGCCTATATGACGCATGATATGCAAAAATAACTGTCACAAGGACGTGAAACAGAGATGTTACCTCCGAATAAGGGCCAGATACAACAGAAATTTTCAGAATATTTCTAACTAAAGCTGATGCACGGTTGCGCAAAGGGTGTACACACACACACAGATACTGTATATATTAAATTGGGCAAATTGAAATTCTGATGGTGCCATAGGAGAACTGTGGAAAGGCGCAGACATACAGTTCTAAGCTGATTGTACTAATTGTTAGACCTTATGAGTAACTGTAAACTCTATGTTAGTATCAAATATGTGCATCCACACTTTCACATCAATTGATGTCTTACAAGTCATTAATTTTTTTTTTTTTTTATAGAATTTGAAGACAGATAAGTAAACCACTTATTTCAAGTAAAACAAATTTATTCAATGTGACAGCTTATAAAATGTAAAAGTAAATTGCGTGACGCTACAAGGTAACAGCAAGACGTCCGGGATTCTGCTCCGTGTATCTTATTCGCTTATGTTCCAGGAATTTTACGACTGCATCCTTGACTCTGGCGGGCCCGTTGCTGTGGGCTCCGCGCCCCGTGACGATAACCACCTGCCGCTCCTCCTCAGGCCCTTCTCGACGCCTCTCCCGCTCCAAGAAGTCTCCGAGAAGAGTGAGGGCCTCCCCGACGTGGAGGTAGTGCAGATCGAGCGTGGCTTCCGGCGTGAGCAGATGCCGCTTGTTGACGAAGGAGGCGATGATGGCGGCGGCCCGCTGGTTGGCCATGGTCATCGCGTCGTGATGGATCCCCGCCAGCTTGCTGTAGTAGGCCGAGGCCAGGAGGAGCCCCTGGATGTGGGCGTCGAGGGACCGCTCTAGCAAGTCATCTCTCTCTCGCCGATGCTCTAGGGCCTTGCATCGGTACGCCTGAGACTCGGCGCGCTCTGACATGCAGTTGTAGTTCATGATTTCAGCGCCAGGGTGTGCTCCTGCATCAGTGTCACTCATGTTGAAATCAGAAGTTAGGCAAAGGATTATAGCGAGGGAACTCTGAGATGTATGCTGAGGCCTTGATGACGATCTGAAATGTGATGCCAACCGAGTAGAAAAGACAGTATTTATACCTGTTTGCAAGGACTCCTTAGGGTAGATGAGGTCAGCGGAGGAGATCATATCCTGTCATTTAACATTAGATTATGCATAAGATGCCAGGTCATATAGGTCACACATGCTTATTAATTGAAACCCAAATACAAATATATATATACATATATACATATATATATGTATATGTATATATGGTAGAAAAAAACATAATGCAAAAACTAGATTTATTGAAATTGAGACTACAGTTTCGAAATCCACCTGGATTCCATCTCCAGGTCCAGGTGGATTTCGAAGCTGTGGTCTCATTTTCAATAAATCTAGTTTTTTGCATTGTAATGCACAAACTAGCATAACTAAGATTAGTCATTTTTGATAAATCTAGTTTGTACGTTGTATGTTTTCTACCATATATATGTATGTGTGTGTATACGTATATATATGTATATAAATATATATACATATTATATATGTATATGTATATAGATACATACATATATATGTATTTATATACTATATATGTATTTATATATTTATATATGTATTTATATATTTATATATGTATCTGTATTTTATATATGTATTTATATTTTATATATGTATTTATATTTCATATATGTATTTATATTTCATATATGTATTTATATTTTATATATGTATTTATACTTTATATATGTATTTATATTTTATATATGTATTTATATATTATATATGTATATGTATATAGATATATACATCTATATGTATTTATATATTATATGTGTATATGTATATTGATATATACATATATATGTATTTATATATTATATATGTATATGTATATAGATACACACACACACACACACACACACACACACACACACACACACACACATATATATATATATGTATTTTTACATTATATGTGTATATGTATATATATATATACATATACACACACACATATATGTATTTATATATTATATGTATATATGTATATAGATAAATACATACACACACACATATATATATATGTATTTTTACATTATATGTGTATATGTATATATATATATACATATACACACACACATATATGTATTTATATATTATATGTATATATGTATATAGATAAATACATACACACACACATATATCTATATCTCTCTCTCTCTCGCTCTCTCTCTCTCTCTCTCTCTCTCTCTCTCTCTCTCTCTCTCTCTCTCTATATATATATATATATATATATATATATATATATATATATTTATATATATATACACACACACACACACATATGCGTGTGTATATGTGTGTCTATAGACACACGCACACACACAAACACACACACACACACACACACATATATATATATATATATAGATAGATAGATAAATATATATGTCTATACATACATGCATACAAATATAGGTGTATATATATGTGTATGTCACACACACACACACAAATGGGTTAATGTATATAAATTAATCTTACTTACTAGGGTCAGATAAAGTCATGCGAAGTACTGGGCAACGTCATTTAAAATCAATAATAAAAAATAAATCTAATCCGTTCCTATAAGATTGTCAACTGCAAATAAGGTCATGCGCCAACTTATTTTCAGTCCCGATTCTGCGCATCTAGTTAATTGCCATAACATTCTTAAATGAGATGTCAGAGATACTATCGTAAGATTCTCATTCTTGAATGAATTTAAGCATGCCTGCTTTTTTTACATGGGTTATAGAATCTGCTAACAAATATAACAGAAAAGTTTCTGTTCCGCTTAACACACATGAGTGCATGCATGCACACATATACACATGCGTACACTCACACACACAGATATATACATATACATATATATATATATATTTATACATACACAATCCGGTGCCACGATCAGTAAATATCCTCGATATTCCATTAAACGCCTCGGATTCTAACACTGAAATAAGTGCGTTGTCGGTTTCTGATGCAGTTTTCCGTTTTAGCGGATGCACTCCCATATATCTCGAAAACACATCCATACATACTAACAAATACCCAACATTCCTGTTTTTTATGCTTCAAGTGTCTCAAATCACCTAAATCACACGGTAAAATCACGCGTGGTTTAGGTGAGAGTATTTTTCGACGGCGAAAGCGTTTATTTTTAATCTGTGGAGAGTGTAAACTCTACTTCTCTTTAAAAATCCTCTAACGTCCTCGAGCGTAATATCACGACGCTTTTCTTTTGATGCTCGGTATAGATCTTTAACACTCCCTAACCCGAGAGGCGATGAATAATTCTCATATACCTCGCGAATAATGTTTTCTTTTACATCCATTGATATACGTGCTTGTGACCGTTTGTCGTTGTTGTTGTTGTTGTTGTGATAATGTCAGTACGAAACTGTACTTCGGCAGGAGTGCGAATATCTAAATCAACCAAGAGGTACGAATAAGGTTGTCTTTTCAAAACCGCAGCTGTATACATACCTACAAACTTGGAGGCTAATTGTTTACTAAATAGCTGTCTCCCTAAAACTTCAATCTGAGAAAGATCGCGCTGACGAAGGAGAAGAAAGTGGGTGGCGTTTAATGATATATCTCGACTTTTTTTTACCGTTCATGAATAAATTCTGCGTTATCAATATGACGCTTAGATTTGCATGCCTTCCCTTGGTAACGCTATCGCAGACAATTTGCGAATTTACTGCGCTGCTATAATTATCATCTCATATTAGCAAAATGTTTGAAGATGGAGAATGTCTATACTGTAGAGGATCGACTATTTCGGGAGATACCACGATGTTGGGTTGGATATTTTTTTGTTTTAGCGGGTGGTTTTCCGTGCCACATATAACCACCGTTTCAAATTTCTCCTTGTACTGCTTTACTAATTCCGTAACCAGCTCTGTTTTCCCTGAGTTTGAACACCCTGCTACATTGATCCGACTGGGAAAACAAATCAAACACACCCGCACTGTAACATCGATAATTTGTATTCATGATTCAAAAACAAAAACAATGAAGAATAAGTATGGAGATATAAATTATTATTTAACGCTGTAGCACTAGTATTAGTAATAAAAATTACTATTAAAATGATCGAGTGATCGAGTGATTACGAGATGATGTGTGTGTGTGGGTGTATAAACACATGATCTCGTAATCACTCGATCATTTTAATAGTAATTTTTATTACTAATACTAGTAAAGAAGAAGAAGAAGAAGAAGAATATAAACTCCTGCCTCCGATAAATATATACTTGTTTATATACATTTTGTTATCATGTTAGAGTATTGTTGTTGTTTTATTAAAGCGATATGTGCGAGACCATTCCTGTTGACATTCTTTTCTCTTTATTAGGTATAATGGAAGAACCGGGACCTAGCGGGTTAGGTAGAAAAAAATTTGGTAGCGATGACGATGAAGTAGAAGAGGAAGAAGAAGAAGAAGAAGATGAACAGCAACAAGAGGAAGAAGGACCCCACACCAGCAGCATAGAGTGCGTATATGGAGGTATGGGTTGTGTTTTACATTTTTCTATTCCCGAAAATGTATCACACGACCCTATCGGGTTTTTGCGGTTAAATTCGGAAAATTTCCGGAATATGATGATTACACATACAGAGACGCTGGGGAATCCCCTCCCAGTGTAAAAATCTACCCAGAATTTACCATTCATATTTCCAAAATGAACATACAGGGGGAGAAGGAGATTGTACCCATTTACATAGTCATACCTAATCAAATCATATATCATAATGATGATTTTAATGAACTCATTGATGGATGGATCCAATATCTCATTAATCGATTAGAAGAATTGCTTAGCGAAACTGAAGGTTCTGGGTTCATCCTAAAATAACCGTCGTACAATTGGCTGCTTTTTCAAAACTCGGTGATTATATATCTTGCCCTAAGGGAGTTAGAGGAAGAAAAGGTGTTTTCAACCCTAAATCGAAAAATATGAGTTGTTTATTACAATGTCTTGAACTATACCAGATTTTAGATCACTCAAATATGGTTAAGAAGGGCGATTGTGAGTTGCAGCATATTTTAGAGGAAGGGAAACAGAACAGGGGATTAATTTGGGGGGGATTATAAGCAAAAAATTGCATGGGAAAGTATTGCAAAATTGGAAAATCTTAATCGGTTCTCCATTTTCATTTACAAAATGACTCCAGAAGATTCCCCAGTTGCTAGTGATAATGATGATAATAATAAACAAGGAGTCTCTCGCAAAGTCATGATTACTTTAGCGAGGAAGGGATCAGATAAATACCTCAATATAATTGTTCCTTTGTTATTGCTAGGAGAGTCCCACTGGGCTCTCATTAAGGATTTTCATCTGTTTATATCGCGACTTACGTGATCAACTAAGAAATATTATTGTCGGTTATGTCTAACTACTGTGAGTGATCAGGTGTTGTATGATGAGCACTGTAAACTCTGTGACGTGTCGCAAACCATTGTTTATCCTAATCCAGGTAGTTACCTATTTTTTACACGTCCCCATAAAAGCTATCCTAGCTCACACGTAGCTTTCTTTGACATGGAATGCATAGCCGATAAAAATTGTGGTGATATAACTAACGGGTCTGGTGTCAAGGCGATGCATCGAGGGATTGCATATAGTTATATTCTCATAGATAGAGAGGGTAGAGTCGTAGATTCTTTTCAGTATTGCGGGTCCGATGCATCGACTCGTTTCATTGAACGACTTATGCGTGTTTGGGCGAGTATTAAAAAAAAAAGTATTCCAGACTACCCGCTTCACATGACAGGGGAGGATATCCGAAAGTTCATAGAGGCAGATGAGTGCTGTGTGTGTGGTACTCGCTTTACCGAAGAAGCGAGAAAAAAATCGACATCATGATCACTCGATGCGTCGAAACAATTATTTGGGTGCATGTTGCACGCGCTATAACCTTCAGATGCGAAACCAGAAAAAAAACTATTACCTGTTTTAGCTCATAACATGAGCTATGATATATCTATTATTTTAAAGGAATTAACCCTTGACATACCGATTCAGGTCTTACCTAATCAAGGTTTAAAATATTATCAAGTTCGATTAGGGGATAGTATGGCTTTTATGAGCGGTAGTCTAGCGAATATTTTCAAGACTCACACTGAGTCAGGTGGAGGTTTGTTTTATTTGACACATATGATTATTCATCTTCCTAGCGCTTCCCATGCATATCTTCTATCAGGGAAGCAAGTTTTTTGTTACGACTATTTAGATGGTGAATCCAAACTGCAGGACACATCGCTCCCACCGCAAAAAGATTTTTTTGATTGTGTTGACCCAGGAGCAGATGAGGATTATCAGCACGCGCTTGACGTTTGGCGATTATGTGGGTGTACTTCGCTGCGCGATTACCTTCTCTGTTATTTAGTCTGCGATGTAGGAATGTTAGCTGATTGTCTTTCTTCATACCGGGCCTCGACTGTGTTAATTATGTATCCTTACCCGGATACGGTTTTGATTCTTTTCTAATGTCGAGCAAGTAAAGATTGAGCTGATATCGGATCCGGGGTTAGGAAAACTAATTAGAGATAACGTTAGAGGGGGTTTTACAACCGTCGTCCGAATTTTTTTCATCGCATATTATAAGGATCTAGGTAACATTGCAGCAAATCAAAAGAGCAATTATATTCGCATCCTGCATGAATTGTAACTTACCCGTAGGAGACATTCGACAATTAAACAACAGGGAAATGCAGTTGTTTTTAGAGAAAGGTATTGCTAATCATAATCCTGATGCTGAATATAGATTTAAGCTGTTATCTGACTATCAGAAAAATAACTAATAGATGATCGTCAATTGAAATACCCTCGCAAAAACAAGAAATTAGTTGCTTCACATCTCCCTCAGACCAATTACCTCGTTTCGCTTAAATTGCTGCAATTATTGATGACGCTAGGTTTGGAAGTTGCTCGAGTTCACTCTGTCTATTCCTTTGCTCAGACAAAATTCCTCGAGCCTTTTATTAGAGGTAACGTCGAGAAGCGAGCACGAGCTGTGGGGAAGAGCAGACAAATGGCGTTCAAATGTCTGAGTAATAGTATTTTTGGGAGATGCTTACTAAACCCGCTAAATAGATCCCTGAAATAAAACAAAAGTTATTACCAGAAAAGCTAAATTTCTCACTGCTGTCAGAGATCCCCATTTCCCGAGGATGACTCCTCTGCGAACAAATAGGGTAATTACCATCAGTAAAGCTCCCATTGTTTATATGAACCAGCCTCAATATATTGGGTACCACATTTTAGAGCTAGCGAAGTATCATTTATATCATTTCTGGTATACGGTTATGAAAGATCATTATGGAGAACGTGCTTCTCTCATTTATAGTGATACTGATAGCTTTATTTTATCTCTGGAGATTGAAGATTTGAAAAGTGAGCTTCTTAACTATCCATTAAGAGATTATATCGATCGCTCAAACTTTCCTGCTGACCATGAATTGTATGATAACAGCAGGAAAGGTCAACTTGGACTTTTAAAAATCGAGACGGGACATCAACTTATCAAGGAGGTCGTGTGTTTACGCCCGAAAATGTACTGTTTTACTCGAAGATGATAAATGTGAAATTGCTGTGAAAGGTATTCCGAGAGTTGAGAAAAAAAGACTTTCACATGTGATGTTTAAGGATATTCTTTTTAATTCCATTGATCATAAGCTTATCCAGCACTCTATCCTTAATAAAAAAGGGGTAATGTTTACAACACGAAATGTTAAAAGAGGTTTGAGTAACTTTGATGATAAGAGATTCTATTTCAATTCTCAAGAAAGTGTTGCTTATGGGTATCCTTTACCTATTAGCGATATTGATGCCCGGGAGGAGGAGGAGGAGGAGGAGGAGGTGGTGGAGGAGGAGGAGGAGTAAGAGGAGGAAGGCATTAGAGTGGAAAGGAAAGGAAAATCAAGGAAATGTAATAGGAGTGATTGGTCAAAGATTATAGTGTCTTTGTGAGAAAAGCGAGAAAGTAACCGACAATAATTTTTTCTGCAAATCATGGTACTGTCAAGAGAAAGGGTGGCGATTCACTCAAGAGGAAGATATGTAGATTTGTTAATAGTTTTATCCACAATGAAGCTACATGTGATGATGATGATGATGATGTCAATGAAACTTACAGTAGCTCATTCATTAATGATATAGATGAAGAAGGTGAGGAAGAAGATTTCATAACTCTAAATCCATATCTTTCTTGATGGTTTTTTATCATTCTTTTTTTTTTTACTATTTATATATATGTGTGTGTGTAAATATTCGAGTATATGATATGTTGATAAGAAGATGTGCTTTATGTATATTTAATAAATATATTAACTAGTTTGATGTATTATTTTTACGTACCTATGATGTACCGAATAAAGGTCTATGTTCTTAGAGGTTGAAGAAATTAAGCAAGAATGTAATATTACGAGGTGTGTTCATCCCATCGTGGAGTTAAAATGCACCCTTGCAGGGATATCTGGGAGTGTGTTACGTCATCCTCGAAGATTAAAAAAGAAAAGAAAAAAAAAACCGTGGTAGCGTGTTACGTCATCCTCAAGGTCATAGCACTGCTATATCCGCGGGAGAGAAAGAGAGAGAAAGAGAGAGAGAGAAGGAGAGAAAGAGAGAGGAAGAAGGAGATAAAGAGAGAGAGAGAAGGAGAGAAAGAGAGAGGAAGAAGGAGATAAAGAGAGAGAGAGAAGGAGAGAAAGATTTTGATAACAGAACAGAATAGTGTACATGCCCTGCAAAAAGCCAGGTAAGATACCAAAGCATCTATCCAAACTGGCTGTGCTTCTATTTTTGTAGAGGGCCATCAGTCAAACATTAGTGTTACATACATGTTTGAAGGGCTGTGCTATTATCATCTGGCTGGTAAAAAACCGTTTATATCACTAATCATGTCAAAGACAAGACCAGTGTCTATAATAAAGTTAATATAATCAACAAGTGCTAATCTGTGAACAGTACTACTTGATCGATAGGATGCAGTCTTTATGCAACAGAGTAAGTAATGAGTGAGATTATGCGACTTGGGTGCCTTGCACAGTTTGCAGTGGTGATATGAAAGAGGTTTTGCATCCAAAACTGCATCCTGTACATATTGCATAGTGTACTGATATCCTATGCGTAGCCTAGTTAATGTAACCTGTTGTCTCCTAGACAGTCCGTGATAGACTTTATAGGGTTTGTCTAAATTTGATGTCCCACCAATACTCTAGTAATGCCAGATAGTACCATGTCCGGTTTTTTTTTTCATCTTTTCAGTGGTCCATACCTGACCCTCATAATCTCTAAGACAGTTGATAACTCGTTTTTTCATTTGATTGAGAGATAGCGGTATTACATAATATGGATCTTCATGGGAAAGTGCTAACCTGGCTAATTGATCAACCCTGTCACATAGTGATATTCCTATATGAGAGGGTATCCAGTATAGTGACACTTGAGTACCCCGTTCTGATAGTTTGGAAATTTGGTGAAGGATATTCCTAGTTATCATGTTTTCTGGATTAAATGCAGTAAGCCTTTGGAGAGCGCCTTGGCTGTCTGTAAAGACAGCCAGGTGTCGCTGCTGCTCACTACCTTTCTTAATGGCATGATGTATAGCTACTGACTCGGCATCAGTTGTGCTTGTCCAGTTGGAAATGCACACACTTTCTTCAAGATCTATATCAGGAATTAGCACACCAATCCCTGTTGATCCATGAGGATCAGTGGAGGCATCACAGTAGATTGCAAGTGGGGGCGTACCATGAGAGGGATATAGAATGCCATCTATATATTTCAAGTAGTGAGCTTTTAGTTCCATTTTTGAAGCCAAAGATTTAGACCCTATAAATGTATCAATATAAGCATGTACATGAGTTCTGTGCCAAGGAGCAGCAATTACTGTATCTGGAATATTAATAGCTTCGTTGTTCCATACATTGAAGAACATGATAGTATGAGAGAGAGAGAGAAAGAGTGAAAGCGAGAGAGAAAAAGAGAGAAAGCGAGAGAGAGAAAGAGAAGGAGAGAAAGAGAGAGAAAAAGAGAGAGAGGATGAGAGAAAGATGTGTTACGTTTTCCTCAAGGTCACGGCGGTGCTACACCTGTGGAATGTGTAACGTGATCCTAAAGGTCATGACATGACTATATCCGCGGTGAATGTGTCATCCTCTAAGGCATCCTCGCTCCGTGGCACTTTTATATCCACTTATAGGTATATATATATTATACATATATACATATATAAGTATATATATATATATTATACATATATACATATATAAGTATATATATTATACATATATACATATATAAGTATATATATATTATACATATATACATATATAAGTATATATATTATACATATATACATATATAAGTATATATATATATTATACATATATACATATATAAGTATATATATATTATACATATATACATATATAAGTATATATAAATTATACATATATACATATATAAGTATATATATATTATACATATATACATATATAAGTATATATATATTATACATATATACATATATAAGTATATATATACACATATATAAGTAAGTATATATATACATATATAAGTATATATATACACATATATAAGTATATATATACATATATAAGTTTATATATACACACACACATATACATATATATATGTATATATATATATATATATATATATATATTGTACATATACACATATATATGTATATATATATATAGATATATATACATACATACATATATATGTATGTATAAATGCACATCACACACATACACACACATGGATGCATGTATGGATATGTATAAAAGTAAGCTTGTATGTATCACAGGAATTATTTCTTTTCAAAATAATTTTCTTTTTACATGAATTTTAATCAATACTTATGCGTGACCTGACATGACCCGTACCCAGTTTGTCCCAATAGTTGAAAATTATAGTTTTCGTTGACCTCACATGCCCTTAGAATCACAGGCGTTCAAGTATAAATGCATTTTCCTCTAGACGGATGATATCACAACTGAGATCGTCATTGAGGCCACAGCAGCCTACGACTCTTACATCTCCGCAGAATACTTTGTCTGACTTTGATTTCAACATGAGTGACACTGATGCAGGAGCACACCCTGGCGCTGAAATCATGAACTACAACTTCATGTCAGAGCGCGCCGAGTCTCAGGCGTATCGATGCAGGGCCCTAGAGCATCGACGAGAGAGAGACGACTTGCTAGAGCGGTCCCTCGACGCCCACAGCCAGAGGCTCTTCCTGGCCTCGGCCTACTACAGCAAGCTGGCGGGGATCCATCACGACGCTATGACCATGGCCAACCAGCGGGCCGCCGCCATCATCGCCTCCTTCGTTAACAAGCGGCATCTGCTAACGCCGGAAACCACACTCGATCTGCACTACCTCCACGTCGGGGAGGCCCTCACTCTTCTCGGAGACTTCTTGGAGCGGGAGAAGCGTCGAGAAGGGCCCGAGGAGGAGCGGCAGGTGGTTATCGTCACGGGGCGCGGAGCCCACAGCAACGGGCCCGCCAGAGTCAAGGATGCAGTCGTAAAATTCCTTGAACATAAGCGAATAAGATACACGGAGCAGAATCCCGGTCGTCTTGCTGTTAATTTGTAGCATTTTACAATTCCGCGTTCATATATCATGAAGCTTCTCTAAATTGCGTTTTAATTCTGCACGCACTATTCCCTACAAAAACCAAATCTTAACTGATGATTCCGACTGAAGGATATACTCTTAATTACACGTGATGCAATTTGATATCGCGTTCATATATCATGAAGCTTCTCTAAATTGCGTTTTAATTCTGCACTCACTATTCCCTACAAAAACTAAATCTTAACTGATGATTCCGACTGAAGGATATACTCTTAATTACACGCATTAATAAGTTCATGTTAAGAAATACTAGAGGGTTATAGGAATTCCTATGGCTCTCACTCGAGTGAACTCGACCTTAAGAGCCATAAATGTCAGCTCTCTTTCTCCTTCTGTACACATATATACAACGTGTGCATGCATGCGTTTGTGTACGGATCAGGCCTTGGGAGCCTTCTCGAAATTTGTGAAGGAATCGAGGTTACGGAAATAAACAAGCGCTTTTAAGAGGATTGGCAACAGGGGGGACAAAGTTTCGCTTTTAGCTTTGCTTCATGTGTGTTGCTTCTTCTTTGTATATATTCATGCGAAAGTTGTGTGTGTGTATGTATACATATATATATATATATATATATATATATATATATATATGCACACATACACACATACATATGTATGTACATTTATAAAAAAAAACAAAAAAACATATATTTGTGTGTGTCTCTGTATGTATATATATACATATACATACATACATATATATATATATATGTGAATAAATATATATATTTATATATACTCATGCATATTAATATTACTAATAATCATATTAATAATATTAACAATAATAAGAGTGTTAATGATAACAATGATAATAATATGGGTAATATATAATAATAATGATGATGATAACAATAATAGTAATACGGATAATATACAATAATAATAATGATATAATAGTAACAATAACTAATGATATTCATAATAATAATGATGATAATAAAAACAACAATAATAATAATGATAATAATGATGATAATAATAATGATGATAATAATGATAATAATATGACAATAATAGTAACAATAATGATAATAATATGACAATAGTAACAATAATAATCATAATAATGGTAATGATAATGATGGTAATGATAATGATGATAATAATAATACTGATGATGATGATAAGTACAATGATGATGATGATGATAATAATAATAATAATAATAATAATAATAATAATAATAATAATAATAATGGCAATAATAATATTGGTGGTAATAATAACATTGATAATAACAATATCAATAATAATGATAATAAAAAATTGAAAAAATTATAATAATAATAATAAATATTGATAGTAAAGAAAATGATAATGATAATAATAATAATAGCAATACTGATAATCATAACAATAACGGTAGTAAGGAGAATGATAATGATACTACTACTATTACTTATAATAAAGATAATGATAACAATGAAGATACTACTGCTACTTGTAATTATAATAATGATGATGATGATAATGATGATAATAACAACCTGAAGATGGAATCCAGGTGGATTTCGAAACTGTAGTCTCACTTTCAGTAAATCTCGTTTTTGCATTGTGGGTTTTTCTACCAATAACAATAGTAATAATAACGACAATAATAATAATAATAATAGTAATAATAATAATAATAATAATAATAATAACAATAATAATAATAATGATAATAATGATAATGATAACAGTAATGAGAAAATTATGATAATTATACTACTAATAATAATATCAATAACAATAATATTAATAACAATAATATTAATAACAATAATATTAATAACAATAATATTAATAACAATAATAGTAGGAATAATAATAATTATAATAATAACGATAATAATAATGATGATAATAAAAACAATAGTAACAATACTAGTATAGTAATGATAATAACATTAATAATAACAATAGTAATAATAATAACGATATAATAGGGTACTACTACTACTACTACTACCTCTAGGATTTATATACTCTGCCACAACTAATAATGATGATAATCATGATAATGGTAGTCATAGCAGTGACACTCTAGTTATGCTGATTTTAATGCATTAGTTGTTAAATGTGACCCTTTGTTACTTATGATGATAGGAAAATCAAAGGGAATAAAACAACAAACTATAGAGTTTAGTGGTAGTGAAGTTGTAGTTGTAGACGTTGTGTTTATGTTCGGGGTCCGGCACTTGTGGACGAATTTGGGGATTATTTTACCACGAGATAAGCGTCAAAATGCCGGTTCGCCTCCGGAAACTGTCAGCTCAGCATCCATACAACCGAACAGCCCCTTGTCTAGGTGACCTGCTAGCATCCTCGAGACTACCCTTCTTGGAGGCAGTTCAGCTTGGAGCATCGTTGAGTGAAGGTGTATCATTGTTGACTCCATGAACTCGCTAGAAGAAAACAGCGGTATAAACCGTAATAATAATAATAATAATAATAATAATAAAATATCCCTAGTATTTGAGCGGAGGTAACTTTCGATTCCAGTTCGTCTTCCCCCCGAAGGTAGTGGACGAGGTAAATTTGTAAGTTCTTTTTGCACACACTGTTTCATATGATCCCATGTTGTCATTCCTACACCATAGGACACTGAACAAGAAGGGAACCACACCACAGAGATGGGGTGGGATAAGCACAGTGGTAGACGAAACAAAAAGAAATCACTTGAAGTACATAGACACGAGAAATATAATATCTATTAGGAAAACATATTAGTCTTCTGGACAAAAATTATATATATAAATGAGTATATAATTAGTGATGACATATATGTAAATAAGAATCAATTTAATTCATCGCAAGATATTCCAGGATCAGTGATAGATACGGGGACAATGTTACCATACAGTTTCAAAGATCAAAAATACTATATAATTGAAATGACCTTTGATTGAATCATAAGAGTAATCCAGCTTCACATAATGATAATAATAGTGACAATTATCATAACAATGATGCGCAAAACGAACTTCATCTTTTCACCAAATCAAACTTCACGTTCGAACGTCATCGTATCTCTTTCAAACCACTATTTCGCACTGTATTCCCCGTAACTTAAATTCATATCATGTATCAAATAAGACACAAAATATAACCCGATACATCTCAGTCTACAGACGAACAAAACATGGCACTCGTTTCTTAAAACTGAAATTCGTGCCAAAAAAAAAAAGAATTTCCCGCCATTTCGAAGCGGATTTCGAAGGCGCCAGTTTCCGCCAGACTTGTAAGCTCTCTTTTCCTTTTTCTTTCGGAAATATTCAGACTCGGAAGCGAACCGAGGCCTTAGTTCGTTCGCTTTTTTACTTAACTACACGATATAGGGTGCTCATCGTATATTCATCTTCTAAGGGAGTGGGTTTAAGAGTTTTAAATGAAGTTTATTAAAAATGTTCCTGTTTCGGGTTTCAAGCGGAGCAAAATTTTTGAAATATTTTATTTGGAATCGGAATTAAAAATAGTAATTCGGGCTTGAATGCAATTAAAGACTTGTGATTTTATTTGTAGCGAGTATGTGTTAGGAATAGAAGAAGAAGAAAGATCGTATCTTGAATGCATTTTTGTATATTTTGTTTAATTAATAATAATATATAACTTTTAATGATGCTATTTATTATTTTTTTTTTATCAGAAATTGGCTTAGCAATTTAACAAAAGGGCACAACATATTCCACGTTTTTCTACTGGATAAATATTTATAGGTTATTTACTTCCATGTATGCTAATTATTCAGGGAACCAAAAAAAAAAAAAAATAAAAAAAAAAATAAATGAATGAATAAATAAATAAGTAAATAAGTAAATAAGTAAATAAATAAATAAATAAATAAATAAATAAATAAATAAATAGATAAATGTAAGCCCAGTTTCTAAAATTTACAACATTATGTCCATTACCAAGGAACAGTACAAGAACCTCCAAGGATAATCACTATTCTAGCAATTATTAAACTTTTTTTTTTCAGGATCAATTGCGAATAGAAATCAATGCTTAAAAAAAAAAAAAAAGGAAAAGAGAGAGAGGTTTACAGTTCAATTACAAATTTCATGCTTGAGTTGGGTATTACTAAGATACTAATCTCACTGATATATAACACGATTCTGTGCCTGTGGAATATTGAATTATTTTCCTTTTATATTTCACTTCCATTTATATTTTTTCTTGGGAAATGTTTAAAACTGAGGCGAGGGTTAGGGTGTGCAGTAGTTTAGGGTCTAATACTCTGGAAATACCTTGTTAATCAAATGATTCGATTCAGTATCATGTATGGAGGAGCTATGCATGTTAGTGGAGAGGTTTTACTGGTGGGGAATTTATATTGAGATATATCGTTTCACTTAATTTTTTTTCTCTCCTTTTTATTTTGTAGACTTGGGCAGTTCGACAAGAAGAGCAGATTAAAAAAGTGTTGGTGAAAAAGAAGACATCCAACTGGTACCCTGTCCTGGAAATAATTTCACTATTCTGTATTGGAATTATTCATAATACAGTAAACCACATTAGAATGGAGAACGAAGCGAGTAATGACATTTTCAAGTCAGATGGTCCGGGTACCAACGACTGGACTGATTTTTCATCTGTCAAAACGCATCTCAAGACAACTTTACAGTGTCTTCAGAAGAAACATAAAGGACTGACCTTGAAGAAAGTTCAGTATTTAGAGAAATTCTTCAGTCATGTACTTGATCACCACAGAGGCAGTGTAAAAGAACTTGAGGTGATTATAATAGCTATTGCACCGCATGCATTTAATGATCATATCATGTGTAAAAGAACTTGGTGTCTTGAATTACAAAAAAATGTCAGCCGGGAAGGCAAAATCAGCTCCAGTAAAAGGCAACTCATCATGGATTTAAAAGACACATTCTCTACTTTGGCTTACAAGTCATGTGAACTTGTAAAGTCTTCTCAGAATGTGAATAAAGAAGCAGATATTGTTAAAATAACACTAAAGGATAATTCAAATTCACTAAAGGAGATCCATCCACATCAGCCAGAAAATGACATTATAAAGAAAGAAGTTAATGTTGTAGGCAATGATGCAGTTCAGGACAGTGAACCATTTAAAAACTTGAAACCAACACGGAAGTCGAAAAGGAATATGAGTGAAAAAAGTGACTGTGAACCAGTACAGAAGAAAAAAAGTGTCCACAGTATTCCAGATACTGGAAAAAATACCAAAGAAAACAAAAAAAATGGAGTACCTAGTATAACTACAACTACAAAATGCTCAAATAAAACACAATCCAAGGTAAAGAAGCCAAAGCTAGAGGAAATGGATATAAATGATTTGCAGAGTCATAGCAAGGTCTTCTTTGACTTGGAGACCACATCCCTTAGGATTGACTGTGATATCGTACAAATTGGCGCAACAGACAACAACGAGGAATTCAGCATTTATGTAATACCAAACCAAAGAATAGACCCAAGAGCTTCAGCAGTTACAGGCCTAACTTTTGAACAGCATACATTGAAATACAGAGGCAAGCCTGTATATGCAGTTACTCGTTTAGAAGCACTTCACAAATTTCTGGAGTGGATACAGTTAAGATCACCTGTTGTTTTGTATGCCCACAATGCTGCATTTGATTACAGGAGATTATTTTATGCAATTAAAGAGGAAAATCTTGTAGATAGTTTTAAGCAACACATCTTGGGTTTTGTAAATACAATAGCTCAGTTTAAGGTAATATTCCCAAAGCTCCCAAACTATAAGCAAAGTACAGTAGTGCAGAAGGTTCTCAAGAAATCATATGATGCTCATAATGCTTTGGGAGATGTAAGGGCTTTGAAGGAACTGTACAATGTTTCCAAATCTGATGTTATATCCAAGGGTTCGGTTACATTTTCCTCAGCTTATGAGAGTTGGTTGTATGATATTCATGGTCAGAAGAAAGCTGTGTCCCTTTGATAAAAATGTATTTGTTAACTATGTAAGTAATAACCTGAGGTATTTTATATATTATTAAGTATTAGCATGTCTCTTACAAATAAGAAAGATATAGTTGCAAGTATTACACCAGGAAATTAGCAGCTTTAAGGTTTTGGTAATTTTCTAAATAATAATTTATGATATATGTTTGCCATATAAAATGATTGTTTGACATTAAAGCATCAGGTGTTATGTGATTATTTTATAATATGAAAAATGTCAGAATAATGATCACAAACGTGTCCATGAAAGGTTCTTTAGTTTAGGGAGATGCAGGTAAAATATGACTTGAATTGTATTGTCACTTATAAGAGAATATTATATTTTAGCAGAAATCATCTAGTCTCATCTTTTTATTATAATCTATATTGGTAATAATTTGTAAGTGACAGTTGCATATCTATTCTGTCCAAAGTAAACCCATGTATGTATGGTCATGTTATACCTACTGTGTTGAGTTTATTAATGGTCTTTACAGATAAATGGCTCCACGAATACTTAATCATTAATTAGTTAGTAACTGGTTCTACCTATATCACCTCTTTACCCTTTTCCTTGATTTTTGGGAATATTTTCTTTTATCTTATACCACTATTAGTAATGTTAAGGACATTAAAATAATTATAATGTTTCTAAAAATAACAGTATCTTGTTTGCTTGTTGGATTTCTTGGCTGTCAACCAGCAGCATATGACCATGTTAACACAGCCAGCTAAGATCATTAAGCCAATGGATCCTATTCATTATCTCAATCTAGAAAGAGTCATAAAGTTTTGTCTCCTTTAGAAAAGTGATTATTCTTTCATCTGCTGGTAGATTTGATATTGAAAATTCTTTATTTTTTATTTGGAAATATATTTTTTAGATGTTATCTATTGTTTTTTTATTGGTTGTATACTATTAATAATTTGCTGATGGTAACACTGGTATTTCAATGAGAGCACTGTGGAGAGAAATTCTTTTCTATATAGGGAGTGAGGTGGGTTACTTCAGTGGCATTGAGCTTAAGACAGGCCAACACCACCGCCTCCCTTCTTACTTTTCTGTGGGCTGTGTCTGACTTTGTTATTCAGCTGCAGGTATCAATGTTGATAACATTATTAAAGAGGATATTTTTCCCAAAAATTCAAGGAAAGGTGAATCAGGTGAGCTGATGAGGTCTAATTGACTCTTTGGTGTAGAGACATTTCACAAACAATTACTACATTTTCCTGGTGGCATTGGGTCAAGTATTTATATTCAGTTATATCACTTGAAATTTTATTAACATTTGAATGTAAAGACAACCATCATGGGACAGGAATACTAAATTATGACATTTTGATTCAAATTAGACTCACTGTCAGACATTCAAACTGAAATGGATTTGTTCCATTCAGGTTTTATCATTCATTGTTCCATAATGTTTTTTCTTACTTTGTGTTTTTAATTTTATCTTAGTGTAAAGTCCATGTTACTGTGTTTGTATAGGTTTATTATTGATATGTTTCTTCTATAGTACTTGCAGCATACAGAGCAGTTGCATTAGAATAGCAAGTGTCTTATTTTAAAACTAAAAATATTTTCCATAAATGTATAATGTATCATTAATAAAATTTTTCAACCAAAGTTCTTTGTGCAATGCAATACATATATTCTTACATTGATTCAATGTTTTTGTATATCTTTTTATTGGTTGTCATTATGTAATGTAAAAAAAAATATATATATATATAATATATAACGGTTGCACAAAATAGAGAATAAAAAAAAAACTTGGTAATTTTCTTCTTTCCTGTAAGTGTTAATATTAATGGCTTAAGTAATATATAACATGTAAATTATCATATTTAACAATTGGGGCATTACTGTAATTGAATGGGAGATGATGATATTTATGTAAAAAAAAAATTGTCTAAAAGCTATATTTATATGTTAAAAAAAAAAAAAAAATATTTATAACTATGGCATTTATACTGAAAAAATTCTTCATAAATTATACCTTTCAGTAAAAAAAGTATTTGTGAAAGTGATACTTACATGTACAAAAATAATCTATAGGTATTTAATCATCTAAAACTATCAGCGAGGAAAGTAGCAAAAGCTGAAAAAACATTTATTTGAATGTATATATACAGAATATGTGGTGATGTGAAATTAATTTATATTGAATTATTTTTTTTTTAATAGATAGATTCTCTAATATTCATGTCTTGAGGTTTATAAGATCAATTTTACAGCACTGAGGTAAATAAGAAAATCACTGTTTTATTATAATTAGTTATGAAGGGAACATTTCATATTTTCTCATAGGTTATCCTCTGTTAGATTCCCTTCCACTGCACATTCATCTATATTATTAATTTCCATAATGGTATTTTCCACAAAATGGGTGACTTTTCTCAGAGCACAATAGACGTTTATTTTTAGTGAGAATGAGAGTTCTGTCAATGGAGTATTTTATTTGAGCACTCAAACACACACTGTAGGTTGTGAAAAAGTTGTATACATGTACATCTGTATTATTTTACTACATATAAATGGTGGATACAGTTGGGTTTCTCAAATAATGCTTTAGGTGTGTACTTCGGTAGCTGTAATATTTGTTATAAAGTATTAAGTTTTTAAGCATGCTGTTATGCTAAAAGTGAGCAGAATTTCACACAGATTTTGCTGTAAGATAAATATATATGACTATCCACATACCTCATGTTTTCATACAGGTGACTGAATATGCAGTAACAACACACATACAAACATTAAAGCATTACATTATATTGTCCATGTTTGCCTGAAGAATACTTTATTCTAGTGCACAGCCCAATTATAATTCACTCTTCATTTCATATTTGATGATGCAAGGCAAGTGTTGAATATTGAGTAGTGCTGTCAAATAGTTTTATGTAAAAAGAAAAATATACAATACTCACAATTAAAGAAATGATTTCTCATGACTATAAACATTAAGAATTGTACTCTATTTGAAATTTAAAATTGAGCTGCTAATTTTTTGAAAGCTTCATTTCTATTATTTTATTGTCTTTGTTGTTATTAATATTTTAATAACAATTTAATCATCATAAAATATCAATGAGAAAGATAACAATGTCAATATTGATAGTATTAGAAAGAAAAACACATTTTCCCACCAATACAAGGAATAGGGAAATCAAGATGTGTTGCCAGAGCCAACTGATAGACCCCATGCTGGCTAAGTACATGTGGAGCCATTTATATATAACAAAACTCACTAAAATCTGAATGGAACAGTACATAAACCCTCTGACATTGGGTTAATCTGCTCTTATTCATTAAGTCCTGGGTCAATAAAGGCTAAAGAAGCAGTGAGTAAATAAAAGTACCAAGTAACTGAATCACAACATTGTTCTTTAGTTAGCAATAGTATTTACATCTCAGATTACAAAGCAGCATGCGACTTTGCTATGGAAAAGGGCAAAAGGGATAGTAAATTGGTATTTTAATTCTTACCCATTTTTAAGAGCTGCTGTATTATAGAAAATACTTGTATTTAGTCATTGGCTTGTGAAACTGAATGAGAGTATTACAGACTAGAACATCTGAGAAGGAATAGGTAGAGTGAATATGAATTGCACAAGGTACTGAGACTTACCATTTCTACAGTATGTTTTTCCAGTTATAACACTTTATGATTGGCAAATTACATTTTCACAAAAAAAAGAGGATTGTTAGTAAGTCTTACAGTGAAATAAGGCTGAGCATATATGAACTACTGAATCAGTTAACATGTAAATTTAAGCTCTTACTCAAGCATTTTATTTTCTCACCATTTTGGGGGCTTAACTTAAGAAAGGAGGGTCTGATGTATATATACAGTGGGTGTTATATTATAAAAAATAAACACAAACTGGTTTAGTAAACTATATTTGACATAAGCATACATTACCATAAATTAAACAGTCAAAATACTGTAAAACCACTAAGTGTTACCAAAACTGTTAGGTAACAATTAAATATTTTCAGATTATTACAAGAGATAATTATCTCTTCCTCAGAAGTCTAATGTATCATCTTACTATGTAAAAATGATGCACTCTTCTGATATCATATTTCTATCTTGGACCATGTACAGATAATGAAAGAGTGAAATCTGTTGGCTCCTCCACATTTTATTTTGTTTTGCTGTTATGCTCTTCCCCAAAAAAATTACACCTCAAGCTTTGTTGACAGCAACACATTTATGCACAGTTACTGATACTATAGTCATCAAAAAGATCAAAACCATGAACTATGAAGAATCATTCTATAAAACTTGATGAAAAGTACTGGAAGATTACTGATGAATTAATTGTCAAAAGATAAAGCAAGACTCTTGACTGTAACCCATGATGAAATTTTGAAAATTACATATGGAAAATGAAGCTCATTCTCTGATGAATAAAGCCTAAATTTATGGGAAAAAGTCTAAGAAAATGTAAAATTTAGCTTTTAATGATATTGTTATGAATAATGAATAATGAATCTTTATGGCACTTTAACCAGTTATTAAGTGATTTATTAATCAGTGTTAAAATATTACTGTGAAAACATGTAGTACAAAACTATTCTTTACATTTAAACAACATTCTGGGATGATATAAATATTTTTTACAAATTAAAGGTAGAAGAAGAAAAAGAGAATAACAGTCATTACAGTTCATTAATCAGGAACCAGAATAATGGGTGCAGTACTCACATCACTTTAATAATGCTATATTTCTATGAAAAATGACAACTAAATAAGTTGAAATGTCTTCTAAGTGAAAATATAAAGATATTAATTACATGATTCAACAACCCAGCAGACTGAATGCCAAATCTTCAAGTCAAACCCAAATAAATGTTGAGCATAATTATTCACTCATTGGCGCTATGAAAATGAAGCGTTCACTGTTTTGCGAAATGTCTCTAATGTGGGCATGGCATGCACGTACTTGCCATGCCCACTATGAGTTTATACATATGCATACACATATATATCGGATGGTGCAAAAAATAATGACATAAATTGGAATATCATTGTTATTGAAATGATAATGTCAAAATTATAAAAGAAAAGGAAGAATGAAAAAGAAACACTTATATGAAAAAAACAACAACAATCATATATATTTATAGCTATTATTACAGATTTTTTTTCTGGAACTGAAACACACGCACACAAATACCTAGATGTAAATACATATACATCTACAGAAAAAAGAACAAAAAAACATAAGGCTTGGCAAATTAGATCAATATGAAATGTAAAAATAAAAAAATATGTGATGTAGTACATCACATATCAAACTAAAAAACTAACCACGAAAAAGGAAAAACAAAAATTGAAGGGTCTATGTCACACAGGAAAACTAACAAAACTTGTGACTTCTAAACATTTTCAACATACAATCTTGGAACACTAAGCTCCGAAATGTTTCCATCATATATATATATAACAGTGATAGTATAGATCATGTAATAATTAGAAAAAAAATATAATTTAATCTAATGGAGGAGCTACAGGCACAGCTGTTGGAGATACAGGAGTTGGATTTAAGATTGGAGTGGCCCGCTGTGGTGTTGTTCTGGGTGACGTAAGTGCAGTGTTTACTTTGTTGCAGACAGTTCGGACAACTGCAAGCCATATCATGACACTTATCTGTCGAGGCAAACACTTGATAAGTATATATATATGTTAGATATCGACTAGAAAATTTCCAGGAAAAAACATTATTAATAAAATATAGGTAAATGGCATCCTGCATTCAATCTAATGTGTTATGGTCCCCATATATGCAAATGCAGAGCTAACTGTGCTGCCCAAGGGATTCAAGGATAAAAGCAGGATGTTACATTGTGTTGTGCCATTTGCACCGCTAAACATTTATATATCATGGTAAGTAAAGTTCAATAAAGTGCCTGCAGTGGCATAATTCTTAGACCTTGGAAGGCAAGTGAAGTATATCATTAATGTTTGCTTGGTTTGATACAATAACTGAAAACAAAGATAGAAAAAGAAAAAAGAAGAAAGGAAGAGAAAAAAAAAAGCTGTTAAAACATGACTGACTATGGCATTATTACAGTGCCTAATACTTAAAACCATATAAAGGATAATCATATGTAATTTTGGGAGATAACTTGATGGAATTTGTTAATGCTTACTGTAAATTGTAATTAATACTGAGAGGGTATTTGTATCTCCTTACATTTATTTGATTTTTGAATTAAAAAAAAAAAAAATAACTCAAATGCAACAATCTTGGGAAATCATCTTTGCATAATTCTTACCTGACCAACTTCACAGGAAGGCAATGCCAAGATAGGTCCAAAGGGCCATACAAGATTGGTTGGTAGTGAAACTACAGGATCCGATCTATGTTCCCAGATAAGCCATACACACAAGAGCCCTACTATGGTCCGTAATGTTCCTCCTAGGACCATTCGTACACGCTGTTCTCCAACGCTTCTTTCCATTGCTATAAAAAATGAGGAAGACAGCAAAAGTAGTTTTTATTTAATTGTAATCCCTAGTTTATTATAAAAATTAAATTGGGCACTTTCTCAATATGAGCACAGCTTATTAAGCCTCTACTGTGAAAGTTTATGAGTGTTTACATATGTGATATAAGAAGTCACTGCTGAGCTTCAGCTATATGTACAATTCTAATGTACTTGAGAATTATGTTGATAACTTTATTAATAACCTACAGACATGTATAGAGAAATAACAACCTGACACCACTGGTAGAGAGGAAAAATTATATTTATAATCTATAAAACACACTACCTTTATCCTTATATTGCTGACTAAGAGCATTAATCTTGCGTTGCACCTTAGCGTATGAAGCAAACTGATCTACCATACTAATGCTCTGCAGTTGTTGCTTCAACTTGAGAATCTCCTGTCGCAATAGTCGCTCTGCCTGACTTTCTTTTCCTATTGTTCGTAATATCTGGAAAGAAGTTTTCTGAATGAGTGTTTATCCTTAAAACATGCTTTGAAGAACTGTTAATAAAAGTTTTCTTTATTCCTAAAACTTTCTTCATTTCACTACCTATGCCAAAGAGTAGCATGAAGATAAAAATTTACATGATCATTAAGAATGCACACATACAACTTAATTAGGATTAAAATGAGGAACATGTCATTATAGCCTGCCTCCACAACACTACCCCCCTAATGCCTTGCTCGATGTTGTCAATGGGGGGGTTAGGAGAGGCCCAATGTAGGGGATCACCCCTGTCTTGGACCTCAGCCCTCACCTCAATTAACTTTGCAGGGTCTTTTCTTCTCCCCTTTTCTTTATCCTTCTCTTCTTCATTCCCTTCTGTCCATTTATCCTTGTTGTTAACTCATTTTTATCCTTTTTGCCACAATAATTTACCATAGTTATATATGACTTTTGATGTTTAGCACATTTATGGGTTTTAACCATTAACCATTAACCCATTGGATCTGGTTGTGTCATGGCAATCAAATTGCCCAAAATCCGGGCATTAGGCTTATGTTAGCGGCTGGTCTTGAGGGTGGCTGCTTGTAGGCCGGGAGCATACAAACATGACAAGACTCTATGCCTCCTGTTTGCGAATTTTTTTATGCGCAAGCATTTTTAGCTTTTTGAGCATTTTCCAATGTCCATATTTGCATTATCTAGATGGTAATATATTTTTCTTTGCAAAGACTTCAATCAATTCTCTCGGTAGTCTAGAACACAGTGGAAGAAAAATAAAACTAAGTAACACTATGCTATTTATGTATTTTAAAAATTTTACGTAATATTCAATTTTCTGTAATACAACCTGTGTCATCCTCCATGGAGCCAGCACTTTTCCAGTCACTGCTCATTACATTCCACACTTATACATCGATGAGAATAATGCAAAATTGCCAAATGAGTAAAATAAACCTCCCAATAGGTTTGTGCACTTGTGGAAAATCTACCATCACCCTGCCCTTCACTCAAAACGTTCATGACAGCAGGTTCGCATCACCCACCCTACCAGACCAGATTTTCCTGTGGCCTGGATTTTTTTTTGTGACATGATGATCATGTCACCTGGATCCAAGGGGTTAACCATCCTCATCACTACTTTTCATCCTTATTTGTGAGTGGGAAATCAAAACCACTGTTTTTGTTTTTTCAAAATTAAAGA
>NC_061827.1:31860326-31867826 GCF_019202785.1 Penaeus chinensis | reverse complement strand
CCACTTTCCATCACACATTAACCATGATTTTCCACTTACACTCCCTGAAATTCATTAACGTTCCTTCCCTACTACTGTCACCATAACTCGAGGATCGGGAGACGTGACAAACATTTGGTATTCTCTCAGAGTGGCATGTTTACTAAACCTTTTTTGTTTTTTTGTTTTTTGTGATCCGAAGTAAGTGTCTACCGAACTATCCCTGTCCCACCAAGAGGAAATAAAAGGGAGTATATTTGTTTGGCAACTAAATGAAAAGGCTAAAGAGATTTTTTCTACGGGTCGTGATGAGTTTAGGAGGTTCGTATTTTTATCTCTTGTATCATGGGAAAGACGAAAATTCGTTGACATGGCCGACCATTTGGTATACTGTACACAATTGTCGCTACAGACCTGATTTATTCACAAGTCGGAAAGCAGAACACGACATCCGAAAGAGTTGAGTTTAGACTATAAACCCTGGGAAAACATTTCCGGGGAAATATACGACATTCCCTCCGACTGTACGTCTCGATGAGGGTCGATTTTACGACGGGTTCCGCGAATAAAAAAAAAAAAATCGAGAGTATGTATGGTATTCTTTAAAACCTTGAAGACCTGAAAAATTAATATTTATATCATTAACCTATAAAACATTTCTGATCTGAAAAAATATATTGATCTCACTGAAGCATGGAATACCTCTTGATATATCTTTCTGATAATCAGACATACAGAGAAATTGAAAAGTTTTAGTAAGGAAAAAAAAAATTTGCATGATTGAATATCAAGCAAAAGTGCCAATATCTCCATTCCTCACGTTATTATCGCATCAGTCACCGCGTCTTTCGAGTAATTTGACTATCAAAGCTGCGGGTACACTGATATCCGCAGTTATACACGCCTCCTTTGTTTTCTCAATGCCCGAGTGATTTTCTTTATTTTCCTCTCCTCTGCTTCTTCTTTCTTCCTGCCAGCTTAGCTCAGCCTCCTGCCAACCGTGCCAACATTCCTAAGGTTTTTCCCGTTGATGGTATCGTTGTAATGCCACGGCCATTGTCCTCTCCGATCGGCTAAGCTTCTCCCTCCTCGTTAGAATTAATCACGCTAAATCACTGTCAGTGCCGGCGTGGAACAGTTACGCTCTCCGTGGAGTTTGTGGGGCTTACGTTACCATGAGACACTAATAAGCAGGTCCGCATAAGGTGATCAGTGTGAGAGATCTCGACCTTCTTTCACTCACGCTCTATCACGCTGGTCTGATATTAAGACTGCAGCGTGAAAGGCGTTGGCTGAGGGCGATTAGCAGAAGTCAATGACTGTTAAGGATCAGGGAGGAACCTGCTTCTCCTCAAACAGTCTGACGTCCATTCCCCACATATGCAGAGACAGAGACTTATACGATCTAACCACGGTCATACTGGAGATGATGTCACCTTCAGTATCAGCTTCATATTACGTTGTGGTGAAGCGCCAGTCATCACCGATCACTAACTCTTCTGAGGAAAGAGGGCGACTTCACAACAACCCCCACTCCACGACCTTCTCCTCCTCCTCGACCCCTCCTCGTCCTTCTAACTCCGTTCCTTCCTTTTCTTCAACCTCCTCTCCCTCCTCCGCTTCCTCCTCCTCCTCCTCATCCTATCCTCCTCCTCCTCCTCCTCCTCCTCATCCTATCCTCCTCCTCGTCCTCCTCCTCTCCTCCTCCTCTTCCTCTTCCTCATGCTCCTCCCTCTCCGCCTCCTCTACTCCTCCTCTACTCCTCCTCTTCCTCCTCCTCCTTTTCCTCCTCCTCCTCCTCCTCCTCCTCCTCCTCCTCCTCCTCCTCCTCTCCTACCCTACTTTCCTGACTGGGATGGATACACATGCTCCATCACAACTTCTGTATTTGGGTGCCGGATTCATAACGATCACGGGAGGCGAGAGGTGAGAAGGGGTGACGACATTCGGGAGGCGGTCCAGAGATGCGCTAGATGATGCTCTTCCACAAGCTGGGGATCTTAAGTCTGTACTGTAACAAAAACAAAACAAGGAAGAGAGAAGAACGCTGTACGTACATATTTTCTTTGGTTTAATTGGTCCTAGTGATCTATAAATATCTTGATGAGCAGTTAATTGGATCACGGAGAAGCAGAAGTGTTGTAACGCCCTAATTCACTTTGATTCGAGCTTCTGTTAAATCAAAGATTCATTCATGCGTGCTAACATTGGTATATGTGCATCTTATATATCTGTAGGTACATGTATATAGGAAAAGACATTTCGGAATAAATCTGAATCAAGATGAGTATTTCTTTGTAGATATGCCCCATATCTACAAAGAAATTTCATAAAAAACAATGTTGGAAAGCAGATGTACGCATCGCTACTTGCAACTCAAACATGTGTGTTTATCATATACAAAATTTTACAAGATATTTTAAGTAACCACATAGTCCCCTAAATACCACTGAAGCTTTGATAAGCTCTGTCCTTCCATCATGAGTACAGAAATACGCTAACCACTGTTCCTGTCACCTTTCCCAGACGCCCTACTATGTCCATCATAAGTACGTATATAGCACCGCTATGTGTCAGTTCAAGTACACAGACCCCACAAGGCAGTCGCTATCGACTCCATTCATTCAGTCTCAACGTAAGCCACTTAGAACTTTGTCTTCGCCTATTTGTACAAACTACATATCCTGTAGATATAGTTACTTCGTATTAATTCCCGAAATGAACGAGTTCATATGTATATAGTGGCACGTTCGCTGCATTATATGAATGAAAGTCTAAAGTAAGTCTAGATCTTCACAAGACAGAGTAAAACGAGGCAAGGCCGCGCATGGACGATCTTCTCACCTGGGCGTCATATAGGGAAAGGGCTTCGCTTCCCCTCCGATTATTTCACGCATTTATTCATAAGGTAGAGAAGAATAAACAGACATCCTCCCTTTACGCGAAGGACTGCTTATATTAACACGAAGGTCGAATGATAATCAGTTGGAGCTGACAAGAAATTAAAATGCAATGTTGTGTCGATCTGGAACATTTCGTGTTTTGGGAAGTCCCTGTCATCACATTCTTTTTTAGTTCATCTACACCATGATTATTTTATCAAAACCCACACACGTGTAGACTCGCATGATGAAATGAAACATGTATTTGCTGAAACAGACTGTAAGAAGGTGAAGGTTGTCTTGCCGGTTTGGTATGGTATAATTTTCGCATTGACGACTTTCCTGACATTGAATGCAATTTCTTACCAGGAATATTATTTGGTTAATTGCCCGTTGGCCGCACAGCTGAGGTCCTCTTGCTATGACCAGTGACACCGCTAAGCATTCCACCCCGCCCACATGCAGGGACGGGCTGCCAGGTGGTCGGCTGGAGGAGGGCGTGAATGTAAGCCTCCCTGTGTGCGTTAAGTGCGTACAATCACTGATACATTCACTCCATTCGCTAATTCATGGCAGAGTGAATGAGTGGGAGGGCACGAGTGTCGGTATGCGTGTGCGTGCGTGCGTCCGTGTGTTGGTCTCACCTGGGCTCCCGCTACCTTGACCCCCCCTTCCCTCCCCCACGAGGACCGCGAGCCCGGGCACGGCGCAGTGAAAGTGGTAGTGTCGGCGGGCACACACGGCGCTTTCGTGCTGCCTCGTGATCTGTCATTAACAACTTAATATATACATGAAAATCTGTGATTGCACGAGGATCACTTCCTATACGTCAAAGGTAAGTGTTGCTTAAGAAGTGACGTGCCGTAGTCCATTCCGTGTCACAGGAGTGCCATTATAACGTGCAGGTGTGCCGTGCTCCGCTTCCTCGCCCAGCCTCCTCGTCGAGAAGCTTCAATATCATGGCATTGACACACTGCCACTTCCCTCCCCCCTCCCCCCTTAATGCCTCACCCATCAAGAGCAAATAACTCACGAGTGAAAAGTTATTCCATTACATCGCAGAACAGAACGTGGAGCTTCTAGGTGTGATCTCCCCTTGTATATTCATTTCGTCTGTGTGCTGTTGCCTCCTCGTGCATACCTGATACACCTGCCTATAATTCATCTGCCGCCTCCATGAGAGACTAGAATGGTAAAGACGTATAGCTAAAGGCAAGTTTGGTCTCGTTTTCAGTGTCTTCTAAAAACGGATATTTTCGCGATGTATTCTGTGCTCGTCGTGGTGCATTTAGTGTGGGAGATATTCACAAAAGTGCTATTTGTATTTAGCATAGTCCCCGGGATTCCGGTTTTATTTCTTAAAATGATAGTGTATTAGTGATCTACCTGGCCCTTAGGAAAAACATAAAAACATGTAAATTATATCTTTCCAATAGGAGCGCGAGAAACAATTTTGTTTGGTGTTTACAGTTCAAGAGTACAGCAAACAGCGAACTCTGTAAAACTTAGGAAGTGTAGTTCCAAACATTTCCCAGCATCCCTCCTCGATGAACGTTTGGGAGGGGTGGAGGAAGAGAGGGACGGAGCTGAGGCGGCCGAGATTAGGTAGCCAATACCATATAAAGTGAAGCTCACTCGGGGCTGCGGTGATGTGTCGGGGGCAAGAGGGACTCCTCTGCGAGGGTGATAGTCATGCGTTTCTCATAAAGTCTAGACATTGGTTTTAATCTGATACATTGATTCGCTAGTTTTAAAAAAGAAAGTCACCTTCGTGTAACTCTGATATACTAAAGGATACACGCAAATATTTTTTCTGTGAAAACGCATGTTTAATAATGCATCGTTCCAGTCTTAATGGATAATGTTTCTATGTGTAGCAGTAAGTACAAACGTGAAATTCGTATATACCACATAAGTGGCCTTAGCACAAATAACATCCACGATTTTTTTTCCGCTCAGAGAAATTCAATTACATGACAGCTTAATGTATTGAGGAAGTGCATGACATGACAAGATCATTGGATTTCCGGAGCCTGAGGTTCATGCACGAGCAGCGGGGAAAGGTCAGCATCACGATCTCCCTCTTGCAAATCGGTGCGTGAGGAACCAGTGATTCCACCTGACCGGAAGACATTTCAGGAGAGGACGAATACTCGGCCGTGCGTGACGACCAGTCGGAGGAGGGGGTCTAGGTGCCCAGCAGTGTGGGTGACCCTGGACGACCTTCATCGTAGTTACTCCCATGGTCTGCGAGTCATTCCAGTCATCGCCGAGCGACAAAAAGCATAAACTCGAGGGTTCAGTGATATCTGCTGAAAAAGTCTGGTTTTGGCCGTAATGCGAGAAAGAAACAGCTGGCCCACATACTACCCTAGCTGGGCATGTGGGAGGTCAGTGGGTGTGATGAAGAGCTTTCGTATCGCGGCGCAGGAGTGGAGGAGCCGCCGCGACGCGTTGCTCTAACAATGGGGCGAGTAGGAAGAGGTCCTTGCATGTGGGCGTAGACTGATACAAGTTTAGGTCGCAGGTTCTGTGTGGGCGCTGTGTGTGGGTATGGAGTAGTTGTAGTGGGAACTCTCGTGGCATTTGTCGCTGAAGCCAGCGTCTCTCACGGGAGGCAAGATGCATTTTGTACCAACGACATAATGCACTACACTTACGATTCCCGCGTAACGGTCATTCATGCTACTTGTTCACATCGTTCAAGCGATGATGACTAGAGACATCTGTATATTACTTGTATTTCCCGGCAACGCTGCTTATGTTTTTTGTCTTCTGTTGATGTCAGATGTCAGTCGAGAGTGTTTAGAGAGACATGATAGCACAAATCACATTCAGGTCAGTATTTGTTGTAATAATACATTTATGTCCACGCGTCTGAGTGTAGGCGTTTGATGGATGGGTGAGTGGGCGCGGTGTGGGTGCGTGGGTGTATGGCGAAGGCGTGCGGTTTGTGCAGATAACTTAACTCTGCACCTGGCTTATAGATTGATCCGTTGCGCAATAAAGGGCGAAAGACTTGGTGACGAGGGTGCGGTTTGGGCGTGTAGGCGTGTTTAATTGTGGGGGCGGGATATTGCTTAAGTCATGATGTATGTTGGCGTTTTCTATAATGGAAAGTTATGAAGACATGGCGTGGTTTAAGGTGTGTTTGAAAGCATGTTTTTGTGGTAAGATGTGAAGTTTTGTGGTGGTAGTGAGGAGTTGGTGACCTGTGGTGATGGGGGACGGTAGACGGCCGTTTGGACTTCAGGTTGCTCGGTCCAAGTGCACTCTCAGAGAGGTGATGTGTCACCGATGTTATAAAAGCTAAGACGGTAGACTGACACATGCATCGTTTATGTCAATTTGTTCACGAAAGACCATGAGTGCGAGAGATGAATCAACGGAATAACAGGACACAAGACCGTGTGGGCGGGCCAAGTCTGCCCACAAAGGAGAATTTCTGTGGAAATCGAGAAGACCTGAAACAACGGGGGAGTTGGCGTGGGCGAGCGTGGGCGCTGCAAGTTGGTATGCACGACTTCTCCCCAACATCTGTTTACGGGAGTTAAAAGGTCGGGGCGTGAAGGAGGCGGAGGTCGTGTTATGCTTCATTGTCTGTTTGCAACATTGATTGCGAAGAAGACATTTTATTCTCTGCGTGGCACATCTACCGACGAAGATTTCCGAAAATATAGCAGACTTCCAGCCACAGTATATGTGAGGTGAGACAAGCTGATATGTATGCTCGAGGTGTGCATGAGTGGGTGTCAAGACGACCCACACTAAAGCTGGTCATACGAGATCTTGGTGTAACACAGAGTAGGCGGAGGGTGGCCAGAGGACCGCGTGACGAGTCCATAAAAGGTCTCCAGGTAGGCAGTCCTAGGTAGTGTAGGCGCCTCTGTTATCAGCTCTATGTAGACTCTATGTTGCCTCCCCCCCCCCGCTATGTTTCTCTCCCTCCCAGCCATAAACTTCCCAGTCACCGGAACTACGACAGCGAAAGCCATCCTGCTTCCTGGACCTCTCCGCCGCCAACATCCTTCTGTTTCTCGTAATACTTTCACCTTCCAAGCTTTAAGCCTTTTGCAACCACGTAGTTCCCCCTCCTCCAGCCCTTAAGAGAGAGTTGATGCCTTTCTTCGCCTTGTGTTGGGTTGTTTCTCGCGAGGTCGTTACAAGCCTTGGAATCCTTGGCATGTCCTCTTCTTTCGGTCTCTTCGGTCGGTCTTTGGTCTCTGGGTCTCATTTCTCGATCTCCATCACATGATCCACAGAAGGTAGAGATCAGTCACTAACTCAGCGTAGATGGCGCGACCACTGACCTGCCTGACGTCTGCATTTTTTTTAGAATGTAAATTGACGGAAGAAATAAATTATATTAAGAAAACGCAGATTTTTCCTCGTTAAGCCATGCACCTGCTACACAACTACAAGTCATAGATTTCAACGGTATCAGTACTAATGAAAGGGTATGATTTTATTCAAATTACTTTGCTCAACGGCGGTTTTACATTGGAATTGAAGCCTAATTATATTCATCCTCCCATCTCCCATTCCAAGATTACCACTACACTCCCCACCGCCAGGGACCGCCACCGCAACAGCCACAGCCACCACCTCATTACCCCCTTATCCCTCCCTAGACGCCCAA
>NC_061827.1:31837826-31855326 GCF_019202785.1 Penaeus chinensis | reverse complement strand
TTTGAATTATCATCATTATCATTATTACTCATACTATTATTATTACCATTACTATTATATTTATTAAAATTACTCATAGCATTAATTATAAATAACATCATCCGCACCATTGTCATTTGACTGTGGTTGACTTCACAGAAAAGATAATTTAGATCGTAATGTACAATGCATGTAATTATTTCCTACCTCCGCACACCTGACACACTCCCAAAGTCACAGCCGAGGAAATTACATCCTTGGAGTCCCATCCTCACTCCACCCTGGGCTCCTAACCACATCCTTCATCCTCCACCACACCCAGTCACACTCAGGCACGTTCTGCAACCTTACCGCACTTGCGTCTCTGTGTGTATGTATGCATGTATGTATGTAGGTTTGTCTGTATGTGTGTATGTAGGTCTGTCAGTATGTGTGTATGTAGGTCTGTCTGTATGTGTGTATGTAGGTCTGTCTGTATGTGTGTATGTAGGTCTGGCTGTATGTGTGTATGTATGTGTATCTTTCCCTTTTTCTGTCGTTGTCTCTATCTCTTTCTCTGTTTCTGCATCTTTCTCTTCCTTTTCCCTTTCTTTCTCTCTCTCCCTCTCTCAACTTCTCTCTTTCGCTTTCTCTCTCTTTCCCTCTCCCTCTCCCTTTCCCTCCTGCGTGCCAAGCGTAACTTCGCCTTAGGCTGAGAACTATTTCAGGACCGCCATGCTTCTGTTGGGCCTCTCTCGTAACTGGTGTCCAAACGCCCCTACTCAACTTTTGACACTGCGCTACATACTTCCTTTCCCGTACATCATTTCACTTCCTTTGCTTCTTTTTTTCTTCACATTCTCTCGTTTAATAAGTTTCGCTGACTCGCTGCCGATAGTCACTCCTTTCTAAATTCTTTATGATGTTGTCATGTTCTTCAACGTGACTTATGCATTCAGTGCCGCAGATTCAGTCTTTTCTGATTAGTCAAGATATGCCGTTCATCTATTTTACAGCATTTACCAAATTTTCCTTATAAAATTGCATTTGTCCTCATTATAGATGTCCGCTATACAAGAAAACACAATCTCACGCATCTCAGACACTTATACAGTCACGCCATGCAGTATTGCATGACAAATATAACTGCAGCCACTACAGCATGCGTGTCCATATTCTGGTGTGTAATACAGTATATCCATTGCTTTCGCTTCTTTCTTTGAATTGGCATAGTATAATGACCATGCATATATTGAGTGTAAGGAGCGGTGTGTGAAGTAAAGTAAAACTAGTAATAAAAGGTGTATTGGGTGGCATGTCATGCGCGCGGCTGGCGCTGTGTCAAAGGACTGCCGGTGTGAAGTGTTAGAACCGCGTTTGGTGAAGCCAAAGCGCGACTACGTGAAGAAATAGTAGAGGTACTTTATCTCTGCGTACCCAAAGCGACTCAGTCCCGCAGAGATAGTCCCAGAATTACCATAGACATTTGATGCATCTTCCTCACACAAATGTTGCCCTAAGTGTGCTGTACGGTCTGAGAGTCGTGCATCCCCCCTCCCCCTGCTCAGTAGACCGGTTGGTAGAGACTCAACAAGCGACTATTTCAACCCTAGACTGTACTGGGCGGTCTGAGATAGTAGGTCGTTATGTAAAGCTGTGTACAAACCCCATTTCAACAGCGGTTTGACTATAGAGAGAGAGCCTTGTATGTCTGTCTATTGTGGAACTGTATGTGCAAATGTTTCTATCTTAACATTTTCGTTTTCTATATTTACGTTGCGAGAAATAGAATCCCCAAAAAGAGTTCAGTGCTATCACGGCGGCACGTCAACCTCTAGGTCTCACCACGAGCCAATTTCCCGAGGTCGGTGCATCAAGCAGGGCGGTGACGGCATACGTCAGGTACTCGGAAGCTTCTGCACGAAATGGAAACAAAACCTAACCGACTTTTTTTGACCTGGTAACTTTCACGAAGAAAAACAACAGTTTAGATAGAGAGTGCATAACAGACGTTTTTTTCTTATCGAGTAGCAGTCATTGCCCTAAAGCTACTAATACTGTGCATTTCCCGACGGAGCCGCGTGGTGGCGGTGACGCACGAACAAAAACAGTGTTGTGTGTGAGGTGTTGTTGTGGCGCGGACCAGACCACCACCGGCAGCCAAGCCGTCCAGCTCACACCAGCCTCCGTCACGGTCGTTTCCAAACTTATGGGAACAAATCTTATATGCTGAACAACGACATGATTGCGAGTTTATGATTGATTATGACATATTATCTAGACTATGTCATTATCTGGACGCTAGGCATAGGGTGTTAGTCTCGTGAGATTACACCATCTATGAAGAAAGGTGCAATTACTCACTCAACTGAAACCCACCAAATTAGCATCGAGGAGACTGCTTTAAAGATAACTGCTTACACACTTGAAAATCTATTCGAAGCATAGTGTATTGCTTACTAGTAGCAAAGCATCGCTATTCAAGTCTGTTAATCCACTAATTAAGAGAGTTGCAGAGCCAGTGATGAATGTGTGGCGCATAAGGTACGGTGCTGTGCAGGAGGAGGCAGACCGAGGTTCAAGGTCATGATGTGTTTGTGCAAGCTCGAGAGGGGGAAGTGGGGGGGATACCTTAAACCTGGAGATCGGCATCTAAGTTCATCTTGAGGTATTCTATACATATTTATATCTAGTTCGTGTTGTCAAGTCGCCTGTGCCGAAATTTGCAAACAAAATGAATCAAATATATATATATATTTTACCTTGTGGCTATCGCTTCTAAATTATCACGTCGTTAGGAATATTCACATCCACGAAAAAACAACAATTTTCAATAACTGGCAGTGACATTTTCTACACCGGTTTCGTCCAGGTGATCTGCATAATCTCCCTCAGGGCGGCATCATGTGATCTGATATCTTCCCGGATTCGCTATTTCGGTCCCTGTCTCTGTCCTCGTCCTGTATTTAAATCATTAGTAAGCAAAATAACAGAGGCAGATGTAGACTAGTAACGGTCTCGAGGGCCATATATATAGTTTCCGGGTTCACCATCACTAGGCATTAGGTGGGTCGGAGGTCGGGCGGGGAGGGAAATAGGCGGGAATTAAGCTTTAGCGTGGGCCTTTTTCTGTTGGTTGTGGGGGAGATCGTTTTTGCTAAAGAGCGGATCCAAGCGTGAATAAGGTCACGTAGTTAGTCATGGCAGGGGAGTCAGGAAGTGCAAGCTTCAATGACAACATCGCAAGAGCCGGTTCTGTCAACAGCCGAGATTTCCCTTCCGTCAACGCTCGGTCTGGTGTCAAGAGGATTAATGGAGGTGGCAAGGAGCGAGCGGGTGACTTGCGAGACAGTTCAGGAGGGACGCTTGTGTTCGCGGATTTGCTGAACAAAGTGTTGTGGAAAGGCGTGAATATGAAGTGACAGATGTGATGGAGTGGTTGCGGGCGGCTTTTTAGGTTTGGAGAACTAGATAAGCGTGACTTCGTTATGTTTCTCTACAATAATATAAACTGAGAATACCCTGATATTTTGAATTGGTTGAGACTGCGACTGGAAGAGGGGAGACGGCAGGAAGATGAGACAATACGTTACAATAATGACGATAATAATAAGTGAACATGAGGGCGGGCCGAGGCGGGAAGGCAAGAGAGGCGGGCATGAAGGTGGAATGTCTGAGTAATGACAGGAAGAGAGTGCGTGTGGCTGGAGGGCTTCCAGTTATGTTTCTACAATGCACACACACACGCACACACACACACGCACACACACACACACACACACACACACACACACACACACACACACACATACACACACACACACACACACACACACACACACACACACACACACACACACACACACACACTCGTCTTGTGTACAGATGACTGTTCATTTTAGAATGAAAAGATGTAGTATTTGGATATGCAGTTTAGCCACACTTAAGGAAATACGTGATTACAGATCCCTGGTCGTTGGCTGTGAGATTATTTTCCTTAAAGACAGCTTATGTATTCCGATTTTTGTTTTATATCCACAGCTCTGATGCCACTGCCGTCTTACTGGCTGAATATTATCATGTAGCGACAGTTCTATTTTTTTGGTCTGGCAGCAGTGTTTACAAGGGTTGAATTATGCATTCGCATGCGATTTATATAAGAAAAGTATATGATTGCGTACGGCCAATGTCGAGGTGAACTAAATCATAAAAAAAATATTACCATAAACCTTTTTATAGTGATTTGTATTGTTGATCCTTGCTGCAGAGTTATTCATTCATGATTAATTTATGCCATGAGGAATCGTAGGTTCAGCTCATGCAATCTTTGTTTCAGCCAAGGCAGGTGCGCCTAATAGTGTTCCTCCCTCATAATGCATTCAAAAGAAACGCATGGGCGGCGTTCTGTCCAAATGGGGCCCGAGCCATACCTGGTTTGGAGCGGCCACCAATACATTGCATTCATGGCGTGTAGCTTTGGTAGAGGACAAATACAAAGATCATTATGCGACGGACAGAGATAGCGAAGAAGGGGGCCATTCAAGGGAGGGAAATGTGAGGCTCGAATGCGTTGAGACTCGAAGTTCCAAGGATATATAGCAGTGAAGACGTGAATCATAACGCGATTTGGAACTGCTAACTGGAAAAAAATGTGAGAGTAAAGTGACTCGCGTTTTTCGCGATGTGTTTGTCACGACACAACGTAGGGGAAGTGGACTCAGCGGAGCGGTCTTTGATTGTAGGCCGAAGGAAGGTAGTGGAGAAATGCCGTTTGGATTTGTATGAAGGTAATTTCTGTATGGTCATCGCCCAAGTGCACATCATGATAAAGGTGTGCTACAGACTCCATCCTTCCTGGCGGCAATGCTGGAGTGGTGGCGACGTCGGTGGCGGTGAAGCAGCGTCGTTGCTCAAGGCCGCCTGCCGCCCACCACCTCCAACACCCACCTCTACTACTGTTACCACCCACCATCGCGGTAAGTAGCACGTCGTCGTTAGGCTATCGCCAGCGCAAGAACCATCTCGTTTAAGCCCAACGGCGATTAAATGACTCCACAAGACACAGCATCCGTCGGTTCTAGGAGGCGATGGGCAGGTTCCGAGGGTCCACCTCATCCAGAACAATATAAATAACTTGCAACTCGATATAAATAAAGAGGCGCTAGAAAAAACAAACATCAAATCTGAATTATCTGTGAGCAGAGGGTCGCCGTGGGCCGAGCGGTCAAGGTCACTGCGGGGCCAGGTGTGATACGCTCAGGAATTTCAAACAGAAAACTAATGGCTGTTTGCCGCATGAGTAGGAGGGAAATGGATTGGCATAATATATGAACATTGGTTTGTTTGGCTTTGTTTCACATATTTACTGTCAGTCCTTCAAATTCACTCGTTTTAACGAGTAAAGGAAGTTGTGTTTACGCCACAGGAAGTCTGGAATTGGTTAACGAATTTGTCTGTGGTTAAGATTTTTTTGCAATGCATCCAGTACGTCTTGGAAAAGGAGTAAGTTCGTTGTTGGCGAATGCGATGTTTAGCCTTCTCTGTGTAAAAGTATTGGTTTGATCTCAGTTACCACGTTTGTTTGTTTTCCTTTCCTATAATGATCACAACACCACCACAGCTTCGGTGATTAAAATAGCCTTGGAGATGGTGACGACAGTGTCCTAATGAGCAGTGTCCGGGGCAGTGCAGGAGGCGCGGGCAGTACAGTTGCGGCGAGCGTGGTGCACAGTGTGGTGCTGCCCCGGCACAGCCAGCGAGCCCGCACTCTCACACTCGCGGAGTCTTGCGTCACACGCGCACGCACGCTACTCCACGCCGTCTGGGAGATGTACTTTGGTTCGCATGTGATGCACCGGAATTGCCAGTGATCTGTGTTAACAATCGTGCATTTCCTTTTCTCAACAGAACTTGCAGTGAAGTGAACATGATGTGAGGCGGCCACAACGGCACGTTAGCCGGAATTACGGACTAAAGGCTCGCAAGACTTACTGGTTCAGACACAGTGGACGAGTGTCTAATCAAGAAGAAAGCATTTTATCAGTGAAGAAAGTTTTAGAAAAAGTGGAATCATGTCGCAACGCATGCAGGAGAGTCCCTTCCGCGAAACGGAATGGGATCAGCGCCTTGGTGAGTACCACTTGACCTTTTTGACCTTCGTTTAAACCTCGTCTGTTGTCACGCCAGTAGGCCTACTTTCACCCAACTTCAGTCTCTTCTTCCCATCCATCCCTCAGCCATTACACTAATTGCATTTCCTGTTCAATAAATATCCAGCCTTTCTGCCTTATCATCGCTGCTGCCGATGGTCCTTACTCTTCCCTCCTCGTCTTCTTCAACCTGCTTCTCAGCATCGTTGCTATTCAACTCCTCAGCGCCGTACGTTATCTGAGACTCCATTTAAGCTTACCCTGATTTTTAACTTTACACGGTATGTTTCCACGACATCCATTTTACTTCCTTATTACACTACTAAAATCTAGCTTAACAGCACATCTACCAACACACACTTTCCTCCTAGCCACGAAAAAGACTCGGTCGGTACTCGTCTTCGCAAACTCACTAAACTGAACCATCCCCTCCTACCCCCCGGCCTTTCGTTCCCGCCTCCCTTGTACCCCCTGCCCAGCCCTGTTGAATATCCTTCGGGTCTCTTAATCCTGGAAATCCCAGGCTGTATGACCATAACCCCCTATTTTCTCCTTACCCCCTTCCTCTCTATTCATTCTCTGTCTGTCTGTCTGTCTGTCTCTCTCTCTCTCTCTCTCTCTCTCTCTCTCTCTCTCTCTCTCTCTCTCTCTCTCTCTCTCTCTCTCTCTCTCTCTCTCTCGTCTTCCCCTTCCTCTGGCGTGCATACAACTCAAGTTATCAAATTACATGTTTTTTTTTTCACACAGTCTACTGGTTACAGGATATAGGATTAATGTTTTATTTACCCTTCTGTGAATCCGACAAGACTGAATATCATATTTAAGTAACACAACCACTGATTACTATGTATTTTCATAAAGTCTTGAAAGCTACTATGAAACGTACCCACCACTCGTTCACTCCGCAAATGGCCCCTCAGACGATACACCAAAATGAACACTTGCGTTCACATATAACCCGGCGTTGCCATGGTATAAAAAAATAGCAACAACAAGAGAGAGATGCTGAAGGGGAAAGGGGGGAGTGGGACTCAGGAAGGGGGAGGGGGATGGGGGGGAGGGGGATGAAGAGAACCAGTACTACCACTCGTGTTTCTGCTCACTGGTTCATGGAAGAGGCCAGAGGGAAGACTAGAGGTTCTAAGTACCGTGCGTTCTCGTTCGTATTCAGTCTGAATGTTGGGGAAATTATCTTGTGACTGTCCTAAAAAGACCAAGTTGCCATATCGTCTATTTAATCTTCTTAGCCATCGTTTACCAAGAAAGCTTACTGCAGAAAGTGAATTTAATCTTGTACTTCCTTGAACGAAATCAATATTTGGGCCATAAAGAGAAGACAGGGAGAAAAAACGAACAGAAATCATAACTCGTATACTAAGACACCCGACCTGAACTTTCACAAGGCTCACAGTACAGGGTTTGGGAAGCAATTACCTCAATGAATAGAGACGAAATACGCTTTTTGTTTGGATTTACGATGTCCGAGCGAAGTGAAAGCTAAATTAAGTTATCTTACCATGTGCGACGAGGGATATCTTGTTTCCCATTTTCTGTTAGATTAAATTGTTAACCGGTTTTGCGCAGAATTATTCAGAAGCTAAATGCGGGGAGAATTCCACGAACAACTGGACAGTAATTACTGCATTGCACATCGTCAGGAATAACCAACAGTTATAATGAGGTAATGAATATGCTAATGGAACAAGAGTTAAGCACGCCTTGTTATGGCGTCTATGAGAACACACATGAGAAGAACAAATCATAACACAAGGGAGAAAATCCAAGGAGACTGAGTTGAGGGGAGAAAGGAGGAGAGGAACATGCTCGCCGAGGACCTTTATGAATGATAACAAACCTGTCATAACGAACCGGTACATGTGTCCGTGCTAATATTGCTCAACCCGACACCACGGCTCCATGTGTATACGTGTGTCCGTGTGTGTGTTCGTGCTTGTGTTCGTGTGTGTGTGTGTGTGTGTGTGTGTGTGTGTGTGTGTGTATGTGTGTGTGTGTGTGTGTGTGTGTGTGTGTGTGTGTGTGTGTGTGTGTTTTCTGTATCCGTGTCTATGTGTTTGTGTTTTAAAAGGTTGTTTATAATCATCCTCCTGTATAATAAGTGGCTCAGTGTTTAAATCCCGTTGCCGCATTGTTCCTCAAGGCAAGGAACTGCCTATGCCTGCATTTAAGTGCGACGGTTTGGCGAAAAGTTTACCTGCTAGCAAAGACAGAACACAGTAGCCCCCATTTTGCTCCTACTCGTAATGATTTGTGTGATGTGCTACGGCTTGTCAGATTTATCGGTCCGGGGATAAAACACCCGTCTCGTCCATGTCTATACACGAGTGTGTTTGCGGTGTGTGGGGTGTTTGAGCGTGTATTTACTTAGCGTGCACATGTATATGCCCATCTGATTATACTCCTCTAAAGTGTATGTTTATATGAAAACGCATCGTCAGGTCTGCCAATGCATGGATGTGCTTGTCTCTGTTTACAATCACAAGAGAGCGCCTTGTCAATCATGGTTCAGAGCGCAAAAGGTCAACAAGGCAAGAGAATTAATTAAAACTGACCTATGCCATAGGAGCAAGAGTTGGATTTGCATGGCTGTGTCTGGCATTTCTTTCGTGTGCTTACGAGTCAGGCACTGTGCATTGCCGATGCATTCCGCTTCTCTTAGTAAATACACAGTGCCTTAGGAATATTGTAGAATCAAATAGAAATGAATGCGTATTGAAATGATGGAAACATAAAGCACAATGCCATTTCAACTGTGGCAAGGGAGCAGAGGACTGACCGCGCTGAGGTGCCAGTCGCCCTCGTAAAAGAAGATATTGCAGACGCTGATTCATGGCACTGGCTGAGTGTGTGAAGTAAGAGCCAGCCCGCGCTCATAAATAGAATCAAAACGGCACTTTCTCAGACTTTGCCGGAAGTTGAGGACCGCCCCCCGCAGCGCTGAATCAGGCCAGCGGTGTCACTTCAGTCTGTAAACAGATCGGTGTCCCCCCACTTAAGGTGACGTCATCCTTCCTCCTATCTGTGCCTTCCTCACTCTTATCGCGGCGCTGGGATGATGACCTTTTAATGACGCTCCTTGCATCGCCCTGCAACGCCCCGCCAGCGCCACCCGCCTCCCGCGATGCCCACCTGTCTGACCTTTCGCGTGAACGAGTCGAGTTGTCTTCGTCAGGATTTTATTGGAAGCTGCGCCCGGGGAGGATTAAGGAGAGCCATAAGGACGGTAATCGGAGACGGCGGCACGGCCCCGCCGCCGCCTTCGCCTGTTGGATCATCGACGGAGAAAGATCGAGCACATCTGAAAACGAAAATAAGAGCTGATATTGGCTAATGATAATGTAAGCGTTTTTTCTGAAATGCAAATCTTGCAGCTACGCCTTAGTTCCATGTTTCCACATACAACTGTTTTCTTGTGTCATGCAAACGCGCCTACTTTCTACCATATTTGTCTTCCTAGCATAAACGAGCGGGAGAAGATGGGGGACACTGTTCTAGACCGCCATTTCGCTTACCGCCAGTGCCTTGCGCCTCCGCCGTTGCCAAAAGCGCCTCCGCGAGACAAGCCGTCGCCCGCAGTACCCGTCGCCACCACATCGTCGCTAGTTTCACCGGAACTTCTCTTACAAGGCCACAAGTTCGATTCCATCCATGCCTGGATCCTCACCACAACCACGCCTTCCACCTCAGAATTTCACTAACTCATTCCACCTATTTCATCGGGGATTGAGCGCCACGAGGACCGGTGGAATTTTCAGTTCGGCGAGTTTGTGGGAGACAGGATGCCATAAATCCCCCAGGACGAGGGAGGAGCCTGGGGCTTTCGTCACGATCCTTCTTCCTCGGTGTTAGTGCATGACAGTACCACCCTGGTTGGCGGCAATGACACGACAGCCTGTTGAGCGCACATCTAAAAATAACCAAAACGGTTAAAATTTGGCCGTCGTGAGGCTTTCCGACGCAGCGCTGAAGCATTTCAACGGTTTACACAGTTTGCATTTAGGCTGACGAAAAACACGGTCGCTGCGGAGGTTACTGGGCTGAGCTGCACGCGCGTAAACAGACAACAAAAATCAGCCTTTTCTGGCACTTTATAACTTCCGGGAGAAGTTTTGGTTGAGTGAACGAAAGTTAGAAAGCTCGCCGTCTTGAAGATTAGCGTCATCTGCGTCATGTTCATAATTTTGTCTCATTTAGACACACCACTCACACACGTACAAACGCACGCAATCACGTACGCACACCTCGCCCACACAAACATATACACAATCAAGCAAAAACACATACAAACAGCGAACTTTTTATTTTTTTCCTCATTTTATCATATCAGCCACACCCGCACGCAGTATCTCACACCCACACATCCATCATCCAGACGTATGCTCCGCCATCAACAGCTCATTAGCACTCTCTGTATACTCTACATAAGCATTAGAACCGCACTCAACCTCCGCACCGCGACGAACCGCTCTGCCGCCCCTCACATCCTGCCAAAACCCGCCACCAGCCGCCCACACACCCGGCCCCGCCCCACCCACACGCCAGTCCTTGCCCGCTTTGCTTTTGTCGCCGAACACGCACACAACTCTTCCTAACCTGCCTGGAACTTACCGCCTCCACCTGTGCTCAGATGTGGCGTTGGTTTCCTCATCGCTTAGAATTTATTTGACAAATGTTGCTTCAGAAAATCAGTGCTCGCCTTTGAAGACAGCTGTCCACTTAATCTTTGTTTGTGTATTTTTAGTATACTCATATATGACATTTAAACGCAGAGACTAGCCGTTAGATCACCATTATCAAATTTCTCTAACAAAACATCCAACAACACAGTTGTCCCACACAAGATTAGACCTGAGATGACATGTGCGCATAACTTTCCGATTGACCTGAAGGCAATGTCTTTCCCTCCCCTAGAAAGTCTCCTTGCAGGAAATGCCTTTCCACGGTCTTACCCAAGCAATGTCGCGGGACAGGAGCGAGGGGTGGAAGGGGTGGGAGGGAAGGAGTGAGGGCGTGGGAGGGGAGGAGGGGCCACAAAGGGGGCGGGCCCATCGAGAGGCGGGGCCATAGACGGGGGCGGGACTTAGATAACGAAAGGAATACTCACGAGGGATGAGATAAGATTAAGAACAGAGAATCGGGAAATAGAATTAGGAAAGCAATGGGAGTAAGAAAGAGGCGGAGATAAAAGAGGGGAGCGTGGGGAGAAAGGGAAGAGACTTAATGGAGGAAGATCGGCTGATAAGAAAGCTGCCAAGAACGCCAAGCTGAACGCAGTCTGACCGGAAAGATCTCGTTGCTCTTGCAGCAGCCGCGACTTGCAGTTGTCAAGTATAAAGATTCCTGGCGGTGTAAGGGAGGGGGGGGGGGGTGAAAAGGGGTGAGTAAATGATGTTGGGTAAATAGGGTTTCATATGTCAGGCGAGGCAATTGCTGATGTTTAATGGAGTGTAGTGAATTAACGTTGAAGTGCTTGACATGACTCCAATGAACCTCTTTGTGACAACACTCTTGGCATTTTATCGCACCTGGAGCATGAGGATAAATGAACCTGCTGCAAAATCCCCTGCATAAATGTGAAACCGTCTAAGTCAGACACAATGTCAGTTTCACGAGAGAGGATTGATAATTGCGACCAACCGCTTCAGACAATTGCCGACAATTCTTATCAACTCTCTCTTCCATATAGGCTATAAAATGTAAGTCTCTTTACTCATTCCTTTTTCTGTCTACCATGTATTCCCACTGATTATGTACCTTGTTAGTTTTGTGCATGTCCAGTAAATCGTAAGCAACCCATAGGATTTCCAACAGATTTCTGTCAGTGGTAATATCTCCATGCATAATCACTGCTGTGTATAAGATTCCTTCTGATCCTTCGTATTATCAGTAACCACTGTTGTCATCGTTATCATTATCATTACCTCACCTTAACAATTCCTTGTAGCACTGCCAATTCTCATTATTTTAAGCCTATAGACATGCACATTGTCCAGGATGAAAAATATTATCTCGCAGAAATACCATCATATAAACTAGTGGTATCATATCAACATCAGGAGCCAGGGAAAGATGTCGCCATATCTTTAATTTTCTCTTAAGCCCCACATATGAACCTGGGAAGGTATGCATTGATAGGTTAACAGTTAAATGCTTTCCTATTTACTGTCCCTGAAACCTAGATCATTGGTCTTTGCACATGCATAAACCGGCGATGAACTAAACAAAATAATAGTTCAACCGTTTATATCACCATTTAAAAGAGATGTATCCTCATATCAACTTCCCACGCGTAATTTAACGTGACACTATACAGCAACTCTAGAATATCACAATATAACACCAAAAATCCCATTATATTACCAGTACCTCGCTGCTGCCACACAGCACGCCCACATCAATACCCCACAACAAGCTATGATGTCAGTTAACAGCTGGCGATAAAGAAGCAAGTGCTATGGACAAAGAATAACAACTTTACGACAACGCAGTGTCTAGGTGGCAAATATTACTTACAACCACAGAGTAAGACACCACAACTAATGGCCACGGGTGAAGATCCCACACAACGGAGACTCATCATTATGTGGTTTCGTGTAGTTCATTACTTTTGTAGTTTATGATGTAGGCCTATTATTCTTCGGGGGAAAGCACATGCCCGAAGCCATCAGTGCTTTCATAATCATAAGCAATTCACAATATTTCTATCAGAGTAATGAGCAAAGTTCAATACCTAAATCGTGTGGACAAGGGAAAGCAATTACGCTTTACTGTTTTGCTTTAGTGACATTGAAAAAAACAACAACAGACAAACATGCGTATTTATACATACAGGCGTGAAAATGTGAAACTTAAACCCCACTCGTTATGAAAAATAGCTCATTACCTTCGTGTACCCAATTCATAATGATGGGCACATTGCTCTCATATATACAGGCGGGTCCTCAGAAGTGAAACTGAACCCTCATGATTCTCGCAAAGTAAGCAGCGTCGGCTTCGAGCTCAAAGAATCGCCGTCTGTTCAGAATCTTCGGTGCGAAATCGAGCTTTTGGGCCGGAATGCTTCGGTGGCTTCCAAGAACCTGAATCTTCCGCTTTGATTGCGCTAATTCTTGAAAACGAGGAAGCAGCATGGTTTGATTTGGTCTCGTAAATAGCTATTTATATCTTTCTTTTCCTTTCTTTTTGGTTCCCTCGCCCGTCTCTGTCTCTGTCTTGTACCTGTCTGTGTGTATGTGTGTGTGTGTGTGTGTGTGTGTCTGTATGTGTGTATGTGTGTGTGTGTGTGTGTGTGTGTGTGTGTGTGTGTGTGTGTGTGTGTGTGTGTGTGTGTGTGTGTGTGTGTGTGTCCCTCTCTTTGGTTGCACACACACACACACACACACACTAACACAAACACGCATGCAAATACACAAGCACACACACACAAAAGCATTATTTCCCAGCCATAAATACCAGCACCTGATCCTAGGTGCGTCTCGAGGTTAGCGAGAAAAGATGCCAGTGTTTGCCAGGTCTCGCTGCAATATCTGACACGTAGCTACAACAGCCTTATCTCAGCGATCACCCAGAAAAAGGTCGCTTGGTAGACTGGATCTGATACATTTTTGATGACTTGCAGCGCCCTTATAGAGAGACTGATACACGCTTGTTATCTGGGTGTCCATCTGCTGCCGTGCGTATCGCTTTTCGCCGTGTGTGACCGAGTGGGTAAACGAGGCAGTGTTTGGTGTTTGCAAGGATCCACGCGAATGCTTAAAGAGGCTGTGAGTCTCGATGCATACTCGTGACGTTGCGATTTGGTGTTAGTACATGGTTATATTTTTTCTTGTTAACTCTTTTGTCTTTTGAACACAATGGCGCAACGTGTTAGGTCGTTAATGCTGGTAAGTCAGATAGAATGCTTATCATCGCTGAAGAGGAAGATGACAGCATTCATACTTACATTATGAGCAAAAGGCAGTTGTTGATGTACAATAAACAACAACGAAATCTTAATGAAATATAAGAAACCACACCAGTACGTTAGGCATTATAATAAAAATATGAAATCCGACACAAGAACAACAACGCAATTACGCAAATTTGCATAAAATGATAAATATCACACAATTATCATAGTTCTCCCCGGGTACATCACAACAGCCGAGACACTGCACATGTGAATGAAAATAAACAAAACACGCACGACGCTTCGGGCTTGATCTAGTTGTTCGTCTTGTTGCTCTCGGGGCGCCGCGGGGAACGGACGCGATACGAACGAGTGCGAGCGAGCGCGGAGGGCGGGAAAGCCGCAAACTGTGACGGATGGAAAAAAGGCCGCTGGAAGAAGGGGGGAGTTTATGCAGGAAAGGAAAAGAAACTAGGAGAGTAGTAGGAAGGGGAAAAGGTTGAAAATAAAGGAGGATACATATATATGTGTATGTATACATACATACATACATATATATATGTATATATAAATACAAATATATATATATATATATATATATATATATATATATATATACACACACACACATACACACATACATATAAACATACACACACACACACACACAGTAACACACACACACACACACATATCTATAAGCGTGTGTGTGAGGGGATGGTGGGAGGAAGGGAGCGAGGGTGCCCAAGAGTACCTTATCTGAGGCAACAAGGGAGCTTGTGGATGAAGTACCTTCCTGACCTTTAGTCTCACTTTACAGAGTCGCGGTTAACCCTCTGAAGAGATGATCCGAGCTCAGTCCCACAAGCCTTGCGGCGCGATGGATCACGTCTCTCCTGTTCCTTGAAAATTCCTCCTTCTGTCTCTCCTCTGCTTCTCCTCCGGTCTTCCATCTCTCTCTCTTTCTCTGTCTATCTATCTATCTATCTATCTATCTCTCTATCTCTATCTCTCCTCTGCTTCTCCTCTGATCCTCCATCTCTCTCTCTCTCTCTCTCTCTCTCTCTCTCTCTCTCTCTCTCTCTCTCTCTCTCTCTCTCTCTCTCTCTCTCTCACTCACTCACTCACTCACTTTCTCTTTCTTTCCCTTGCAATATCGCTTTTCCCCCCATTCTTTTCTTTTTCGCTACATCTCTCTATCTCTCTCTTGCCTCTTCTTCTCTTTCTCTTTCTCCCAACCTCTGACCTTGTGCCAATGTCCCTAAATGAAACCGCACAAAAGAGGGTCAGGTTTAGCGGCATAACTTGACCTGATAAAGGGAAAGGGAAAACTGGCGTCGTGACCTCCGCCACCTGGTCATCAAGGGGTGACTCAGAGCGGGGCTTTTGTGTACTGGCAGCCACCTGTGTGCATGTGAGGAGTGAGCGTCGCGACAGTTGTCCTGGCGTAGTTTTCAATCAGTCTATCTATCAGCTGCGACTGGCTACCTACCATATATCCCGATCATTTCTTCACGGCCCAACCCCTGGCCGTCTTCCCAGCCACTCGTGCCTCATAACACACGTTTCCGCCAACTATTATTAGGTACGAGTAGCTATGTTATCCTGCAGACGCCCCTCTTGCAGGATGACGGTGTTCCCCACGAATATTTACGCCACTCTGTTAGCAAGGTACATTTTTGTACTTCCATGCAGTATCATGTAAAGTATGTAGCTATGTCCCACTCGTGACCTGCTGCGACCTGTGTGACCAGGTGTGGGCGTGGGATGGTGGTCCACTCTGCCAGGGTGGGCTGAGTGCCAAGCAACTCCCCTGATGGTGATATCCCACTTGTGGCGCATCACCGGCGCAGTCGAAGCCTGCACAGTCCTTGCGCTGCACCACCCCAGGTTCTGCGGCGGGTGTTGTGCCACCCTCCGCCCTGCTCTTTGTGTCGATGTGCCTTGCTAACCATTCTGTAAATCACTGTGGTCAATATCAAAAGGTGTGCTAGCCTATGAATATCTTACTGGAACTTTTTCTTGTATCACCAAACATATTGTGCATATGTAATTGTTACACACATGTCTATCTATTTTGTTTGATAGTGTTAAGGTAATACAACTGGTGCTTGAAAAACTTCATCAGTGAGTTTCTTTTGCAAGTGGCAAGAGAGGCTGTCCAGTTCCTCCTATCATCATGACTGCTAAGCAAGAGAAATTTGACATATCTTTAGGTGAGTTATTTACAACAATCTTACGATGTAAAACAAATAGATAAATAAATAAAATATAAATCCACAAGAATCTGGTCTTATCTGAAGGAAGAGGTATCTTCAGGGCTCAAACCTGACGATGCTATCGCGGGGCTTCAGTTTCATTGGTTAATGAGACGCAATAAACGATATCGTGATATCTGAAAGCCTTCCTACACGTAGTTTCATCACAGGCGATAAAATCTTGTTACGCATTCTAATTGAAGATCGAGGCTGACATTGGTCTCTGCTTCTTTTTCGAAGTCACTGTTGAATTATGTATATGCAGTAAACAAGGCTTTATAATTCAAGTTTATTGAACACGATAGTACGAAACAGATGCAGCAACCATCCTTGACAGCCGTAAGAAAAAAACCGATAGGGCAAGTCTGTTGCAAAAGCCTAGAGAAGCACAAATGCGCCAGGCACAGGAGACCCATGCAGTGTGTTAAGACTCCCAATTAAAGGCAATAACAAAAGTGATTAATACGGAGGATACTGGCCGATCAGACACGTAGGATACAGCAGATGTTTCTGCATTAACTCCCGAGTTGAGCAGAAGAAAGTCTGGAGGATCGAAATAGTAAACACACATTTCTATATAGCTTTCACGCGAGTCGTACAGGCTTCGAAGTCAAGGAGCCGTTTGCCAGGATTTATGAAGGGTTATTTTCGCGTGTCGCTGCTATGGGCTGTTGGCAATGATAAACAGACGGGGCAGCGAGGTAGTCTGGCGATGGTGGAGAATGAGCATAAGTATTATGAAGATAGTAACTGTGGTTGTTGTACAAGTGGCGAGGGCATTTGATCTACAAGGAGTGTTATTTCCAGTCAGCTGCTGGGCTGTAATGTTAGGGAAGTATTGTGCTGGTTGTTAACGCTTGAACTCGTAACAACGAAGAACATTCTCATGATGTAACATTATGTTGTGCTGAGAAGGAAAATGTCCGCTCTTGTTGAAGAATGTTTTACCCTGCCTGACCATCTGGGTCGTTGTGTACTGCGGCACATAGAGGCGTCGCAATAAGGTTTAAGGCTGTTGTTGTTGCAGCAGCGGACGACTCCATACTTCATAACTTTACGAGACAGACAGGTTGACATTTCTGTATATCATATCCATCGTCTTGAATATAGAATTTGTTTATCTTTTCGTTTCTTGTTGTCTATTCTTTTCTACTTCCACGTGTACGCATGTACGAGCGTTGTCGAATTACTTGTGATTTAAAAAAATATAAAACTTTAAATGTATTGAA
>NC_061827.1:31830326-31832826 GCF_019202785.1 Penaeus chinensis | reverse complement strand
TACCTCTCTGCTTATGTAACTGCCTGTCCATCTGTGTATATATACACATGTATGTATTTATACTTGCATGTGTGTATGTATGGTGTATGTATTTATGCATGTATGTAGGTATTTACGGATGTATGCATGTATGTATGAATGTATGTATATATGTAATGTATGTTTATAAGCATACATGTAAGTGTGTGTGTGTATGTATGTAGGAGTGTATGTACAAAAGCATGTATGTATGTACATTTATATATGTGCGTTTAGTATTTTTTTTTTTTAATTACAGTCATGTAATAACATTTTTTCCATACCCTTCCCTCTTCTTTTCACAACCCAAAACTACCTGAGAACCTTTTTCTGATAACAACACACCCCAACCTTTTATTTCCATTCCTCCTTTCCTCTCCCTTTATCACCACCTTTTTCTCGTTTTCTCTCTTCGTACTTCCGCCGTCGGGGTTGTTAGCATCGCGAGGAGCTTACGGCGTCCCGGTCGATGCAAACGAGAGTTACTGTTACACTTTGTTACACTCTGTTACGTCGCGTTTAATGGCCTGCGTCTCGGTGCGTCGCTGTGAGATTTTTGCTTTCATTGTTGAGTTGTTGGATGTCGTTGTATTTTATGGAGAGAGGGTGAGGGAGAGGGAGAGGGAGAGGTTGAGGGTGAGGGTGAGGGTGAGGGTGAGGGTGAGGGTGAGGGTGAGGGAGAGGGAGAGGGAGAGGGAGAGGGAGAGGGTGAGAGAGAGGGAGAGGGTAAGGGTGAGGGTGAGGGAGAGGGAGAGGGAGAGGGAGAGGGAGAGGGAGAGGGTGAGGGTGAGGGAGAGGGAGAGGGAGAGGGAGAGGGAGAGGGAGAGGGTGAGGGTGAGGGTGAGGGAGAGGGAGAGGGAGAGGGAGAGGGTGAGGGTGAGGGAGAGGGTGAGGGTGAGGGTGAGGGTGAGGGTGAGGGTGAGGGTGAGGGTGAGGGAGAGGGAGAGGGAGAGGGTGAGAGAGAGGGAGAGGGTAAGGGTGAGGGAGAGAGAGAGGGAGAGGGAGAGGGAGAGAGGGTGAGGGAGAGGGAGAGGGAGAGGGAGAGGGTGAGGGAGAGGGAGAGGGAGAGGGAGAGGGAGAGGGAGAGGGTGAGGGTGAGGGAGAGGGAGAGGGAGAGGGAGAGGGTGAGGGTGAGGGAGAGGGAGAGGGAGAGGGAGAGAGAAGGAGAGGGAGAGAGAAAGATAGGGAGAGGAAGAGGGAGAGGGAAAGGGAGAGGAAGAGGGAGAGGGAGAGGGAGAAGGAGAAGGAGAGGAAGAGAGACTGACAGAGAGAGAAAGAGTGAGGCAGAGAGACAGAGATATATAGCCGGGAGTCACGTATGACCTCGCTTGGGAAATTAAAGGTAATGATGAGACCCCTGGCACTCACGGTCAACAAGTCGGATCTAAGGTCAAAGTAGAATTAACTTTCAGTTATAGGATGTCGCAACATAAGAAAATATTGCCGTGATCCTGCAGCGACTGTTCACCGCCTTTCTATATGTTTGTTTGTTAATATGAACGACTTTCTTATTATCTGTCAGTCATCTCCATCTCTTTCTGCCTCTCTGTCCATCTGGGTCTATATATTTATCTGTTACGCCCTCTCTCTCTCTCTCTCTCTCTCTCTCTCTCTCTCTCTCTCTCTCTCTCTCTCTCTCTCTCTCTCTCTCTCTCTCTCTCTCTCTCTCTCCCCCTTTCTCTCTCTCTCTTTCTGACCCCCCTCTCTCTCTCTCACTTTCTGACCCCCCCCCCTCTCTCTCTCTCTCTCTCTCTCTCTCTCTCTCTCTCTCTATATATATATATATATATATATATATATATATATATATATATATATATATATATGACACAAACACAAACATAGTAACGTGTACACAAAGATGAAAGGAAAACAGCCTCGTTACGATTCAATTTCATTTCTTACTGTGGCTGTTTTCCTTTCATATATATATATATATATATATATATATATATATATATATATCCATCCCTCTCTCTCCAACATTCTCGCACACTTTCTCCTTCTCTCTCCCTCCCCTTCCTCCCTCCTTCCCTTTCCCCTCCCATCCATTCTTCCCTCCCTCCTCTCGAGAGCGCTTCCTTCCACCTCCACGCCGGCGCCCTATCCACCTCCATCTCCATTAACGGTGACCTTCCCTTCTCGGAAAGACAGCCGCGTCAGCCAAGATTTGAAAAAAAAAATGGTTCATCCATCTATCTGTCACGGGCGATGTTTACTTCCGGTAAACAACCTCTTTTATAATCACAAACAACTTTTTTTTTTTTTTTTTTTTTTTTATCCGATGAAAATATATACATGTGGATACTTGCGCTGACAACCATGATGAATTAGTTATTCTGGCACGCTTCCGTTCGCCGTCATTTCAGAGATACGATAATGAGCTAGTAGTATTTATAGGAATTGAAAGTTATTCCTGGACGAATCCGTTCTAAAAACAGTCGCAAGTTCTCGCATGACAAACGCAAGTCTTGCCGAGTCT
>NC_061827.1:31810326-31822826 GCF_019202785.1 Penaeus chinensis | reverse complement strand
CTCGTTTCCACAGACTAGTCACTATCAAAAGAAAGTGATGAAGTCGACCTACTCGAACTTCAACTCGATGAGCGCAGGCAGCCTGGACGACCCACCGACCCACGCCCTTGAGTCCCCGCCACAGACCTCGCGTCCTGCCGGCACTAAAGGTATGTACATTTCGGCAGTAGACATCTTACCGTTTCTCCCTCTCTCCCTTTTTTTAGAACCACTTTATCGCTTTCTTGTCAGTGTAGGTCTATCAAGTTTGCAATGAACAATTCAGGATATGTTCTCCAATGAAGTAAGCCAAGCTTTTCACTCATACCACATAAGCCACTTCTTATTTTTTTACTCCACTTCCCACATTGCTTGAAAAAAAGCGCAGGAGAAACGCGTAGAGACCGCGAGGCCTTTGCTTTTTAACAGAAACTCAGATAATCTGCCTCAATCTTGAAATGCACATTATGGTGACAGGTGTTGCTGACGATTTCACAACCCTCTACACCGCGAACCCGATTTAGACAATATTTCTCTATCTTGGTTTGGTGATAAAAAAAATTATTTGATACTTTACATAGATTAAAAATATACTATACTTGTTCTGACAGGATTGGTAAAGTATAGTCTAGCTGAAAATCGATTAAGTTTCAGTATTTTCACTCCCGGATATTAATATTCCGTAATTTATCAGTGATTTATCACCTGTTTTCTCATCAACCAACACCTGTTCAGCAATACACTACACGTTTTGATATGAATAGTGCACTCTGACAAGAATCGAATCAGCAACACTAGAAGATGCATCCCAGAATAAGTGGTACTTTGTTCAAACTAAAGGGCCATAATTTATAGCGTTAAATGAAAGTGTATTCACCATATGATTGATATCCCACTTCTTCCTGACGTTGTAAATCATGGCCAGTTGCTAGTCCATCATGCTCTTCTTTTAAGATTCAATCGTATCTCACTTGTTTCGAAAATGAACACGCAATACAGTTTGATCATCACGTAATGTAGCGCCTCATTGCTTATAGAATCGACAATGCATATGGAATGTTACCATAGATCGCCTTGCCTGTTTGGTGATTGATTATATATGGCTGTTGGCCTGACTATTCTACAGCAAAATCCTTGGATGTTTTTTTTAATTGCACTTGCCTTGTAGTCGCTTAAAGGGGCTAAGTCAAGCAAGTGTCTGTGCGTGTCTTAGTCAAATAGTCAGTTCGTTTATCCAAACCTCTGGCGTCCTCATGTTTTAGGAGTATATTTATTTTTGTTTTAGATCCTAAGTGTTTACTATCTTAGTCTTTATATCACTCAGAATTTTACCTAATTTCTAGTATTGTCTTTTGTCAATTAGTTCATCACAGAACAAATAAATACAATAACTTTTTTTATAGTAATGTAACCTATTTCCAGCTAATTAACTAACTTATATTTCAAAAACTCATTTGCAGTTATCAGTGCTTCCCAGAAAGTAGCAAACAAATTGGTTGATGCGCTGGCCAGTATAGGTGAGGCAGTGTTGTATGTTGCCCTCCTGTGCTACCGGTGCAGGGCAGAACTTTGTGTACATTATTTAACACGTGTCCTTCGCTGGACTGCTCCCCTCTCTCTCTCCCTGAATAAATACCTGTTTCTTCTTTTTCAAATGTACTCGATGTGGCGAAACTCATGCAGAAGTGTTTGCATTCTTTATTTTTGTGCCAAACTTTTTTTCATGAGTCGCTGACATTCTGAAGTACTGCATTATTGTTTTTTGTGCTCTGTGTCAGATTGTGCGTCTGGACTAATTCGTCTATCTGTTTTATTATGTCATAAGTGTGGCACTGTGTGAATTGTGGATATAACTTTTGCATGAACAAGTTTTTGAAATCCATTTTTTTGTATATCATTCATTTCATAGAATCCTGTTGTTTTCAAAGCATTTCATCAATTATGATTTTTATTTTTTCAATTCGTGCCCTCTTTATGGAATGCAACACAATAGTCCAGGCTGCTCAGACCTGATTTCTAATGCTTGGTTTCTGGAATGAATTTAAATCTGGACTTTGATTATGAAAATTCTCTGTGAAATTTCAAGATTTCCAGAAATGAAGCATAGTGGTCACTGTGCTGGCGAATTCTCTCTTGAAAAACCAGTCTATAGTGTAGTGATATCTTCCAGAGCATGATTGTTTTTAGCTATTCCAGGATTTCCCATGGTTATGAAGGGACATGGGCATCTAGCCTCCTCTAATGGGTATATGGAATTTCTATTGCATTTACTAACTAATATTAGTTATATATCTAAATTTTCTCAGTAACACCATACAAACTTTTATGAATCTTGAACCTAAACGCATTTATGAATTATATATATAACACGGTAACCTCTGGAAGACAGTGGTACTTTCGCCAAGACTGCTGCACAAAAGGAAGAAAAGTGGCGATAGTTACATTGCCTGCGTAAAGTGAGGGTGATCATACGGTTTGCAACGCTTTTTCAGTGGAAGTCACCGATTTTGAACCAACAAAATAGGTGAATATTGTATTTGCCATTGTTTTTAAACACGTAAAGCTAAGCAGCAGTTGTAATGTCGAAGAGATGTTTATAATATCGTGGGAAATACCCGAGCCATGATGCCCCAAGACCTCTATCCAGAAGTCGAGCGTCCCGGATGGAACTGTGGTCTACGTGTTCAGCATGAAAAAAGACTGTAATAACTCTGTCATAATAAAAAACCAATGTATAATGTAAATCTCGTCCCCTCGTCCCCGCTTTTAATAAATGTAATATGTCAGCGTTGTTTGATATATTATTTTTAAGTGTGTATTAAAAAAAAAAAAAAAAAAAATTCAAACTCATAAAACTTGAATGATTACTCTTACTTTTTCACTGTCTTCATTTATTTTATTATGAAATATATGTTAATTTCATAGTCTTGAAATGAAGAACATTTTATTATTCTCGTTAATATACAGCTATCAAGTTAAAGTGGGTAAAGTATATTACATACTTCCTCCGAGCATAGAGACAGTGCAGTAAGTTTGTGATGAAGGTAGCAGCTTGGTGATGTGGCTCCCTCTACAGGTGGGGAGGAAGGCTATGTCCCGGCTCCGGACTCCAGTGACACCGACACACTCAAAACTGACACCCTGAAAACTACAAAGACCGTTAGCTCAGATTACTCAACATTGGGGCGACTTCGCAAAAACATCAGGGAATTAGACACACTTATTGACTCCCTCGAAGACTCAGAGCAAGGCGGCGAACCCGCAACAAATGCCAGCGCCGAAGCTCAGTCCGAGACGGTTGTCGTTGTAGCCAAGCAGGAATCCAAAGTCTCAACACAAATCACAGCCCCGGCGCCCGAGGTCGCGCCCGAACCCACCCTGGCTCTCACGCTGGCGACGGCACAGGCTCAGTCCCAAGCGAGTCCGTCCTCGCAGGCCCCTCAAGAGTCACACATACAGACAGTCGTTGAGACTCGCAGCAGCACAACCTCCCAGCAGCAGGTGGCGAAGGAGAGTAAGTGGGTGGTGTGTGGCGTGCCGCTGCTGCCCCACGCGGCCCCGGGCTCTGCTGGTTCTCTGCCCGGACTGTTGCACCTTTTGCTGCTCTCCAGCCCCAGGCCCTTCCTCTGTACCTGCTTTGCCTCTCATGAATGTGACCTCTTCTCGGAGAGGGTCAGGGGGAATCGAAGGATTTCGCTCACGATCTGAGACATTTCAATTTAGAGTTATTAAAAGTTTGCCATGTTATCTAATAGTGTATAGTTCTCAGTTCTAAAGTTTTGCAAGAGGTAAACGTTTTAGAGTTGCATGATGAATACCTTATGTATACAGTTCAGGTGTCGATGTTTATTAACCCATCTTTAATCAAGTATCATTTTTAGCAAAGCTGCAAATAATTTGGAGTGTTAATAGCTATTTTAAATGGTGGCTTATTGGCAAGCCACTTTGTGATATGTAATGCCATGAGAACAAAACAAAATAAAAGAGAAGTAGAATGTTGCCACCTCACGTAAGATTTAGAGACGCAGGGTAAAAAGTCAAACAAATAGCTTCCCCCATGAAACGTGTGCAAGGACCTATTATACGCTGAAGTGCCCAACACTGCATGATCACGTGAGTTAGGTTTCGTGATAGCGAGGACCTAACACTCACAGTTTCACCATTTGGAGATAATAACGATAACCAAGACTAGGATGTGGTTTGACACTGTTTCCCCCTGGATTAACATGCTTGGTTCTTTGTCTGTGCCCTGGTGTGGTAGAGCATGTCACCTCTCAGTCGCCTTTGCTGAGTCTTTGGGAATACTGTCTTAGCACTGGAAAGTCTTTTGCGATTATGTATTGTTACCATTGTGTCACTGTTGTTGTCGCGATCATATATTTATCTATAATAAACGGTAACCCAGTATTGACATATAACTCATACTTTGTTTTAACTTAAGAAGAGAATCTTGGTATTATCTTTATCTATGTAGCAACATGCTGGTGTTGTATTTTAATCCAACGATTTATATTCCAATAATCAACAGTGTCTAATATCTACCCTTGACTGACCAATAAAAGAAAAGAACGATAACCCCCGCATTTGAAGTCCCGCCATACTCCGCCCAGATGTTCCGGCAACCCTCTGACTCGCCTTTTCTCGCAGGTACAACGCCGTCCTCTGGCCTGACCAACGGCACCGCGCCCGCCAGCCAGCCTACAAGATACGAGTGAGTAACATTCATACTTTCTAGGGCCTAAGACGAGAGTGTAGTCGCCATGCAGATATTGCCTGCCTTTTAATATATGTAGGTCGATGTCATTTGTTGTAACTTTACATATGCAGTGCCTCTATGTTCATGTTTTAATCAAAATATATTATAGCAGAACATAAAAACATTTTTAAAGTTCAAGGAGAAAATTTGAAGTAATGCTTCATACTCCATCACAATGTGTGTGATAAACAACACAATACAGAATGGCCAACTAAACAGAAAAAAGGTCTAAAACAATCAAATGGCGAAAGGGGCAGCATTGTGATATAAACGGTCATTTTGCAGTGGTGACGATGAGATGATCGACGACAAGAGCGGCGAAGTGCGACGCATCGTCTGGCGCAACAGGTTCGAGAAGACCTACGAGACACAGGACTCCAGGCCGACGGCCACGGTGCGTTCATGGCCCGGTTACTGGTCCACGCGCACGCGCGTGTGTGTGTGTGTGTGTGTGTGTGTGTGTGTGTGTGTGTGTGTTCATATATATATACATATATATATATATATATATATATATATATATATATATGTGTGTGTGTGTGTGTGTGTGTGTGTGTGTGTGTGCGTGTGTGTGTGTGTGTGTGTTCATATATATGTGTGTGTGTGTGTGCGTGTGTGTGTGCGTGTAAATATATATATATGTGTGTGTGTGTGTGTGTGTGTGCGTGTGTGTGTGTGTGTGTGTGTGTGTGTGTGTGTGTGTGTGTGTGTGTGTGTGTGTGTGTGTGTGTGTGTGTGTGTGTGTGTGTGTATATACACAAATCATAACTTTTCTGCCCGATGAGTTAACGATCTGTATTTCCAGGTAAGCATCGAGGACGAGGCCCGCCGCCGTCAGCTGATTCAGCGTCAGCAGCACACTTCGACGTCAGCCTCCACCTCCACGCTCTCCTCTCCCCCCGGACCCAGCTCTCCTCCGCAAGTGAGTCCTCAGTTTCTTGACTGCTGGCTTTTTGGGACAATACAAGTAACTGGACAAGACTGTCATCATTGTATTTTCAGGGGACGATGAAACGAGTCTCAAAATGACTGATCACTGCTTGACGTTTGTGTTCCTCCTTGTAACTGCTATACGTGTGATTCAAATATCATATTTTGATCCCTTTGTATTTTCGTCATAACAGTTTTTCCAGCATCTCGTTTTTTCGAGTGACAGCATATATTTACTAAAATACAGGGAGAGAAGATTAGAAGAAAAGATTGCTCTGACTTTTTTGCCCAGCTGACTTAGCTCATATTTTCATTAACTACCCATATTGTATGATAATTAGTACTAAAGGTCGTCTTTTGTCTCATAGAGCCATGATTCTACTGATTTTTTGTATGAACATTGAAGCTGTAATGTCAAACAAACTGGGAAGATGCAAATTTGTTTGAAAATTCTGCAAAAAAAATGTATTTAAAAGATAAAAATAATGCAAGGAACTGTGGAATCATGACTGTAAATATTACTTGTCAAATACGTCGCATCCACTCACTGACCACTGGGATATTGGTTATACAACCAGCTATCTGAATATGATAACCTCTTGAGTAGATTTTAGAACCTTTTAATCGTACTGACATACCTTTACAAGCATAGTACTTGTGGGGCAAGATCTATATAAGTTTGGGATACCCAGGGCTACACTCGTAAGGTACAGTAGGTACACCAAGTGGTGACTGTCCTTGTTACAGCGCGGGCCGTCCTCGCCCCGACTGCCGCAGTTGCAGTGTGCCGTGTACTGGCCTGGCTTGGGCGTCGGCCCCAACGTGAGTGTCCCCCCTAGGCCAAATGTCTCCAGGTTTTTCCGCAGCTGCCTCCTTACAGGCAACAGCACGCCCCCGGCCACCCCAACAGCTGACACAACAGCTAGTACCGAGCATGGGGCCAAAGCCCGTCTTCACCCTTTCTTTCCCTATTACATTTTGACACTCTTTAATGAAACTCCCTTTTATTTAAATGTTTCTAAAACTGTGTTCTTTTCTAACAAGTAGTTTTAGATGGTTAGTTCGACATATGAGAAGCATGTGATCAAGCCTGATATTTATCTTCCGTTTGTGTTTGACTTGTCTCAGCATACTCTTCTTCAGTTATGCATATTTGATCTGTGCAGATAAAATCGATTCCTAGAGCTCATTAAGATTCTTGGAGTGTCGAGCTGTGTATTCACTTAATTTAGATAGATTTGCAATCGTATATAACTGTAGACTCTTAGGCTCTTCAATGTGCGGCCGTAGAAGACGAAATACGGTTTCATTATCATAGCAGCATGTAGCACTAGGCTTTGACACGGGAATTAATTGATTTTGCGACTATGTGAATTATTCATGTGTACTTTAAATAGAGTTTTCCCTTATTTAAATCGAAGACATGCTTACCCGATCATATCTAATCTCGCGACTACCCCGCAGGTATCTCCCGGAAGCCAGTCGTGGAAGGACCCGATCCCGATGCCAACGCCGCCACAGCTCTCCCCGCGAGAGCCGGGCGTCGCCTACATCTACACCTACGGGAACACCGGAGGGTCGGGTGTGCAGCACATGCCGCCGCTGAATTACGTCACGGTCCCCGGTCCCTCGTCGGTGCCTCCGAGTGAGGGCGCGCCGTCGCCCACCCCGTCGCAGCTGCAGGGCCCGCAGCCCATCATCTACCACTACTCTTATCACTACACAATCCAGCCCGGCCAGCCACTTCCCGACGGCGCTCCTCCCCCTCCAGGAGGGCTTCCTTCAGGGTCCCCGCCAGCTCTCCAGATGGCTCCCTCCTCCCAGCCGCCTTCCTCGTCCACCGATACCATTCGCACAGTTCATCAAACCATTTCAAGTCAGTCCGGCCAGCCCGGCCAGCCCGGCCAGCCCGGCCAGCCCGGCCAGCCCGGCCAGCCCGGCCAGCCCGGCCAGCCTGGCCAGCCTGGTCAGCCGGGTTATCTCGTCCAACCAGGCCAACCCGGTCAACCAGGCCAACCTGGTCAGCCAGGTTATCCTGGACAGCCGTCCTCCTCTGTTACCAACTACAATATCCAGTCCTACTCTTCCAGCAGCCGCTCAAAGACATCCACGCTCACGCACACAGACACATCCACAGTATACCCTGGTGGTCCTGGGGGGCCCGGTGGTCCTCATGGCCCAGGGGGTCCTCATGGCCCAGGCAGCCCTTATGGCCCAGGTGGCCCTCATAGCCCAGGAGGGCCTGGTGGTCCTGACGGCCCAAGGGGTCCTACTGGCCCCGGGTATGATGGACCTGCGCATCCTTCAAAACCTTATGGTCCCGGTGAACCCGATGGCCCCGGCAGAACCACCGAGCCTGGCCAGCCCGGAAATATTTCCATCACCATCAATAAAACGACAACATCGCGTACCACGCACGCCTTCCCGGGCGGTCCTGACCACCCTGGAGGCGCTGGCGACGTCCCCCCTGTTACCTCAACCCCTTACCCGAGCCGCGGCAGGTCGGTGTCCCCCGAGCCACATGGCCCGAGGAGCAACTCGCCGCACCACGTGACGTACGTGACGCACGTCACAAGAAACACGCACTCCGACTCCCTGGACCGCGTCAGAAGGCCAAAGAACGAGACTCTTCCATTCCCCAACACCTCACCCATACGACCTGCTGGAGACAACAAGATCCCTCGCCGAGTGGATGATCTCATGACGTCATTCTCCGATTCCGAGGTAAGACGGCGGACGGGACAGGCACCGCCAGTTCCTCTCTGGTTCTCATCTGTTACACTGCTTTCTTATCTCGGCTGGAGCTTTAAACTTTTTTCCCCTTTTGCAGCATTATATTACCAGTTTTGAGAACGAAATGACCTTGCGAAAACATTCCCCTATCCCAAGGAAAGATGAGGTAACTTTTAGATGGCATAGTTGACAGTCATATGCGATAGGCCGCTTAATGTGTCCTATAGATGACATGTTTTCGTTAGATTAGATGTAGTAGAATATAGATAGTTAGATAGAAAATGGAAGAATGGCAAAAAGAACATAGACGTTTGAATTAACTAATATATATATATTTTTATAAATAACGCAAGTAGACTTTAGTTACCAGTATAATTCAGGCATGTTTTACGATTTTACATTACCCATCTAAATATATTATTCCGCTTAGCCGATTTGAAAGAGTGAATGGCAATAATGTGCATATGTAGATCCATAAGATAAACATATATAAACAACACATGCATATAAAATATTTTAGTTCACCAATTTGGCTTCAAAGACTTTTTATCATTCCTGCAATACAAGGACAAGAAATCATTTTTTTGATTCGTACATCTGAATTTTAGGGCAGAAAGCTAGATGGAGGTACCAAAACGTTTATTTATCATATTCACTGTTCTTTCATTAATTTACTTTCTTCATTTATTATAATTATTATCTGCCGATAGTGAGGGCAATTTTACTATATGTACAAAACCAGAATTCAGAGCCGACTGAATGAACCAAAAAGCATCAAACGTGATATATGTTCACATAATAATTTGGATCCAGAAAAAGTCTAACGTGTAATAAAGATATATAAGCACACGTACTCATAGTGTTGTTCCAAATCGAATTGATTATCCTTATATAACTGAATCACGAAGGTTCATTTTAACGCGTTGACACTATTTTCGTAATAAAATGTGGATACGACACAGCTAGTTGGGATAATAAGAGTTTTCTCACAATAAAAAACATCTGTAGCGAAATCTTTAAGAAAAGATCTACTTCTAACGGTTTAGTTAGTATACTCTTGCATGGATATTTAAATAAAATTCTGAGTACAAGAATACATTAAAATATATACTTGATATCTAAAATTATTATCATTTTTTTTTTTCAAGAATGAATATCGTCAGAATATATTCGTTTCTACACTCATTTCATTTGAGTATGATTCATATAACTGTAATAATGTCTGAGATTGTGTCATAAATTGGGTTACAAGATACTGATGCTTTAAAATCTCCAGGATGGTCCAGGTCACCCGAGGCACTCTCCACACCGCGGAGACCCAGCTGACCAGCAACCTCTGCTGCCACAAAACAGTCAGGTAAGCTTCTACTTCACTCATGGAATTCTAATTCTGCAACCGTTCTAATTTTTTTTTTTTTTTTACACATTTGTTTTTATTTATTGTTTTTAAACTTTTAAAGATTTGTCTAAATATTTGTTCTGTTTGAGTTAATGTTTATCCATCAACAGATTGTGGTGAAGGCTGATGCAGACGCCAAGGCCATGGCCGAAGCAAACGCAGATCCGAAGAAAGAACTAACGAAAAACAAAGCTGGACCTCCCGTCTATTATCCTCCGGGCCATGAGCTCTTCCACGAAACCATGCACGTAAGTATCGGAGCTATTAAAAAATAACTGTTTAACTTCAAAATTGTCTCGTAAATAACCCATTTAAAGAGGAGAAATCAGTGGAAAACTCTGACAAAACACCTGTTGATATGTTGTATTTAACATCTACCGTGTTGCTGCTTCCAGACTATGACGCTGAGGGAGGGCGGTGGTCGCCGAGGGAAGGCGAAGTGGAGAATGGAGCGATCTGCAGGATACAAGGAGAGTTCTTCCCATTCTGAATCCAAAGGAGGCATGACAATGGTGCCCGTCTGTTTGCCACTATGCTGTGGGGCCGCTTGCGTTGTAATGTAAACATCTGCTACTGCCTTCGTTCAAGAATTATGAAAGGAGAAAAGTAGAAAAAAATACAGAGAAAAATATACTTCCGTCGGGCATGCTGTCACGATTTAGTAAGGATGAAAAACATAAATATACATATTTCATTCCGGAAATATGCGCGATGTTTACAGACGATGGACGTTTCACTGTAAGCTGCCCAGATGAGAGGTATGAAGACCTCAGTCCTGCCAATTTTAATGCATATCTAACTATATAAGCTCATGAAGACTACTGCTTACCCTCTTTTTGTGCTTAATTTGTGACTGATTTCGAGAAATATATGTAAAGCATTTTCATGACTGCATGAAAGAAACGAGTTTCAGTGTAAAATGAATTACGTGTCTAGTAATTCGATTTTAGCATTAAATGGTGCTACATATAATATTTATGAACGTAATCATACATTGATTAAAATTTGCATCTCCTTACGAAAAAACAACAAAAATCGCATAAACTATTTTAACTGTAGCATAGTTTTGATGTGGAATTTCTTGTATACTGACTGTATAAAATATCATTTCTTTATTCTGCAGTTATACTGTGTATATTTCATGATTAGATTTAAATGATTTTTTTTCTTAATATGTGTATTTTTGAGACAAAGTAACACTAATCAGTGAATGCTGATTATTTCGTAATTCCTACCATTCACTCATATTTTTACTTTGCAAAATGTAGCGTGAGTGGCTGCCAAGTGTTTGAAGTATTTTGATATAAAACCATCAAGATATGTGTTCATACATTTTAAAGATATCTGTATTTGCTTTACAGCTGGGATGATATCTGAGGTTTTGTGTATTTGGTTTTAATCAGATAAATTCCACGTTTACAAAAAAAAAAAATCATTGTCTTCTTGATCTCCTAACAACATTTACCCTTACGCTATAAGGATGATAATTAAAAAAAAATCAAAATCACAGGTTGTCTTTCACACGAAACCGTATGTGAATTAACACGAACGAAATATTCCGTATCTGATTACACCCGAAAAACACACAAACCTTCCATACCCTACGTAACGATGGTTGTTGTGGTGCTCGTCAAGAAAGGTCCGCCTCCTTAATCATGTGACTCTTGGTTTGATATCATGTTCATCCAGTTCTCAGGTTACTTTATTAGGTTATGTGTGTAAATGGAACCCAAAGCTCAAAGAGAAAAAACAACAACTTTAGAACTGTGAAGTGCGCGTCACATGAATTGAATAGGTTGACCATAGCTTAAGGCCTCCTAACCTACAGTGTGCCTTACAGGTAATCTCCTGTATTTGCTATATATTTTTGCAATGTTATGCATATTTTTTTCTTTGGAGAGTCCAGTGTCATGTATATGCCGTGTTTTGCATATGTACAGATGTAATTCTTTTGGCACAGGTGTCGAAAGTTTGCCATAATCATTAAGTTTAAGTAGTTTTTTTTGCATCACCAAGAGGAACATTGTGCTATTAAAATCCCAAATGTGGCAAGGAAGAAAGTCACTGCAGAGTGCTAAGTTGAACACGTCAGATGTTTGTTTCCCAAAGGTTACACGGTGTTGAGGCTCATCGTGGACGGCGATCATATTTTACAGACATTAGTACCCTAGAGTGCCTATAATATGATTATATATGTGCAACATTTCAAAGGCTTTTTTTGATCATATGTGACAGTTGAAACTAACGAAAATATAGATTTCAAGCAATATCGTTGTTTTTTTTTTACGGCATCCTTAATCCTTGCGGGTTCGACAGTTTTTCTACGATGTTTAGGGCCATGTACAGGTATTTGGTATTTTATTGTTACAAATATATCATGTTTTCTACTACATTTCAGGGAAATTCTTATTTCAGAAGGTTATGATGGATCAAATAGGCAGAATTTAGCGATATTTACCTAATAACGAAAGGTAGAGGAATAAACACTATTACAACTAGTTTCCCTTATAACTAGTTTCCTCTGAGAGGAAGGTCAGTTCAAACTCTGCAAAAATTATTGAATCTAACTAAACTCTTTAATACCTTTCATAGCTATCCTTCATTGTTCTCTAAGACGGGAATACAGAGGAGTTAAGGTCCTAATAATCAATATGTGATTACTGGTAATTAAACAGACCAATATTAAAACGTTAAAGCAGAAAA
>NC_061827.1:31792826-31800326 GCF_019202785.1 Penaeus chinensis | reverse complement strand
GGGTGTCTTTGATTAATCGGTCTTCATTTGAGTGTCCTTATGCTACTTCATTTGTTTATATGTTGAAACATTTACACATTCATTATTTTATTTACTTTACAAATTATCAATGGATTTCTTTCTTTGTAACATGGTGTGAGACTTCTTAGACCATGATGAATGACCGGGCTTTTGAGGACGACAGACGAGTGGATGGAAGGAATGGAAGGGTCGTTTGGCTTGCAATGGAGGCAGAGGGAGGGATGGCAAGCCCGAGGGAAGGTGTGGCGTCGGCAGGGTGGCGAAATTCTAGGCAGAAAGATTGGCAGGAAAGAGAGGGCGGGTGATGGTAGTGGGGAGGGGGGAGGTGTAAGGGAGAGATCAAGGGAAGAAGGATAGGAGGAAAAACGGCAAGGGATGAAAGGGAGAGGGAGAGAAAATGGGAAGAGAGGCAGTTGAGAGACATGGCAAAGGGGAAAAGATGGAAGGAGAGAAACATGGATAGAAGGAAAGGCACGGCAAGAGGTGAGAAGAAGAGGTAGAGAAAAGAGAAAGACGGGTAGAGAAGAGAGACGGCAAAGCGGATGAGGCGAAAGACAGAGGGAGATTTCAAAGAAACAGGAATAGAGAGAGTGGTGGAAAGAAGTGAAAGGGAAAGGGAAAGAAAAGGTAAAAGGGGGCAGAGGTGAGAGGCGCCAAATAGTGAGAACAGATAAAAAGTGGAAGTGGAGAGGGGGTGACGAACAAATGGGATGGAGAGGAGGCAAATGGCAAGGCCCATTATAAGTTGGCCCACCGAGATACAGTCACAACCGCCCGTCTGGATCGGCTGGGGTCGGCTGGGGTCGGCTGGGGTCGGCTAGGGTGGGGGACTCGTTCTGAGTAGGTGTGAGAAAGTGTGTAGACAGAAGGCTGAATGTATGCTTTTAAAACTTGAACCTTTTTTTTGTATGTGAACATTATATGCAAGCAAACTTATAATGTATTGATAAATATGTATATATATATATTATCTCTGGGGCTTGTGAGGTTTATCAGCATTTATAAAAAAGGATAAATGAAAATGTACGTTTTCCACTTTTCACTTCAGGTTTTGACCCAGAATGTGGGGGTCTTACTCATCATCGACCGACAAGTGGAGACCTGCATTGCCGAGTACCTGAGCTCCAAACAACTCACCTTTGAACAGTTTCTTTATTTTCTGACACATGAGGTATGGTTTTATCTATTCATTCATTTATTAATTTACGAAAATTGAATCCAGTTCATAATTTAGAAAGACAATCGACTACACTTCGTGTGTAACGTACTAGATTGGGAATAAAAACTTGATTGGAAAACTGGTGGACAACGCAATAATTTCCATAATCATTGTGACAAACAAGTGTGGCAGAGGTTTAACTTGGAGCTAGAGATCGGACAAGATTTCGTGTTGGGCCACATATGGATAGGCTAATGATTCAACACATGTTTTTACCATCTTACTCAAGTATTGGCCATCTACACCGACTCTGGTTTGTGCACTGACAGGTCCTGGCTGAAGTGGACAATGGTAGCACCCCGTACAGCGAGCTCAAGGGGTACCATGATACCCTTGAGCACACCTTCTGGCTGCTGGGCCGCTCCTCCCTCATCCAGCGCCACCTGCCGCTCTTCTCCGAGGAGTCCGTCTACAAGCTCTTCCGGGTGTTTTGCCTCCTGGCGGAGAGGAAACCGTCGAGGAAAGGGCTCTTGCAGGTTAGGCAGAAGAATGGCTCATTGTGTAGGCCCCATTGCTTAGTGACTGTCATCGCCTTGAGCCAGTCAAACCGAAGTAAAAGCGAGGGGTCTGTGGATATGAAATAGAGACTTTTAACCCATGAATATTTTCAAGTTTAATTCATATAATTTATCGCTCTTATGAAGAAGCATTCAGCGATTTTGATTTAATAACCCTCCGATCTTTTAAAACAACAATATCAACTGAAAAGACAGTGAAATAATTATATGCATGCAATGTCGCGTTAGTGAATGCAGCGTTTTTCAGGTGACGATGAGCATTGTAGAAGTGAGAGAAGTTACTCGACAGCTGGTCATTCAACTGGGAAGAGAATGGGATGCCAAAGACTTTAACCAGCTAGCCACCGTGATAACGAGCTTCACCTTCCCTGTGTTCCTGACGTTCCTGGAGGGACGTTACATACAAGACACGGAAACCCCTGCCATAAACCAGGCTGTCGATGAAATCTACGGTTTTTTCGTGGACCAAATCATGAAGCGGGTTTGTGCGCTTTGTGTTTGTTTGTTTAGTAATTCCAGCACTAAAGCCTTTGATATAGTACTTACAGTGTCATATCATGTGTCATATAATAAAAGTATAACTATAAAAGAACAGACAGATATCTAGAATAACACCAGATTTTTCAAATACATAATATCACATATGAGAATGAAGAAATAACAGTTGATTAAATAACTGTAAAATAAGAAAAATGCAAATGTTATAAATAAATAATAGGCATAGGGCAGATGATAGAAACCAGTAACACTTAAGGGTAACTTACCATCTGTAAATTGCCAGGGTAAAGTCTACCAGAGAGCGTGGTGGGCTCCTGTGTGGGTAGGGCGTGAGATCGAGGTGCTGCCATGGGCGATGGCGACAAGAAATCACAAGCCCACGGCACGAACGAAGGCAGTGGTAGCGCGGGCAGCCGACTTCATGCTTGGCAGAACACATGTGAAACTAACGCCGTCATCCACAGTCCACAGCATCCCAGACGAGCCGGGAACCAGACCTTGTAGATTCACGTTGTGTCTGGACTCAAATAAACTCATTCAGTTAGCGGCTATTGACCACAGGTAATGTAGCCACTGAAAGCTTGCTTGTATAGTGCCTTTATATACATGTCCAGACAAAGTCAAGGTCAAGTGTATACATATACTATAAGATATATTGCTACTCTTTCAGGAGTAAGAGCGAGTGGCTGAGAGCCCTGGATATTGCAATCCGACACTCTAGAGAGCCACTGCCATATCAGCTGGTGCAATCCATATCGCGGAGAAGCGAATATGAGGAGGAAGAGGCTCGTGAAACTGCCGAAAGGATCCGAAGGGCTTCACAGGCAGATATCATTGAGAATACACAGGCTGAGCTCATGGCGGAAAAAATAGTACGTTTATGAGGCCATTTTTAAAAGAGATAAATACGTATAGAGTGACTGAGTTAGAAACCAAGGGAACTATGGAAATGAAAGGAAAAGGAGAGGGAGAGCAAGAGGGAGAGGGAAAGGGAAGGGATAGGGACAGGGATAGGGAGAGGGAGAAGAAGAAGTAGAGGGAGTGCAAGAGGGAATGCGAGAGAGGAAGCAGAGGGAGTGCGAGTGCGAGTGTGAGAGAGGGAGAGGGAGAGGGAGAGTGAGAGGGAGAGTGAGAGGGAGAGGGAGAGGGAGAGGGAGAGGGAGAGGGAGAGGGAGAGGGAGAGGGAGAGAAAGAGAGAGAAAGAGAGAGAGAGAGAGAGAGAGAGAGAGAGAGAGAGAGAGAGAGAGAGAGAGAGAGAGAGAGAGAGAGAGAGAGAGAGAGAAATAGAGAGAGAGAGAGAAATAGAGAGAGAGAGAGAGAGAGAGAGAGAGAGAGAGAGAGAGAGAGAGAGAGAGAGAGAGAGAGAGAGAGAGAGAGAGAGAGAGAGAGAGAGAAGATAGTGACTAAATGGACAAGTAAGAGGAAGTAGTTAAATCTTTCGTCTCTTCTGCAAACAGGCCCGTGCAGAAGCTGAAGCAGCAGCCAAGGAAGAGGCGTTGGCTCGCCAGGAAGAGGAACGGCGCGTGGCAGAGCTTCAAAATCTAAGATTCCAGTTAGAAACTCTACTGGAGGAGGAAACTCAAGCGAAACGAGACGAGGAAATTGTTAGGTGGGATTTTTTTTCCTGTTTTGCCATATGACTTCTCTTTCTAAAATATCGAACCTTTATTAATTTTTAACTCTCTTAAAACGGAATTAATGTTCCTTTGTTGCGATCCTAAACCTTAAAGATTTATCTGTAATTTACATGATACGTAGCTCTAACCTCAGTTAACACTACAGGAACTTGCAAGCTCGGGTTTTGCGAGAGGAATGGGAAAGAAGAGAAGATTTGGAGAGACTTCAAGAAGAGCAAAAGAGAATGCTAGCGGAAGAAACCAAAAAGAGAGAAGCTTTCCAACTTCTCCAAGAAGAAAAGGATAATCAATTAAGAGGTAAGGGATTTGTGATCAGTGAAACTAACACACACATACACACACACACAGACACACACACACACACACACGCACACACACACACACACACACACACACACACACACACACACACACACACACACACACACACACACAGTTTCAGTGAGAGTAATGGGAACAATCATATAATCTCTAATGTAGTCTGTTATTGGTGCTATTTTTTTTTTTTTTTTTTTTTTGTTATTCTCTCCAACAGAAGCCGAGAAGAAGCTGCGGCAGCTAGAGGCAGATCGATTAAAACTTGACCACGAGCTGCGTAGTGCCAGAGAAAAAATCGTCATGTCAGAAAGAGGAAAAGAACTGTTGGAAGCAAGAATGAAGGTGATGTGATGACAATTATTGTAGAAATTACTGAACAACTTTTGAAAACTGAGGCTGTTTCGGTGATGATATTAAAGACTGTGAAAATGATTTTTTTTCTGCGTGATTGTTAGATAAACTATAATATTTTATTGTGTTTCCTTTCTTTTTCTGTAGCTGTTTTTGATAAATGTTTCCTATCTATTTTTTTCTAAAAAGTCTTTTAACCATTCCAGCATAATTTTTATACTCCTGTTACTTCTCTTGTTTAACCTTTCATCTGTTTTAATTAATTTTCTTGACTATCTATTCTGTGACTGCTTTTCGTTTTATTTTCTTTAAAATGAAATGCTTCTTGACATGATAAATTATATTATAAAATGAGTATTCCATTTGAAAACAATTTTTTTTTCGAGGAGCAATTATTCCATTCAGCTACACATTTTATAACTTCACGTAAGGAACTCATATTAATTATTTCTGGACATGAGGTTTCTGACTGAAAGCAAAAGCAAGCAAAAACAAATATCCTTGACTACTAAACAAGAAAAACAGGAAGAAAAATATTGCACAGAAATTCCATGAAATAGTTCTTAGGTGGTGCTTTCATGCTTTTTTGATTGGTCCTCAAACTTTTATTCATATGTGGTATACATTTCTTCTAGGTAAAAGAGAGAACACCACCTGTTCGTACTTACTCTCTACGGCCTATAAGAAAAGAACGAGGACCAGTGCCTACGAGATCATCTTCTTTCAATGCTCATGCTGCGCGTCTTTTCAAGTTCCGTTCTAAGAATGAGGATAGCAATAATGGTAATGGAAATGGCAATAGTAATGGAACTATTGAAAGTAGCTAAGTGTATGTATTTATTCTAGTTTTAGATTAAAAGATAATTATATAATATATTGGATACCAATTTCTATTGGCAAAATATCTACCGATTAAAATAAGTTGTGCTGATAGTGTTTATATATATATATATATATATATATATATATATATATATATATATATATATATATATATATATCACACACACACATCGCACACGCACACGCACACGCACACGCACACGCACACGCACACGCACACGCACACGCACAGAGACACACACACAAACACACACACACACACATATTCCAAAGCTTTTTGCCGTTTCCTTATATTAGTTATCCATTTCTCAGAAATAAGGATAATGACTAACCATCATCAAAATTTTTAAGCATCTAGCTGAAAGTTAGAAGGTAGACTTCATGAAAAGCACAATTTGTATCTACTGCACTGTGTTCATTCCTCTTTCTTGCGAGCGACACAGAAATCAACTAGAACTTTGGCATTTGTAATGCTACATGTGTTCCCTGTTCATCAGGTAATGCACATAAAATATTTCACATACGCAGAGGTATTACGGAAATTCAGTCTCCATCAGCTAGGTGCGAACAAGAGAGCCTTGCAAGACTGGTAGAGCTTCACTTGCACATCTTGGTACTAACTTTCCCTACAGAATGCATGTGATTTTGATCAAAGAAAATGTCTATAAGGAAGTGATGTTGTTTTACACCTGTTTATTGTCCTGTGGCTCATCTTTTTGGTTGTTATATCTCTGTGTAAATGTGCAATCTAATTGTTTAAGCTCTTTTGGTGTGCAATATGCAAATGTAAGTAATGCACCAGATGTCACTGTAAGTTACATACATTGTGAATGTTCGATATCCAAATTATATTTAGGTTAAGATGGTTTGTAGAAGCTTTTCCCATAACACTTTTCATGGTTTGTATAAGCTTTTGCAAATGTTACCGGTGCTTCACTTGGTTTTAAGTATTTTTATTTTGTACCTGGTTTATCCATGAATTCATGTCTTGATGTGAAGTTTAATTACCAATATTCACACGTCACGGAGGTTGATGCAAGTTGGTTATATCTGTGGAAATGTTCATGAGATTTGTTTCCTGTATGATAATTATGTTTTACACTTCCATGACCTGATGCATTTCTAGATTTGTAATAATAGTATAATTGAAAATACATACATTCCAATGTGCTTGATGTGCCTTAATTTTTAAAAAAGAAATGTGAAAAGGACGAATTTCACTTTGCACACTTGAATATATGTAATCACCTTTCTGTAATTACAAACATCAACCCAAAATAATTTGTTTAGTAAAACATTTATTTTAAAAATTAGATTGGTCACGTCCTTCCCTCATCTGATTTCATTGTATTTCCACAATCTTTGATAACTCCACAATGAAACTTGACACTGAAATGCAAATGCTGTTGATTAATCTATTAGTTTCCTGACGTTATTTTTCATAGTTGCTCTAGTATGATATGATATAGAACTGCTCAAAGTCCAACTACCAATGGATGACATATGTGCACTTTTTTATTAATGTTAGTTTAGTCTTCGTATACATTGAAGAGGTTACAATATCTGCTTCTGAATAGATCTTCAGTTTATTTCTAAGGTCATAAATGCAATGTATTAAACGATAATACCAATGTGTGATCAACTGGTTAGTCCAATCACAATTAAAAAATAAAATCTTAAAAATGTAAAAATATTATATAGATATGAAACTCTTTTTTGAATACTATTTGTATGGCAAATAAATTCATGATAAACTGAAGAGTTGCTTCACTCGGTTACATTCCTTAGAATACATTTCAATTGGGACATTTGTTCCTTTAATTTACACTAATTAAAATAACATAATATAATTACTGTATTTTCCCTAAGTTTGTCATGGGATTGCCTCAAAGAAATAGTAAAGATGTCGTCTTTACACAAAATGTATAGTTTTAGAATGAGCTTGAACAACTGGGTATTAGTGGTATCTTTTCAGGATAAGTAAATTCTGCTTAGTGCATTAATAAGTTCAAAAGTAAGCTTCACTCAATCCATATGATGGCCTTAATGTCTGTCCAGGCTTAGAACCTGGCCAACAATACATGTTCCTTGCATT
>NC_061827.1:31782826-31787826 GCF_019202785.1 Penaeus chinensis | reverse complement strand
AGCCTAATAAATATCTATAAAGGGACATGGGGTTTGTCATGTTATTTAAAAAGACAGGGAAAGACACTGGACAAAATTACTTTTGCAAACAAATAAATAAATTAAATGTACAAATGTATGAAAACAAAAATACATAAATATAAAAGTACTTAAACATACAAATACATGAACATCCAAATTAATATCTATAACTATATTCATATCTCTTTATACAGTATACATACTTACATATAAATAAATAAATATATATATATAGATATATATATATATATATATATATATATATATATATATATATATATATATATATATATATATATATATATATATATATACATACACACACACACACACACACACACCTACACACACACACACACACACACACACACACACACACACACACACACACACACACACACACACACACACACACACACACACACACACACACACATATATATATATATATATATACATACACACATACATACATATATATATATATATATATATATATATATATATATATATATATAATATATTCATACATATATATTTACACACACACACACACACACACACACACACACACACACACACACACACACATATAGATAGATAGATAGATATAGATATAGCTATAGATACATATATACATACATATTTTATACATACATGCATACATATACATATATACATGTATATATGTTTATGTGTGTGTACATATATACTGTATATGTATATATGTATGTGTATGTGTAACATATATGTATGTGTGTGTATATATATATATATATATATATATATATATATATATATATATATATATATTTATATATATATAATGTACTTTACACATAATTATTCAAAATAAATACTAAAAATGTATACCTGTGATCACCAGAGACATATTTATCTCTGTCTTTGAATACCAGGATTGAAGTTTTGTAGATCTTAACTGCATAATTCTCGCCACTGCTGCTTAAGGCGTGGTAAACATTAGCTTCTTTACCCGTAGATATACAGCCATTAATCTGTGAAAGAATGATAATCACTTAAATCTTTCTTTTCAGCCCATGTTCAAAAGTAATGCAAAACCAAATACATTGATAATCAAGAGAAATGACTCACTAAAATTAAACCATAGTTATAATAAAAAATCTATCTATGCACCTCTGTCTGTCTGTCTGTCTGCCTTGGCAGAAAATTCCACCTGACATTCACATTTCAAGATAATCAAAGCAATAACCTACCTCAGCTATTGTTCCCTTGTTAAGAAATTTGAAGAGGATCATGCGGGTTCTGGGATCCAAGACCTGCTCCACTGTAGCTCTTTCAGCTTTGTCACGTACTCGCTGCCTGTAATATCATGTTAAAAGATGTGATTAACAAATTATGATCAAAATATCTCTTTCAATCATCTTTACAGCCTTTCTGTTTATATGGGATACCTTACTTGCTCTAACCAAATAAAACATTATCTAACATTTTATAAAAAGTGCACATAAATTTAATGAAATATATAAATCCAGGCTAAGGAAGAAAGGCTAAAAAAGGGTAATTCTTTATTGATAATTTTTTTTTTTTTTTTTTTTTTTTTTTTTATCAGATCTGACAAGAATCCCATGTGTTCTGCTTGTTATTCAACATCCTAAAATATTTTCCTTCTGTTCATCAACTAAGCAGAAGCCATCCATATAAGCAATATATACATACACTTCTCACAAACCTACCTCTCACTCTCAGCCTTACGCTGAGTTTCCACCATGCGGTTTGTGACATTTCCTTCAAAACCCCTTAGGCCTTCAAATTTCTCAAGACATATTTTCCCAACGTATTTCTTAAATAACTTCTCTGAAGGTTGGAATTTTTCAAGCTGTGAAAGTACAAAATTAATACATCTTAATTACTCTCTCTTAGTTATAAAGTATAATGAATATTTTGTCTGATATCTTATATGTATCTATACAATTTATGCACCATTTCTGTTGTTTTGCTTTAATGTGATTTTTCTTTACATGGCTTTCATATTTTTTAAAACTGTATGAGTGCTTCAAAATAATGGTATTTTCAAGTCAAGGTAAGGCGTCAGTGTGTAGTTCTCAAGTTTTCAAACATGTCTCACAAGTTATTCTAAGCAAGAAATTTTTGTAGCACCCTGATTGACAGGATGGAAAAATACTGGCATATTGGACTGAAAATCAAAACTACTGCAGCATTCTAATGAGCCTTATCCATTGTGGGGACACAATACTTAGAATGCTATATCAATGATGCAGACTTTGAACAGGGAAAGAAGTAGAAATGTTGCACAAGAAGTCAGAGAATGTTATTGCTGTAATGAAGAACTAAACTAGGAGAAGAAGAGAACTAGCAAATAAGACAAGTTGGATAGCAGTAGAGAAAGAGGTGGAGCAAGAGATCCCCTCCCCTGACTCCTCTACTTTGGCATCTCTGTAAATGGCCGCCCATGCTGCACTCCTGTCACTCACCAAGGTTTTTTCGAACTCTCTAGTGACCTTAGTGTAGGGCCTATCTGTCTTGTTTATAATAATTTACACAACTTCCATTACGTATCTATTAAAAAAAAAAAAAAAAAAAATCCATATATTTTGAGGCATGAAGTTTGGGTGGGAGGTTTGGGAATGCAACCTATCTTTTTTGTTATATCTTACACAAATAATTGTCTCACTTTACACTATTTACTTTTATGGTATGATACAGGAATGGAGCTCTACTGTAAACCAAGTATACCTGTCCTAATCCTTTTATGTTCAAGTGATAGAGAACTATAAAAGTTTACCTTATTCTTCTGAAAAACTTTTAATTATACTGTTAATTAAACAAAAAAGTCTTTCACAGATATAAAATAATAATTTTTACTTTGATGAAAATAACTACAAAGCAAAACATGGTTGCCCAAAATAAATAAAATCTCCAATATGCAGTTTATGATGTATGATACAGAAAAAATAATGTAGTAATAAGTGTCTTGGAAAAACATGTTCCCATAGCTAACCTTCTGTGACTGGATGACAACACTGTTGGGTCCATTATTATTATTCTTTTGGTACTGCTTTGTAAAATCTGAAAAAAAAAAGTAAAAAAGTATATAATATGTTTATGAAGAGCATCAAAATAGCACAACAATAATAATGTGTGACATACTTTTGCTATCCTCATCCACATAGAAATAATCATCATCATAATAATCATCATCTTCCTCCTCTTCAATCAAATCTTCTGGGATTTCAGTTGATGTAGGTTGGTTTTCTACATCGTCATCCCAATTTTCATTGCAAATGGGCTTCGGTACTGTAGCTGTTGGTAGCTGCCGACATGGTAGACGTGAACTTTCACTGGAAAAAAAATGGAATGTGGTTAAGTTTAACTAGACTATATATCGTATAAGGTACAAAAAGCCTCTTAAACCTGAGGCTAAGTTTACTCATTCAACAGGGAATTCTTATTATTACTGAAAAATGAAAGAGAAGGTTAAAAGAAAAATTATTTTCTGATGTAACTTTGTTGATTTTTGACCTCAATTGAAATATACAGTAACTTTTTAGAATACTTTTACATAACTGATCACAACAATTTTGGTATCAATAATATACACAGAATCAGTCAATATTGTCTAATGCAGGGGGCCCCCTTCTGGGGGGTTTCCGCACCTAACTCCCACAATGGAAAACAAAAGCAAAGAAGCCTTACATATTCACTTCAGGGTAGAGCGTGCAACTGACATGCATGAGTAACCAATGCCAGGTCTGTCCTAGGCTCTCTCATGCTGTAGTCTATATATGTGGCGGATTCTTTGTTGTTGAAGGTGTGGGTTGGGGGACAGCAGCCCCCTATAGGGGGGTTGACAATATATTGACTAATTCTCTGTATATTATTTGCAATTTTCCCTGGTACCTTTCATGCCCTTTTCTGCTATCAGAGCCAAAATTGTGGATGTTGGGGGTGGGGGTTTCACAGTATAATTTTTCATAAGTGCGACAGGAACTCCAGGAAAAATAGTCAATAAACACGATACTGTAAACATAGCCAAAGCCATCTTGATAAGATTCACAATGTAAAAACTGGACATTTGCAAATGTTATAAGGTATAAACTCAATTAAGGATCTATATGTATCAGTAGAAAAACATAAGGCAAATCAGAAAACTGCTGGGTGGGTGAAACTATAATAGAATCAACTCTATTTTACTTCCTTATTTAACCCCTTGCCGACGGGTACGAAGGGTTGACACATGCTATGCCCACTGTTAGTACTTGTTTGATTGTTTTGACACATAGATGGCTACACTTGTACTAAGTCACCAATGAGCCAGTTACGAGTACTGCCCGTCTTGCCCGTTCACCCTTTTCTTTGATTTACGAAATATTTTACGTTATCTTATTTTGCTGTTACTAATATTAAAAAACATTAAAATAATTATAATGTTTATAATAAAAATAACACCATCGATATTCATAGCACTAGAAAAATATACGTTTTCCCCGCCAATTCAACTCACGTATGATCACAAGGTCTACTTATTGACTCCTTTGTGACTAAGCACTAGTAGAGCCATCTATGGGCAGACATTTCACAAAAAAATATAGAAAATGGGCACAGCATTTTTCCCATTTTTTGTTCATTTTCCCGGCGGCATTGGGTTAACTCTGAATTGCCAGGGAGGTTTCATAGATCTGACCAAACTATTCAAGATGTGGGCTCGCTGGCCATTGACAAAACACTGATGGAAGGTTATTGGTTATTTGTTATTGAGAGTGATGCACCCTACAGAGACAAAATACCAAAACCAGCGTATCATGTGAACCCGAAAATCAAAACCTAACCTTTCCTACCTTCTAAAGACTCTTAGGTTTATTTTCCGAAAATGACAATCGGTCTTCCCTGACAATATCTATATCATCAACTCTATCTCATCACGTATCTCTGTTATTTTTGATTTCCGCACCTTTTGCCATAGATGAAAAGTGTCTTAG
>NC_061827.1:31750326-31752826 GCF_019202785.1 Penaeus chinensis | reverse complement strand
CAGACACAGACACACACACAAACACACACACACACACACACACATATATATATATATACATATATACATATATATGTGTATACACATACTCACACACACACACAAACACACACACACATACATATATATATATTTGTATGTATATTTGTGTGTGTGTGTGCGTGTGTGTAAATCTATCTATTTATATATATATAAAAATATATCCATCTGATTATATATTTGTAATCTTTTTCTACACACACACATACACACACACATACACACACACACACGCACACACACACACACACACACACACACACACACACACACACACATATATATATATATTAATATATATTTATTTATACATATATATGTACGTATGTATATACAAACATGTCAGGGAAATACATACCATACACACAGGTAGATGGCAAATACGAAATCAGTCTAATATATTTAATCTTGCTGACACAATGACATGTATACACAAAAACAGTCATGCGAATAGATATGCAGCCTGAAGAGACAATAAAAACAAATGGCTCTAAATAAACAATAACAAAATTAGTAATGATGATAACAGTAATAATCATAGTGGTAATAGAGATGAAAATGTAAATAAACACGATAACTCTTCGTATGCTTAATCTAGTTTATTCTATTAAGACACTAAAAACCCCAACGACCCGAGGCAGCTCGCCAAGAATTCCATTGATGGCAGGCAGTGCGCCATCTTCTCTTTGGCTTTGATGCTAGTAAATGAACGCCATCTTTATGAGTAAGGGAGAGACTTCGTGAATGCGATGTTGTCAGCGTAGTCCACTGGCTGCAGGTACCTGGCAATAAGCAAAGGCATCACAGGTCTTGGCACAGAGAGGGTATCCAACTTCAAAAGAACGCGCAATAAGGTAGATTATTTTGCTTGAAAGTGACATGCGTGAAGATGGCCGTTCTTACATATCATGCCTTGTCACTGTGTCAAACATGTGAAGAATGCCTGTCTGGAAGTCTGGAAACAGACTGAAAATCAACAGTTAAAGTTCAGAATAAGTGTTCTTCCTCTCTTTCTCTCTCTTTGTCTTTGTGATAGTACTAAAACATTAGCTACATAAGCCTACAGTTATGGTTAACTGTTTGAAAAGTGGCAAGGGTCGTTACCGTAGTGCCAATTGAAATTGAACACAAAGCAGCTTTCACACTCAAGTACAGCTGCTAATGATGGCAATACTCTCCCATGACGCAAGGCAGTAACATTCCACGTTCAGATGACAAATAAGCTTTGTATGTAGGAGGAACTGGCATCCTACTTTCCGAGATTGGTAATTATGTAAAACTCTTAGTAACATGACCACAGAACTGAATCTAGTGTCAGCTGTTGGGTGTGATGCCACAGTGAAAAGGGAACGACGTGCACTCCGGCGACTGGCTACGCAGAAGATTTTGTCTCAAACATACCAATCGTTAAGGGAAGAAAGTCAAGTTCCATTACTCTCTCATCTCCATATCTAATCCCATATATTCCCTGGGCAATCCACATATCATTCCACTAAAGCATATACACTATCTCAACCTAATGTGCATATCTAATGGGTTGTTCGTTCGAGCAATAGTCATTTTTTTACCGAAGATGTTTTCATGTACTCTAATTTCTTCTTGTATGATAAGCCTGAACTTCGCTAACGGGATTTCCTCGGCATCCTAGTGTGGAAACTCATGATACTGGTTGGTTTTCAGAACGCAGGTGGCTTGCTGAGATTACGCTGACCGGAAGCCTATTAACGAAAGAAAGACTCGGTTAGAGATATAATCGATGAATAGATAGTGGTAAATAGATAGATAAATATATATATAGATAGAGAGAGAGAGAGAGAGAGAGAGAGAGAGAGAGAGAGAGAGAGAGAGAGAGAGAGGTACAGAAAGGAACATCTTGAGAGAGACAGACAGTCCTATACAGTTGTTACAGATTATGTAGTTAATGCCGAGTGGTTATATCTAAGCTATGTTGACATCCAAATTCTAATGCAAGGACTATTTTTGCATAAGCTTCTCCTCGTAAACAACCATTATTAACCACCCGGTTTGTGTTGTAAACTTATCAAATACAGAGAGCCTCTACTAAAACACCAAACTTTGTTTCTATTTTTTGGCAATGATATTTGGTTTGTCATTTGCAAAACTAATCCAAATGGATGAAAGACTCGTTTAAGAATATATATATATATATATATATATATATATATATATATATATATATATATATGTTACATATATATGCACAGACACGCACACACACACACACACATATACATATATATATATATATATATATATATATATATATATATGTATGTATATATACGTGTGTATGTGTGGGTGTGTGTGTGTGTGTGCATATATGTGTGTGTGTGTGCGTGTGTGCGTGTACTAATGTTTGTGTGTGTGTGTATACTTATGTGTGTGTGTGTGCTTATGTTTGTGTGTGAGTGTGTGTGTGTGTGTGTGTGTGTGTGTGTGT
>NC_061827.1:31730326-31735326 GCF_019202785.1 Penaeus chinensis | reverse complement strand
GGTCCTCATTAGCCGGAAGCGAAGGTTATGGCGGCGATCAGGATCGCTCCGGAGCTGAGGGTGCTAAGAATCTCCGTCTAAGAAAAGGCCGCCTCATGTTGATGGACATTTGCACATATAATATAAGGACAATGAGAAAGGAATCTGACTTACTATCATTACTTGAGGAACTTTCTTTCATTAAATGAGATGTTGTAGGACTCTGTGAAGACTAGAACAGAAGATACTTAATGATGGACACGTGCTCTTTTGAAGAGGAAACCCTTGGGTTGCAAGCAAGAATTAAGGTAGGTTTCTTAGTTCAAAATCGTTTAGAAAAGAATATCGTAGAATTCCACAGTATAAACGAAAGAGTGGCTTCAGTAACAATAACACTAAACAATAGGTACAAGTTAAAGATTGTTCAAGTCTATGCTCCAACCTGCAGCCACAGCGATAAATAAATAGAGAGCTTATATGATGATGTTTATTTAGTCAGCGAGATAATAAATACCCATTTCACAATAACTATGAGAGATTTTAATGCCAAAAAAGGCAAAAAGACAAAAGAAGAAACCATAGTGGGGAATCCCGGAATAGGAACTAGGAATGAGAGCGGATAAATGCTAGTTGATTTTGCAGAGGCTCGATCACTTAATATCATGAATTCATTCTTCGAAAAAAGACTAGACATGAAAGTCGCCATCGGACATCAAAAACGAAATTGACTTCATAATTTCAAATAATGACCAAATCAACAAACAATTCAATGACATAATAAAGGAAGCTGCACTTGAAGTAGGCGATAAGAATGTCAAACAAAGCTTCAGTAAGCTCTCGATAGAAACTAAAGAACTTATGCAAACACGTAAGGTCATGAAAGTATCGTCACACAGGGACAAAACGGAATTAGCTGAACTAACAAAGACTATAAATAATTAAATACTCAAATAATAAATGAAACAATGATCTCAGGTACCAACATGAAAACAGCTAAAAGGAGATTTGGAATAGGGAGAAATCAAATGTATGCAATAAACAAACCAGACAGAAAAGTGACATAATAAGAATGAAATCATAAGAGTAGCTGAAAACTTTTACAGGGATCTATACAACGCAAATGAACAGCCATGGATGGGAGCAAATGTGGTAAACAGAGAAGTACCTAACATCACATCAAAAGAAATAAAGAGAGCGCAGGAGAAATTGCAACAGTGGAACTAGCCAATCTTTTTAACAAATGCCTTATCAATGGAAAAACTCCGAAATGAAAAATGCAACAATTATTTTGATACATAAAAAAGAGGACAGAAAGGATCTAAAAAAAAAAAAAAAAACTACCGACCCAGAAGCCTCCTTTCAGTTACAAACTGTTCACTTAAATCATCACAACCCGCATCTCTGACAGTCTGGATTCTAACCAGCTTAGAGAACAGGCAGGCCTCCGCAGGGAATTCTCAACAACAGACCACACCACACGCTCACCCAAATAAGAGAAAAATAAACATATATAGGAAACCCCTGTGTATGGCATCCATCGATTATGAAAAGGAATTTGACTCTGTACAAATACCAGCAGTACTAGAAGCTATTCAAAGATGGGGAGTAGAGGAGGTATATTATAAATTTTGGAAGATATATACGGAGATGAGACAGCAACCATCAAGTCCACACGGAAACCGATAAATGATCAATTAAAAAAGGTGTCAGACAAGGCGATACCATCTCACCAAAACTGTTTATAGCTTGCCTTGAGAAAATATTCAAGAAGCTAGAATGGACCGGAAAGGGTATCAAAATAGGGGACGAATACCTAAACAAGCTAAGATTTGCAAATTATATTGTTCTCTTCAATGAATCTGCAAATGAAATGCAGCAACTAATAAATGATCTGAATAGATTAAGGATAAAAATCGGACTCTTGATGAACAAGAAAAAGACTAAGATCATGTTCAACAGTAAAGTTCAGTTCGAATAGATACATGTTCAAGGCTAAGCGCTAGAGGTGGTAGACAAGTATATATACCTAGGGCAGCTAATACAGACACATACATCTAGCGAACAATAAATTAAGCAACGCATCAGTCTAGGCTGGAGCGCCTTATGCAGACACAGTAGCATACTAAGAGGCTCCTTGCCATTATGTTTAAAAAGAAAAGTCCTTAGCAATACGTCTTTACAGTTATGATCTATGGATCGGAAACATGGACTACAACCAAGTTACTGGGGAGGAAACTAATAAATGCCCAGAGAGGTTGATGCTGGGAATTAGCCTAAGAGATCGGATGAGGGCGACGTGGATCAGGGAACAGACAAAAGTAGAAGATATACTCGGGAGCATCAAAAAGCAAAAATGGCAATGGGCAGGTCATATATGTCGGAGGCAGGACAACAGATGGACAAAGAAAGTAACAGATTGGGCTAAAGATAACATAAAGAGGCCAAGGGTCAGGCCTGTGACAAGATGGCACGACGAAATAACAAAATTTGGGCCAAGACTGGAAGCAAAAAATGCAAGACAGACAAAGTTGGAAAATATTGGGACAGGCCTACGTCCTGCAGTGGATTGACTCAGGTTGATGATGATGATATATGTGTGTGTATTTGTGTATGTATGTGTATGTATATGCTTATATATATATATATAGAATAAATAAAATGTATATATATATGTATATGCATACATATATATATGTATGTATATATATACACCCCTCTTGTAAATCTCTCTCTTTCCCCTATCTATCTGTTCTTCTCTTTAAATCTGTGTGTGTGTGCTCAGTGTGTATACATACAGTATTTGTCTTGTAGCTTGTGGCAGGTTTGGTTAGTTCGAGGTGGCTGGAGGGCAAAAGTTGCAGTCACACAAGCTTGTCATGCTGTCGTCAAGTGCAAGCCGATAATTCTTACTAGCATTTCCTTCCAGCAACAAAAATACTTGAAGCTGCTCAGGTTGAACTTATAACAACTTTGCTTGCTACTAGCAAGTGATTTCACTACCACACAACCTAATCATCACTACTGATAGCACCATAAAGCCAGTCACATAATGCGACTTTATTCTGCTACGTGTAGTTGCAGCTACCCCAATATATAATCACGTTGCTACTAATTCATAGCTTTCCAAATCATCCAGGCACCCGGTAACACACATATCAAACAAAAAGTACTTAGATGCTTAGAACTGAATTACTTTGCAAACAGCTCCTGTCTATCACATGCAGCTAGGGTGTTAATACAGTATCAGCTCAAAGAGCAGTTACCTGCTAAGGGCACGGACTGCTGAACCCCCGCCGTTAGCACAGACCTTGATTAGTTTTCAGTTATGAGCTTGTCAAGGAGAAAGAATCATTAGCCCCTGCTTAGACTGAAGGCAGAAGCAGAGAGGGTTACTAGAACCTACTTCACAGATGAATCAGTCGTGCCTGTAATCCACACTGCATGTGCCGGCAATACCTCATCTCTACAGCCAGAGGCAGCTGTGATCATGGGAACCCTAGCCCACGTGAGGAAAGGACACGAGGTTATACTCAGATTCTAGGGCAGCCACTGACAATCTGCAGCAAAGAATGCCCAACGACGTCTGCCTACTAACCATAGTACTTACCATAGCGTAGATAATGTTTGCTCAGGGTAGTAGAATTATTGTAAACTGGGTCCCCAGCCACATTGACATCAGAGGGATTAAGCTTGATGACAGACTAGCTGAGACTGGCAGGGGCATCCCTCAAATCCCTTGATTATTCAGCCAAGCCGAAAACACTAGGCATAAAGCCATAGCCATAAGACTGACCACTGTTCTGCATTTACACAGAGAGAAAGCGAGAACCCCCATTTGCCAGATAGTACTCAGATTCTACAGACTGTGAGCCACTGACACTCTCTTCATCAATTACAAGAAGTGCCGAAGTCATTCTTTACAGACTCAAACTTGGCTACCACTGTGCGTGGAAGATTATTGGCACCACGACCATGCTGACAGGTGTTGCAAATACATTGGCGAGCCCGATGCCACCCTATTACACTATCTATAGAGGTGCGAGCACACACGATTTCTGAATCATGGACCACCCACCAGAGCCGCCGGCCTAGTGAGCAGATGATGCCTTTTACACCGTGGCTGGAGCGCCTTCTGGCAATCCGGTCACCACGGTATACATTCAATGATGATGAATCAGTTGAAACAACTCTAATTTTTTACATTATGTAAAGCCCGGGTGAAGATAGCCTTCTCAAATTTCACAGAACTGGATTGAATTTAAAGCTTAAGCTACAGTCACGCGAGGCTACCTTTCTTCCTGTTGCTGCAGTAGCGATGATTGGTCACAGCACAGCAGCCAGATGTGACTGGTTAGCAGCGACTAGCATATGCAATTAGCGACGTAAAATAATGGCAACTAATAGTAGCACCACAAGTCACGATCACACAGGGCGCAACTAAACAAATCTCCCGCGCTTTCCTTTAGACGTGCATCCATTAGAAGTTATTTTAACCAAATAGACGTTCGTTATTTATACTCTTATCCTTGGTTGTTATTGTCCGTAAGCATTGTACTATACAATTTATTTGTAATTCTGGAGATCCTAGTACGTGTAGGCAGTAACTTATTGTCACCAAGAGGATGCCATTTTAGGGCGCTGTAGCAGGCAAGGTTACGAGCTGGAATAAAAAATTATGGAATTTGTGCAGTTCTTATGAAGAAGTCACGTGTATGAGAAATATTCAAATGTTTAAAAGTTTTGTGTAACAAGATGACATCTATTTCTTACTATTATATTCAGTCGCATTATTGATGAGTATTTGTACATACATACAGAACAGTCACTGTGGGGGTTCCTTTAAGAAAATGTTTAATTCACGCCTGGAGATTTATATTACAAACCTTGTATTTCTATTTAATGTATAGTAATTATTCTATATAGCACATTTTCAAATTCTAAACTTTTCTGGTAAAGTGTGATAGAGCAGAGTGATGTATTTTATCTGTCAATTTCTGGATACGAATTGACTTGATTTATGT
>NC_061827.1:31720326-31722826 GCF_019202785.1 Penaeus chinensis | reverse complement strand
ACCCCCGGGTACACTCGTCCTCCCTCAATCTGTCCAAATTAAACACCCTAGGGTGTTCATTTGGGCGACGGGGGGTTCTAAAGTGGACCCGGAGAGTAGCCACCACTATTCTATGGTCAGTTCCACAGAACTCAGCGCTTCGATATACCCTGCAGTTCTGGAGGATCCTCCATCGAGTGCTAACGAGGATGTGGTCGATCTCCTTGGCCACTCTTCCTGTATCGCTGTACCAAGTCCAGCGATGCGGGACAGAACGCTGATACCAGGAGCCAGAAATCCTCAATTTCTGGGACCTATCAAAGTCACGGAAAAGGAGGCTATTCTCACTGCCAGCATCAGCTCCTGAGCCATGAGGACCGACAGACATCTCGTAGCCAGCTCGATCACAGCCGGATACCGCATTGAAGTCGCCCAGCACAATACGAATATCTCGCCGAGGACATCTGTCTGCCACAGATGCAAGTTTGGCGTAAAACATCTCTTTCACCTCAAGTTTCTATACATCCGTAGGAGCGTATACAGCAACAAGAGACATGAAGCCAAATGAAAGCTTCAGTCTCAATACCATGATACGCTCATCGACTGGAGTGACCTCAACTACCAAGGGTTGAAGTCTGCTGGAGATGGCTATGGCTACTCCCTGGAGATGGTGGCCATCGCTGCGGCCCGACCAGTAGTAGGTGTAGCCACCCTCACTAATCGTGCCACTGCCAGGTCTTCTCACCTCCGAGAGAGCAGCCACCTCAACTCTCAGCTGTTTCAATTCCTTCGATAGTAGTGGTAACCGATCGTCCTGTCGCAGGGAACGGATGTTCCAAGCCCCCACCCTGACAGTCCGCCTGAGGTCTAACCTCGGGCAGTCACTCCGGGTGGGCGCCACCTCTGCCACCCCTACCGACGCCGCCCCATATAGAGGAGGTTGGCTGGCTGCAGGCCCCATAATCCACCTGCAGGGCTCCCTAGGGCTTTCCCCCACAAGCATCACGCCAGGCTGGCGGCCGGTGGGACCCAGCTGGGACTGGGGGTAACCCCCCCTCCCCACCCGAGTCCCAGCGGTCGCCAACCCAGAGGGACCCACAGCCCGCCGTACTTGCTGGGTAGGAGGGACTTTAGCCCTCCCCCCAGCGTCAACTTCTATATTAGACGTTGCCAGTGGTTATCTCGGGGGGGCCGACTGGCAAGGCCTGCCTCCCCACAGCCGCCCATTAACCCCAGGGGGCGCGGGGGACAGGAGTTAGTACGAAGCCAGGGCGTATCCACACGCCGGTGGGCCATAGCTCCATACCTTTAGGGCCTCCTGCTGCTCCAATAGCCTCCACAGTTCAGCCTAAGACCGCAAGGTACCTAGTTTCCATGGGTGGCCACGAGGAGGCACTGTAGAAGTCTTGATGATGGAGAGGCTATGAGCTGGCAGGGGAGTCTTATGCATAGCTGCTCCCTTTTTTGCACCAGGCTAGCCAGCGGTGGCAGCTGAAAGCGGGAAGGCATGCAAGCAGGCACTTAACGCTAACTAGGCTACCACACCATTGCTTCACATCATCCCGAGCATGAAGCACCCACCCACAATATGTATATATATATATATACATATAAATTTATTCATTAATATATTTAGGATTGTATATCCCCTAACCATTTTGAATATATATTTTTTCTTTCTTGCTTTCTTTCTTTTTTTGGTTTGCAAATGTTTCAAATGCCACATAGATATAAAGTTGATATATAACGTCTGTAATGCCCTTTTTTCCAATGATCTCAATGGATCTCAAATGCACAAATGACCACCGACGCCGACCCACGCCACTAAGCTAAACACTCCATAAATCATCATGTAAATATTAAGTTTCTGTTTAATATGCCTGATCTCCCAGACACTTGACTTAATCCTCCATAACCGGCTGACACTTGCCACCCATGTAATCTGCTGCCGGTTCAAATCTTTAACAAATTCTTACTATTCGCACTTACACACACACACGCGCGTACATACACAGATGTGTACTCATATATACACATGCATTAACTAATTCGTACACCGCAAACATACAGACACATATACATTTCAACAAAGTCCCTTCCCTAATAGAGAGGAAGTCTCGATTTCTAGGAAGCGTTAGTCGAGGTCAGTAAGTGATGCAAAATTCTTCTTTCTCATATATTCTGCAGAGCAGGTTCGCGCCTTCGAGAGAGTACCCGTGTCTCCGCAATCACTTAGTGGATTTAGCGCTACATAGTTACAGAGACATAAAATCTCAGTTATGCAGTCTCAACATGATTGCTACTTAATTTCAATTACAGTTGATTAGGTAATCATCTTGAATACTTTTTTATATAAAGGCAAAGCAATATATGCGCGCGCATGTGTGAGTTCAGTAGTACATCAGCAATATACAAAACTTAGAACCGAGGTCGAATATCATTAATGTCAAATATCCGTTGCTTGATTAGATCAATATTCAAAAATATGGTTTTGACATTACTGTAAAAGGGAATGGGACAC
>NC_061827.1:31712826-31715326 GCF_019202785.1 Penaeus chinensis | reverse complement strand
CACCGCAAGACATGACTTACCAACAGTTTCAAATATCTCTTTTTTGTATTCCCTTTAGCAGGGAACGCTGAATTTGGTTACGACAGGTTTGTCTACAAGAACAAAACTTTGTTCATGATCTTCTGTACATGCAGTTGGTAATTATCAATAATTGGTAATTATCATCACTTCTTTTACTTCTAAATTATCACCAATTCCAAGGAGATAATAATTTGATGACACTTTTTTTCTCTTCCTTTCTTTCTTCCTTTTCTTGGCCTCATCGCAGACTTAAAACCAGTTCATGAAATAAGGGGATTTTTCACTTTTGCAACTGGTTCTGTGACTAGTTGGAAATAGATTTTTATTAGAAAGATTGTTAAAATACTATCCATATGATTTATTAATTTCATTACTTTTTCTGGTTACCTTCGTTGGGGTACTGTTATACATCTTTAGTTATGTAATTGTTATCTATCAATTTTCAATTTATCATCGTTTGCTGGTTTCCCCACTTCCCCTTCCAATCCTCTTATTCATACTCCCCCCACTTGCCTGACCCCCCCCCCCCCCTCCTCACACGCAGACACATTTTACATAAACACCGAGAGCCAGAAGTCACGCCAGGACACGGAAGGTTGGTGGTATCATTAGCGTCTTGTCCAAGGAGAGGGAAGGACCTCGTCTCCAGCAAGAGTCATTGCAACTGACTCATTCATAGCTGTCTAAGAGACTGTCTCCTCATCTGACGATCCTGCAGACCACAGAACTTAACTTTTCACTCAAGTAAGTTTAAGAATTTGTGTTTTTTAGACGTGGTCCTTATGAATTGAGGAGAGTGAAGTTTATGAATTGCCTATTGTGGTTCACGGCTTTTTAATTGTTGTGTAATTCCGAAATCGTATTTTTTCAAGCTGAGATTAGACTCTTCTTCCCATTTCAGTGATTTAAAAATGCACATTAAAACACATTCTTTGTCTCATTCTTTTTTAACATTTGCGAATGACTCGTAGTCAGTGGTTCCTGATACTCAGTTCTCATTTCATAATCGCTATCAAAAATCATGCTTAATCTAGGGAGTCTCGTCAGGCCCGCTGCCAGAATCTGAAGTTGGGAAGAGGGCGTTAGTGACACCCAGTCTCCCCCCACCCCTTTGAATATGGCCCTGCAGTCCTCGCCCTTTCATGGTCTCCTTGTCTTTTTTTCTTTCATCTTTCTTTCAATCTTTACTTTTTTGTGATCACATTTTCTGATTGAATCCCTCATACCCTGGTAGCATCAACTTCATTTAGTTGTCACCAAGAAGGATGTGATGCTGAAATGACAATTCATAGCAAGATTATCTTCATCATTATGATATTAACAAGAATATGATTATAATAAAACCACTAATTCCCTTGAAAACGATGCGCTGATAATAATAGCGCTTTTAACAGTAGTAATGACATATCATGCCATTGTTGAAATTTATTAACAATACTGATGATGATGATATACGCTATTGACATCATAATAATAACATAGTGGTATTGATAAAAAGAAATATAGCAATAATATTGATATCAAGGATTGGTGAGTACCCCTTATGACGTTGATAATAACCATCATTATCATTACCATCGCCATCATTACGTCGGCTGCCCAACTCATATGCTAACTTAATGATAGAACACCCCTAGGCACGATGGTAGGTCCGTGGGTGTGGGCATGGGTCTGGACGAATATCGTGGCGTGGACGATAGGCCTTGCTGCTGCGTTGGTGATCGGTGTTTTATACACACGTGGCTCAGGCAGGTGCACGTCTACTAGGAGACTGGATGGAAAAACTGCCATTATCACTGGGGCTTCAGCAGGTACGTTACAGCAAGCAGGTGAAGTCTTGTTTAACCAGTTTAGGGGTGATCTCACATAAGAACAAGATGCGCGTTGGGGAATTTGTGAGTAAATGTTAGCAGTGTTGGTTATCAGTCAGATTTGCATGCGACGTTTCGTAACAGTGAAATGTTAGAGATTAAAGAATGATAAGTGAGAAAGTTCAGACAGAAGATTTAATCAATTTAATCAATCAATCAGTCTGTGGTTTTTGGATAATGATTTTTATGGTAATGTCCTTGCTCTACTGTGTTAGACCTGCTAAGAAGGATATCGTATAACAACTGACCGCAGATGGATCAGATGCCAAGCTGTGTGCCCACAAGTATGAAAGAAAGAGAGGGGAGTAAAGGAAGAGAGAAAGAAGACAGAGTTTGTGTAATATTATGATTATACAAAAAGGTAAAATAAGTAAACATTAAAAAAGTGTAAGCAAAGATGGTAAAACTATCGCAATCTCTGTCATAAGTCAAGTGACAGTTTCTTTTTAAGTCGCAGCAAGTCATAGTGTAATTGTTTTCATAATAATATAATTACGAATCGTCATTTATTAGACGACTTAATTTTGATTATGATAATAAAGTGCCCCGGATTATGCAACCACAGTTATGAAGAAGCAAAATGAAATGCCTCAAAGATTATACCTAAC
>NC_061827.1:31687826-31695326 GCF_019202785.1 Penaeus chinensis | reverse complement strand
ATTTTAATTACAAGCAAACCAGTTGTCATATAATCACTCAACAAAATACATTAGAAATATTAAATCAATCAGCATGGGTGGCAAGACCACAATGCCATGCCTACTATAATAAAAGTTCGTGTACTGTCATTACACATAGATGTCTATTATTTTATTGCCTTTAATGTTATTAATATTTAATTAATTTTATGATAATGAAATCAATAAGAATGTCAATATTAATAGTACTGGAAAGAAAAACACATTTTCCCACAAATTCAAGGAATGGGGAAATCAAGCGCATTCAATAGCCAACTGATAGACTCCTTGCTGGCTGAGCACATGTGGAGCCATCTGTAATTTTTAAAAGATCTACTGGGACCAGTGTATAAACATGCAGACATTGGGTTAAATTAATTATTTAAAATGTTTATTAAATAATATTATTATATGAAATGTGAGAGACTATCAGCTATTTCTTTATTTGTATTTTCACGGTACTGTCAGTATCACACCTAATCCACAGAAAATCATGAGATTTTCTTATATCAGCCACCACTTTTTTATATTTTTTAGATCTTTTTCTTCTTGTTTCTTGATGGGAAGACCAAAGCTTATTATATTTCATTTTCCCCAAGTATATGTATATTATTATTAGCCTTTGATATGTAATACTAAATTAATTGAAGCATACACAAGAAAGCTACCTAGTGTTACCTTTTTTTTGCATTTTCTTTTATACAGAAGGTAGTTATTACATATTTACAAAAAAAAAATTTAAGTGTTTTTTTTAAATAATATATAGGTATTACCATAAGATATTGTTAATGAATATTTATATGTATGATAGTACATAACATTAACCTTGAAGATACAGTGACCTATAATTCTTGTGATTTATTATGAATATATTTATAATGACAGAAACATCCATAACCCATTATCTTGCCAATTATTATTATGGTAGACAGTAATTCTGAGCAATAGGGATGATTGATTTTACTTTCTGAAACTATAATTGTCAGTATGATGGTTACTAGAGCTAAATCTATAAGACTTATGGGGAGATGAATTATATAAAAATGTATTAGGTAATCACTATTGTACTCTATTGTTTTAGAAATATATTGTCTTTGCTGGATGGTATCATTAAAATGAGACCTTATAATTAAGCATTCTTTTTATCTACAAGTTCTGTTTGTGATCATTTCCTAACCTTTTTTCCAACCAAAGGACATTGTTGTACAGAGTAGATGAACACCATGAATGGCATGTTCATTAATCTGCTGATACCATCTTGAAGAGGTTGATACTGACCTTAACTCTCTTGCATCTGTGGATTCAACACATGCAGGAATCTATGGCAAAATGTACAATGATGTGGGTAATGCAGACCTCTAATGGAGGCCATAGACTTCTGTCTCTATAATAGTTAGAAGGATGATAAGAATGTTTTCCTTCTGTACACATGGTATATCTACCAACCACCACAATATATATATATTGTGATATTACAGGAAACATTGACATATATATAGTGTAAACCATATTCAAGCATTGATGGATTATATGAGACACACAGTTGCATACAGTGACCTGGTGATGTTCTAGATGTACAGGCCATGAAAAGTTTTTTCACGAACCACGGCATTGGTGGATTTGGCCATATAGGCATTGATTCACAGAGTTTGATAAGCAATAGTGTCCTTACTTTTATTTTTTTGCAGATTGTATTTTATAGCTGCTGGTGTTGTCTTGTATGTTCTTTATAGTTATTACCTTAATTTTCTCCCACATTGACATATATATAGTGTAAACCATATTCAAGCATTGATGGATTATATGAGACACACAGTTGCATACAGTGACCTGGTGATGTTCTAGATGTACAGGCCATGAAAAGTTTTTTCACGAACCACGGCATTGGTGGATTTGGCCATATAGGCATTGATTCACAGAGTTTGATAAGCAATAGTGTCCTTACTTTTATTTTTTTGCAGATTGTATTTTATAGCTGCTGGTGTTGTCTTGTATGTTCTTTATAGTTATTACCTTAATTTTCTTTGTCTTTGTAGAGCTCTAGTCAGAGAATATACTTGTAAGATGCAACAGTCAAAAATATCAGGCAAACCCCACCAATGGACTTCTTTGAGTTTTCATACTATCTAAAAGTGATAAATGACTGTCACATCACCTTGCACATAGCCATTCTGCAGAGTGTCAAACAATAAATAGTTAGCCATAATGTGCAATGTATAAATGCTATTTGCATGATGAAATTGCACAATTAGTAATTTCTTAAAGCAAACAACTTGATTATTTTTTTGTTAATGGAAATCAAAATTTCCTTCTTTCCAAATTGTAAAATAGTGGCCAGAATTGGCTCTAAAATTGTTTTCAGTATTCTCTTTATATTTATATTTTGCTCCCTGCCAAATTTGTAAGCACCACAAGGAGAATGATTATGTGAAAATATTTGATGGTTGCAAAAGAGATCTGTTACATATGAAATCTCAAGTTCACTAGGGATAAAAGTGCTTTTGTATATAATAAAATTCAAGTCACATTGTTGGTTAGGTGTGTAATGACCTTGAATACTTTATGGTTCCATGATGCAATGTTTTCTACTACTACTACTAGTACTACTCTTAGTCACTCATCTTTCTTGTAGGCAAAATACTAGATATGCATATTTCTGTTTTATTTGTTTTTTTTAAATTGTACAAAGGTGTATATTTTAGCGTGTTTTATCATAACCATCTTTTTGTTCTGATAAAAGGTATCCCAAATGAAAAGAGAGACCACAACACTTTCATAAGATGGATCCAACAGAGAATAACACACCTGGTTCTCATGATGAAGAAACACAAGAAGAAGTAAGTTTTGAATAGTAATGTAGAATACTGTTATTAGAATGATTTGGATTTCACTAATGTTTGGAAGATAAAATTTTCTTAATAATGGTTAAATGTATAAAATGATTTGGAATAGGGAATATGAATATTGTATGAAAAAATAAATTAATTGTAACTTAAACTCTACAGCACAAAGAAACTCTAAGTCAGCCTAATCAAGAAGAGGAGAATGAAGCTGTGCCTTTGATTGAGTCTGGCACTCAGGCTAATGCTGACCCAAAAGTGATCACGGAAAATGCTGTAAGAGTAGCTTTTCTACCGCCAGCAGAGGAGGCAGATCTTCCAATATCAGAGTCACTGGTGCATGGTGATGCATCTTACAGTGCTGATGATAATTCTTCTTACAGTGATGATGAGGCAGATATAGATCAAGATATTGATGATGCTCTAGATGAAGGGTGAGTTTTTGCTTATATTATGTTTATACTTGATATATTTCAAATTATATAAATTTTGATACTGGTTTGTATGTTGCATCTGTCTAATAATTAAAATATTTTCTTTGTTTTCTCATTTCATTTGTATGTAGATCTCTATTTTTAGAGCACTGAGGCCAAGATGTGACTGTGAACATAACTATATTCCAGATACATGGGTATGGAATGCACTTTAGAGCGTGGATTTTCACTTAATGAAGCTGCCATTGCCCGTGATCTTCGATATGAGCGGTATGATGAAGTTGCTGTGAAATACGAGAGAAGTCATTCGTTTTCAAAATACCAGCCTTCGTTGAAGCATTTTAAACCAGTCAGAAAATCTTCAGCGTAAGTTGATTTTAAACTGCAATTCATTAGAATGAACTTGTATGAAAAATGGTGTAGATAAAGATGAATGTTATTTATCATTAGTATTTAAAGCTAGAGGTAAAAACTAAAAGTAAAACCTGATTTTATATATATATATATATATATATATATATATATATATATATATATATATATATATATATATATATGTATTTTGTAATATAATTTTTTGGCATTTGTTTCCTTGCCACAAGATATTTAATCAAATTGTGAATACCGATTTGGAAAATGTTATATTGTGGGGAGTTACTATTATCTAAGACACCTAATTTATTGCTTTAATCCAGGGAAAAAGATGAAATGCCTATAGACTCCACTGGTCTGTATGGCTTTGTCTCATACTCCTGGATCACTAGTCTCATGTGGAAAGCATACAAGAAAGGATTGAAAGAGGAGGATGTCCCCATCTGCTCAAAGTATGATATGTGTGACTACAATACTGACAGGTAATTTACACATTCCTTTTTATGTGTTTTACTTGATTTAGATTTATTTTTTTATGTTAAGTTTTTTTTTATTTAACTCTTCCTGAACTTATTTATTTATGATATTGATGGCTATGGATTCATTTGATTTTACTTTTTATTTTATTTTTATTTTTGATATTATTATTTTTTAAAGACTTGTTTGCAGTGGTTTATATTTTTGTATAGTATTTTCTTTAAGATTCCTTCCAGCTGATCAATTTTTTCTTTCTGAATCTATAGATGTACATGTTTTTAGCTCATTATATTTATTATTCTGCAATTGATCACGCTTATTTGATTTTTGTCTTACAATCTTATTCCAAGCTGATCCATTCTCCTTTTTATTTCATTTATTGTTTTCATCACTCTGTTTGTGATCATTTCCTAATCTTTTTTCCAACCAAAGAACATTGTACTCCACATTTTGCTTAAGATCCAGTTCTTTATCTTTCCCACCTTGGTATATGATTTCTAGAAACATTGGCCTTATGGCATCCTTTACTTTCTAGACTGAATTAGATGTTTATTAAATTTATGATAATTAGCCTTTGAAAATACTTTGAAATGGTCTTTGTATTCTCATTGTCCTTTTGTATCCATCTACCTGTCTAAGTAACATTGTTACCAGAATCTCTTGTGCATATAGCCAAACTGAATAGCTCTCTCTTGGTATGGACCCTGGCATCTGCCTGTTTCTTTTGGTTTTCCTACTTTTACCTATTGCCTTGTTTGGTTTAATTCTCTTAAGATCCATCCAATCATGGTAGATTGACTAGTGGGGGAAAAAAACAAATTGTTATGGAATGCAACATTTAAAATTCTTTTCTGGATCATCTCTTTTGAAATGCTATTATTAGTGAGTCAGTTAACTTATGCTTAATAATTCCTTGAATCTGGTTGCTTCACAGCAATCACATGGCCCAAAATTCTGACACTATTTTTATGTGAGCAGCAGCTCTGCCAGGTGCATGGCTTGTAGGCCAGGAACACGCGAACACTATGCCTCCCCTTTGTAATGTTATTTTCTTTTGACGTTTGATTTGTATTATAATTTGATTTGTTTTCTTTGCAAAGATTACATGTCATCTCTCTAAGTAGTCTACAACTCAGTGCAAGAAAAATAAAAATATTAAACTTTTTTTTTTTTTTTTAAATAATTTTCTGTAACATAAAAACATTTAACATTTAAGTTAAGATATTTTCACTCATTCCAATGTATTAATTATTGTTCTTCTTATGTTATGTTATTTGTTATTATTATTATTAATTATTTTAAACATTTTTGTTATTATTATTATTAATTATTTTAAACATTTTTGTTATTATTATTATTAATTATTTTAAACATTTTTGTTATTATTATTATTAATTATTTTAAACATTTTTGTTATTATTATTATTAATTATTTTAAACATTTTTGTTATTATTATTATTAATTATTTTAAACATTTTTGTTATTATTATTTTTTTAAAGACTTGTTTGCAGTGGTTTATATTTTTGTATAGTATTTTCTTTAAGATTCCTTCCAGCTGATCAATTTTTTCTTTCTGAATCTATAGATGTACATGTTTTTAGCTCATTATATTTATTATTCTGCAATTGATCACGCTTATTTGATTTTTGTCTTACAATCTTATTCCAAGCTGATCCATTCTCCTTTTTATTTCATTTATTGTTTTCATCACTCTGTTTGTGATCATTTCCTAATCTTTTTTCCAACCAAAGAACATTGTACTCCACATTTTGCTTAAGATCCAGTTCTTTATCTTTCCCACCTTGGTATATGATTTCTAGAAACATTGGCCTTATGGCATCCTTTACTTTCTAGACTGAATTAGATGTTTATTAAATTTATGATAATTAGCCTTTGAAAATACTTTGAAATGGTCTTTGTATTCTCATTGTCCTTTTGTATCCATCTACCTGTCTAAGTAACATTGTTACCAGAATCTCTTGTGCATATAGCCAAACTGAATAGCTCTCTCTTGGTATGGACCCTGGATCTGCCTGTTTCTTTTGGTTTTCCTACTTTTACCTATTGCCTTGTTTGGTTTAATTCTCTTAAGATCCATCCAATCATGGTAGATTGACTAGTGGGGGAAAAAAACAAATTGTTATGGAATGCAACATTTAAAATTCTTTTCTGGATCATCTCTTTTGAAATGCTATTATTGTGAGTCATTTAACGTTTGCTTAATAATTCCTTGAATCTGGTTGCTTCACAGCAATCACATGGCCCAAAATTCTGACACTATTTTTATGTGAGCAGCAGCTCTGCCAGGTGCATGGCTTGTAGGCCAGGAACACGCGAACACTATGCCTCCCCTTTGTAATGTTATTTTCTTTTGACGTTTGATTTGTATTATAATTTGATTTGTTTTCTTTGCAAAGATTACATGTCATCTCTCTAAGTAGTCTACAACTCAGTGCAAGAAAATAAAAATATTAAACTTTTTTTTTTTTTTTTTTTTTTTAAATAATTTTCTGTAACATAAAAACATTTAACATTTAAGTTAAGATATTTTCACTCATTCCAATGTATTAATTATTGTTCTTCTTATGTTATGTTATTTGTTATTATTATTTTTTTAAAGACTTGTTTGCAGTGGTTTATATTTTTGTATAGTATTTTCTTTAAGATTCCTTCCAGCTGATCAATTTTTTCTTTTCTTTTTCTTTTGGTGGTCCGCAGTGCAAAGGGTTCTCTTCTGTTTTGTTTTATTTGTTGATTTTCTAAATGGGTAGGACTCTAAAAACTTTTCAATTTTATGATGACCAAGCCATTGTTTTCATCCAGAGTTGTCGTATTTATTTGGATATAAAAGGTCTAAATCATCTTTTTGCAGGAGGATGAGGGATAAAATATTATATAATACTTCTTATGTGTATTTTTTTCTGTATGAATTGTAATATAATAATATATATATTATATATTTTTTATATATATTATATATTTATATATATTATTTTATATATATTATATATAATTATATATATATATCTTATATATATATATTTATATTTTGATCAATAATATCTTGAAAATATTTGCCATTTTCCCCATTTATAGTTTCTGTCAAACTTACCAATCTCTGAATAGTCTTTGCTTCGAATGTCAGGGAAGACTGGTTTTAATTACATTATTTTTTAGCAATACATACTGATTTGCTGTTGTAAATGGTAAATGTGATTGTTGATGCAACTGCACCTGCAATGATAGTATTATTATTTGAGTAACATTAAGGCAAATAAAGGCTTTGGTGCTGCTTTTGTGGACTGTATTTATGACTTCTTAAAGTTGAAATAACATGTAAGATGTATGTAAAAATAG
>NC_061827.1:31680326-31682826 GCF_019202785.1 Penaeus chinensis | reverse complement strand
ATGGATGGAGTTTGAAATAGCTCTCTTAAGGATAAAGGTATAGGTAATATGTGATCATTGTATAAATAATTGTATAAATAATGGTGATGGATTAGTAGTCTTGTTGGGTATTAGTAGTTTTTGTGAATTTGGGTGTTCCAGAAATTAGGTGTTATCTTATTGTCTCCTGTTGTACTAAGCCATCTTTTATCATTTTTCTCAATCTATTCATGAACACCAGAATGACTGTTACTTCAATATCATGAAAGCGAAAGCTTCATGATGTACATTTGTAATTTACACTGTATAAGTACAGAAAAAAAAAAAGTCATGTTAGTTTTGTTGACATTCTCAGATATTTCCAGCACTTAGCAATGTAGATGTTAACCCAATCATCACGGATGGCCATGCCCACTGTCATGTAACTTCATTTTTTATATTTGCATATAGATGGCTCTACAAGTGCATAATCACCAAGGAGTCAGTTATTAGTCATACCTAGCTCACCTGTTTATCCTTTTCCTTGATTTTTGGAAAGTTTCTTTTATATTATTTCATTATTTGCAATCTTACCAAGATCGTGATAATAATCGAATAATCATAATATCAGTAATATTAATAACAGTATAGATATTGAAAATATTAGAAAGAAAAACACATTTTCCGGAAATTTCAAGGAATGGGGGAATCAGGAGCGGTCACTAGGGTCTATTGATAGGTTCCTTGTTGGCTGAGCATATGTGTAGCCATCTGTAACAAAATTCACAAAAAACTGCAGGGGACAGTGCGAAAATCTGTAGTGATTGGGTTAATTGGCTCTTTGTTTTGTGGTTGCAGCATCAGGTGAGAGCCCACGAAAAAGACATTTGAATGTTTTCTCCAGTCATTTAGTCTGGCTGAAAGTTCCTCGTGTTCTCTTTTCTTCTTCTTCTCCTTCTTCTCTTCATCCTTCTTCTTCTTCTTCTTTTTCTTTTCTTCTTCTTTTTCTTTTCTTCTTCTTTTTCTTTTTTTCTTCTTTTCCTCTTCTTTTTCTTTTCTTCTTTTTTTTTATTTCTTCTTTTTCTTTTCTTCTTCTTTTTCTTTTCTTCTTCCTTTTCTTTTCTTCTTCCTTTTCTTTTCTTCTTCCTTTTCTTTTCTTCTTTTTCTTTTCTTCTTCTTTTTCTTTTCTGCTTCTTTTTGTTTTCTTCTTCTTTTTCTTTTCTTCTTCCTTTTCTTTTCTTCTTTTTCTTTTCTTCTTCTTTTTCTTTTCTGCTTCTTTTTCTTTTCTTTTTCTTTTTCTTTTCTTCTTCCTTTTCTTTTCTTCTTCCTTTTCTTTTCTTCTTCCTTTTCTTTTCTGCTTCTTTTCTTTTCTTCTTCTTTTTCTTTTCTTCTTCTTCTTCTTCTTCTTCTTCTTCTTCGCAAATATACCTTTTCCTCCACGGAAAGTTTCCTACAACAATTAAATAAGACAATAAAAATAAATGCCTTGTAATGTAAATCTGTCTAGAGTTGCTTAATAACTCAATGATAAAAATTAATGGGAAAAAAAATATATTCTTCAAATTTTTTAGCCTCTGGGTTTTAATTGCATAAATTATTGTTACAGATGTTTCCCTTATCTCTTTTAGGCCTATACAGTGATTGGACTTTTTGTGAAGAATGTGCGTCAGTCTTTTAATCGAGTAAAAACTTCAACACTGGCACTCATGGAATTTCTTGTATCTGTACCAAGGCTAAAGGTGTGGTTGTCTAACTCATACATAAACACTGTAGTATGTAGTATGGTGATTCATGTGCATGGTAGATTGAAGTAAGGGAATTATTGTTATATAATGTCACAATCATTTTTCTGTTATCTCTCTTTTTTTTTTTTTCTTTTTTTTTTTTCTTTTCTTTTCTTTTCTTTTCTTTTCTTTTTGGTGTTTTAGTGTTTGGCTTGTTAGATTTTACTATCCCTAGTTGACAGAAACATTATACAACAAAGCTGGAACAAAAGGAAATGTTGACCTTATGACACCAGATTTATAAATAACTTGTATAAAGGAAAGTTTATGAGAAATGTTAAAATTGAAAGTTTATGAGAAATGTTAAAATTTATATTTTATGAACCTATGATGTGGTTATTAAGGTGGTCTTATTATATCTAAAAAGAGCTTATAACATTATACCAATACGTTCATATTCTATTCAAAACCAAGTCTAGTTTGTTCTTGCATTTATTTCTCGGCAGCTAAGTGTGTAATTATCCTGAACAGAAGCAATCTCTGTATTACAGTGCAACCTGATTAACCCAATTCTCTGGGGAAATGTAGTGTTGAATGTAGTTTTGATTTGGAGCTGCAGATAGCTTTACAAAGGCTCAGCCACCAAAGAGTTAGTTAGTAGATCTCACATCCTCACCTGATTTCTCTTTTCATTCAGTTTTCAGGAAAAATGTTTTTTCTACTAATGCTATCAGTATCATTGCTGTTATGATTATTATTATAGACATTATAATGATCATATTGTTATTAACTTTATTAATAGTATAGTAAGATAGAAG
>NC_061827.1:31655326-31672826 GCF_019202785.1 Penaeus chinensis | reverse complement strand
GTGTTAATGGGGCCGGGTATCAGAAATCTCTCAGCGTCATAAACTCTGGTGATTTCTGGCAACATCCAGATGCTGGGTGTGGGAGTCCCACATGTAGAGGAACTTCCTGCTCCACACGCTCTGGTGCATCACCGCGTTTATAGCCATACCCTGAGGACCAAGCAGTTTGTTATGATGGGTGTACACATGACCCATTGGGATGGGGTTAAGAAAGAAGTCCTTTTTTATTATTTAGCAGTGCTATATATTGTTTAGTATTTGTATACAAAAAACGAGTTACTCTACTGAATATCAGTGCCAGACCTTTAACAGGAAGTAAATGCAATAGTAGAGACTTCATTTGCATTATTACTTTGATAAAATTGTAGAAATAGTGGTCTAAGTCATCCACTTCTACTGTCACAACTTTTTTATTGGTGTGGCAAGCAATAACTACAATTAATGCAAAGCAAACTTTTAATGTTTTTCTAATGTTTGTTTACCTTATACAAATGAAATGGTGAAGCAAAGGGAAGACCTTTTAATTATCTAAATGCTGCTCAGTTTTAAAATATTATAAGGTTTAACATATAAAAAAGAGTCCTGTTTTCTCTTCTTTATTTTCTTTATTCATATTGTTTATGCAATTGATCTGATATTAATGCCCTCTTTTTCATTTTTTTAAATATTTATTTTAATCCAATGTGTGCAGGCTTTTTCAGTGGCTGCACAGTCCGCCAAACAAGTGTAATCTGTATGGGCCTTATCATAGTAGATGCCATCCGTGAACAAGGGGTCTCTGTATATCCATTTGTATAACTACACAAGCACAGATGTTTATATATACATGCACATATGTAAATGCACCTCAATACAACCACAGATAATTTTATCTTAATACTAAAGTATATATCTGCATTATTATAAAGGATCATAACTTCAATGTTGAACTTCAGTTGTGGTAATGAGGACTATTATTTATGTCATTCTTATAAGTCTTGTTATTATTTAACTGACCAGCATTTCTTTTTTTCCCTAAGAAATCCATTCAGAATGAATATATGGAATAAAATAGAAGGAAAGGTCTTGCTTTTATGGAATTTTTATAACTTTCTCCTGGAAATAGGACAGTTCTCTACAGTCTTGTTTAAGTTTTACCAGATATTACTTTGCTTCCTTCCCATTAGAAATAATAAAATAAAAAAATAAAATTTCATTATTTAGGTCATTAGGAAATTCATTATGTAATCTATAAATGTTTTCGGTTAAAAGCTAAATGTATACAACTTTTTTATTATTATTACTATTGTGTTTTGCCAAAGGACAAGGAAGCTGATAGATTAAGGTTTGAGTATTTAAAAAAGTATTTACATATGAACTTCTGTCGTCTGCATAATAATCAACAAAATTAGCTGGGATACCTGCTTATGTTTTGCTTTCTAATTTTAGGAACAGTATAGATTTGATTAGTTTGATTTGATATTTGATTGTAATACAGCCATATTCCATCTTTTAAAGCTCAAAAAGGTTTTATTGACATTTTCTGCTCTGGTGATATGGTGTGAAGTTTTTAGGTACAAGGTATGACTCCCTAACTGAAAATATCAGCTGAACTGACTTCAGTTGATATCCCCCATTTGCTACTCTCACTTATTCACAGCTCTCACTGGCAAAGTAGGGTGGGAATGGGTGTTTATTAGTGCTTGCAGCTCTGCACTTGGGTGACGTGATTCTTCCCTGTTTTAAAGTCTTTTATGAGAATTCCTGTCTGGTTCTTCTGTGTCTGCTCCTCTCTGAGGTGGGTTGAGTTTCCTTCCTATATATTTTTTTGTATTTTCTGGGTGTTGTGGTCTTCTCCTCAACTCTTTTCAGAGGAGCATGAACATATGGTCCTGTCTTGTATTTGTTTTGTTTGGTTGGCTCCTTATTTCCCTTTACTGTTTGGTAGCCATGTGACAAAAATTAAGTTAACAACTGTCTTCAGGTGGAGGGGAATGGTTGTGAAGGGCTGCTCAATGCTCCATCAGCTCCCCTTATCCTGTCATTTTATTGTCATTTTTTTTGTTTTTCATTTCTGATTTTTTTTTTTTTTGTGTGTGCTTTTCATCCTAATTCTTTCTCATTAGGCCCATATCTGTTTCATATAGTTGTAGCTCTGTTTGTAAGGGCAGGCCCTACTAGGTAAACTTGTATAAGTTTGTTGTTGCTGTACTCCTACATATGGTGGGAAGGAACATATCTGTTGCCTTTACGTTTAGGCAGAACCACTCCTAGAGAACACTACATGCTGTTGCTGTTCCTGTCTTTCCTCACTTGATTGGTGGTGATGCTACTAGTCTTGCAGTCAGGAGCACTCACAGCTAGCAGTTATATCCTGTCTGGGCATTGTTTGATTGCACCACACCTGTGTGGTGCAGCGGTAGCATTCTCGTCTAGCAATCTTGCTGACCTGCGTTAGAATCCCTCGCCGCCAGTGGATGGTAACCCCGGCCATTCCTTGCACACAGGGGATAGTTTAGAAGCAAAATGAAACAGACAGTATGTCATACCAAGAATATCCATTGTAATAAATGGAATCAAAACTAAACTGTTTCCTTACATAATTATTGACCTCCCTCACAACCACTGAGTTTAGGAATTCTTATGTCTGGCAGCCTCAGTGTGGCAATATTGAAAAAGGTGGCTTTCTCACCACGACTACAACTCATATTGTGATGTACTTTGAACCAAATTCTTATGTGTCACTCACTTCATATCCACATTTTTTAGGTAAGAGTGAGCTATTGGACCTCATCTTGGGATCTGTAGTAGATCCAGTATGGTCTGTTGATAGATGTTTGCATGTGCTCTTCTTGCTAGAAGCCTTTTTGGACCTGTTCCAAGGTAACCATCTGAGGATAGATGGATTTACCTCCTACATATAGGGAGGATTTTTTGGATTTGAATGGTTGCTGTAGTAGATTTTCTCTTAATTTTGTCATCCCTAGTTCATGGATGTGCTGGGCAGCTGCCCTGCTTGGATGAAGTTAGTTCAGTTAATACCTACAGTCAGAAAATCAGTCTGATCAATATATCCTTCACACCAAATTTCTCAGACTAAAAAAATACTATTTCCTACACAGCAAACTTCTCATTTTGTTTATTTTTTAATGCATAGAGCTTGTTTGGAGAAATATAAATATTATAATTATTTAGTTTGGTTTTCCTACTGTATGAATATTACTGTAAAACTGGAAAGTAAGCAGAATATTCCAGATTAACCATCAAATTTACAATTCTTTGTTAATTTTGGATTAATGGTTTACAAAATACCCTATTTGATTATTGATATAATTTGGTTCATATTTTCTTGGGTTTGATGAGTTATATGAGACCAGAAACCAAAGATGTGTTATTCCAGGGATCGCGTTTTGTACTGCATCAGGGAATATTTCACAGCTGGAAGGAAAAATACCATAGGTGGTCAGTATTTCCCCAGTATGTAAGTGTCTCAGAGTACTTTGCATTCAAGTAAATAAAACAGATAAAAAAGTAAATATAAATCAGGAAACTCGCATCCTTTTAGGATATGATGGAGATTGGTAAAGTTGAATACAGTAGATGCAAATTCCCCCAAGATTTCCATAGTTTCAAAGAATAACGTTCAATTATTCTCTGTCATTGTTTATTCGTTATTTTTTATTTTAAGCTTCTTTCTCTCGGATTTTTGTTGTTGACAGATGCAAAGCAGGAAATCGCATACTGATTTGCTATTCAAAGTATTTTCAGTATTAATCAAAATATAATTTTATCACTTTTGTAGTTGTGAAGCTTAACCCCCCCAAAAAATATGATAATTACTTGTAAGATGTATGTTGTGATGGTTATAGTGATAATTGTTATGATAATAGTTGTCATGATATTGAATTGTTACTACTACTACAACTACCAGTACTGCTGCCTATTACTGCCAATATTACCACTACCACTGCTACTAATGCCATGGCCATTACAGTTAATAAGATTATTATTATTATTATTATTATTATTATTATTATTATTATTATTATTACTTTCATCATCATCATTATCATTACTATTACTATTATTAGTAATTGAGTAATTGATGTTATTGTTGTTATTATTGATATATTATTGTTTTTTTATTATTAATATTATTATTATTATTATTATTATTATTGTTATTATTGTTATTATTATTTCAGTTATTTTTGTTTTTATTATTATCAATGATATATTTTATTATTATTTTTCTTGTTGTTATTGTTATTTGTAATATTACTACTATAGTCTTTTTTTATTGTTATTGTTACTGTTATTATTATTGTTATTGTTTTTATTATCATTGTTATTGTTATCATTATTTTTTAAAAATTTCTTTCTGTTTTTTTATTATACTGTCATTGCATTGGTTGCTGTTATTATTATTATTACTTTAACTGTAAGTGAAATGCGTCATTCCAGTAGTTGAATAACTACTTATAAAAATAATTTATTACTCAGTGACAAAGGAGGGATGTACTGGTAACTGCATCTCTTCCTCATGCTGTTTCATGTTGTATTAATTTATCTTATCCCTTTTGAGTAAGCTGGCTATAATGCCTCAGGTAATAATATGAATAAAACTAGTAAAAGAATATTTCTTAGGAGTTAGGCTTGGTTATTATGTATTCTCACAGATCCCCTTTTCACTGGGTGAAGAAGAAAAAAAAAAAAAAAACTATGCTCTGGAGTTAATGGCAACAAGTCGACTTTGAGTGCGGGAGTTCGCTACGTCAAGCCCAACACCCTGCTTTGGTGCGTCAACGTGTTATATAGCCGCACTCATTTTCATTCATTGTGATATATTTCAATTCATGCCTTCTATAAACTCAGGAACAAATACCAAATAGTGCTTTCAGAGAATGGAAAGAAAACTTTTGTTAATCAAGGAAAATTATGAAGTTTAACATGGAATAAAACCATAATACAGCAGCAGATGTAATGAAAATGTTAGTGCTGGGTGATCCCCATATAAATAAGCAGATCAGATGATAGATCACCTTAATTACTTAAGATTTTTATGACGATAATGTTACATATAGCAGAAGGACTTTTTATCAAATAATACAGGTTATATCCATGAAGATAAGTTATTATTTCAGTTTATCAGTGAATATTGGGCTGCATATTTCTTCTACAATTAAATCATATACAAGCACACAATACACACAAAGCTCATTTAAAAGTCTTGGCTTGTGCATGTGCATGATTGGGGTTTGTTTATTTTAATTTACTTTGCTTGATCATCTTTCTGGGAAGTAGAATTTAGTAGACTACAGTTTTAGGTGTCCTTAAGCAAGCCTTTATTGTGGATTATTTATAAATTAAATATGGACTGAACCACTATGATTTTGGATTCTTTGCATATGATGACCTGTTTATTGAATCACCAAGCAGTATTGTCCTCTACATGCGTAGCTGATGTTGTGCATTGAATGAATGACATTTTTTCACAGGAACTGTAATCTTTATTGTTTTTATTTATTTTTATTTTATTTTTTTTATTTTTTTTTTTTTTACAAATTAGATTTAGTAATATGATATTGAAATGGAGATCATATGTGTCATTCTTTCACATTTAATAAATCATGGTCTTCTTTGTGGAATTATGGGGCCTGTATGGTGTGTTCATATATGCATGTGCTTTGTGGTGAATATGTAGATTTGTGTAGATGTACTAATATTTATAACATTTTGTTTTTGGTAGATTTTTTTATGATTATGCTATTTTGATTCACAGATTTGATACATTAATATGAAATAGGTGTGAATATTAATTATTATTTATTTGATTGAATTTGAAATTTCATAAAGTTTTAAAGAAGTTGAAGAAATACATTAAATCATATATATATATATATATATATATATATATATATATATATTTGATTTTGTTATGATTTTAATTGGTTCTTATGCATACTTAGAGTATTTTACTGATGGATGAGTTGGAGCCCTACCTCAAGACTCCACAAGAACCTGATACAGCTGTGGTACTGGACCAAGCCACCCTTGCATGGGATGCTGTCTCTTCCTTCAAAAAAAAGAAAAAGAAGAGGAGGAAGTTAGTTACAAATTATAAAGTATTGTAATGGTCTATAATCATGGTGACTGTCTTCTCCTGCCTATTATGGTGTTTTTATTATTGTGTAATTTCAGTGTGAAGAAAAAAAATTATTGTTTCTGCTTCTAAAGAAATTATAGTGCTAGAACAGAAGTACAGTCTAAATATTCCCTTTGTCTGTAAATGCTGATTTTGTCCTTCCAGGAACAAGAAGGATGGCATAACTCCAGCTGATCAACTGATGCCGAAAGTAGTGGACTTGAAACACATTGATGTTCTCTTTGACTTAAGTCTCTCCATCAAGAAGGTATTCTTTATACAGCATGATGATGAAATAGAAATGTTTGTTTTCTGCTCAGTAGGGGTAGGATTTACTAATGCACTATTAGGTTTATGTACATTGTAATCAAAGTATTGACAACTTTGTAAACATGTTTCTATCTGAGACACATTGTTGGGTGTCTCAGATGTCACCACTATACACTACATGGAATCCTTTGCACTAAACAAGTTAAACTGAAACAATAGGGTAGCAGTAAACAGGGAAAATACTAGAACATGCTACCATTGCACCTATGCAGAAGGAAATAATTCAATATATGAGCCCAGGTTTCATCATCCTCTTCTAATTTTTTTTCTTCTCAGCATTGTGTTTTGAATGATTTATCAATATTATGATGGCTAGATCACTATTATGTTGTTTTGATTATATTATTGACTTGCTAGTATCTTGACTTACTATTACCACTGTTACCCAACAGGGCGAACTCATTGCTGTGTGTGGTAGTGTTGGTGCTGGAAAATCCTCTTTCATATCAGCTCTACTTGGTCACATGCGTTTACAGTCAGGAGAGGTGTATTTACAAGGAACATGTGCATATGTTGGCCAACAAGCATGGATCATGAATGCCTCCTTTAGGGAAAATATTTTGATGGGTGAAGCATTTGATGCCAAAAGGTGAGTTTTCAAAGAATGTTCATTTTCGATTCTTTCAGTGTTTACCCTTAAGGTCCAAGTATGCTCAACTTAGTATATACAGACTTTTGAATTTTCTGTTTGCTCAGGGGATCATAGCTTACCAAAAACTGGCAGCTGGTGTACTCTTTTATTTCTCTCTCTCTCTCTCTCTGTCTTTCTATATCTTTCTCTCTCTCTGTCTCCTTCACTGTCTCTCTCCAACTCTGTCCTTCTGTCTCTCTACATTCATCTTCAGATCTCACAAAAGGTTGTGGATTGTATGGTAAACTTAAAAAATCTGACAGATTTTGCTGACATGAAAGAAAATAAAAGAAAGTATCATATATTAGTGGAATATTTCTTTACTTAGTTATCTACAAGAGCAGAAGTCATTGTTCTCTTGTAATATTGAAAATTGGATCAAAAGAATTGGCAAATCCTTTTGAGTTTAGATCAGGATGACCTGCATTGTCATTTAGACCACTATTAGAAAATGCATACAGAGAGAATACATGTTTGGGGCTTAGTGAAATTTAAGATTTTTTATTGTAACTTGCTTTAGAACATAAAATATGGAGGCAAATGGGGCTCCAATTTACATTTTTCAGTAAACTTTTTGTGCCATTACAGTTAAATATGTTCTTAGGTATTACCGTGTGATATATGCCTGCAACCTTACCCAAGATGTTGGAGCTATGCCTGCTGGAGATTTCACAGAAATTGGAGAACGAGGTATCAATTTGTCTGGAGGACAGAAACAACGTTTGTCACTTGCCAGGGCACTTTATGCTAACAGGTGCGTTTCTTATTATGTATAAACTGAAATACTTATAATTTTTTCTCATTTTTATAACTTACTAATTGTGAATGTAAACCGTTTTTTTTTTTTTTTTTTTTTTTTCATATAGTACATCTAGTTGTGTACAGTTTGATTGTTAGACTTTTTACTTACAATTAGATTATCTAAACCATGTCGTCTATTCTTTTTCAGGGATATTTATTTATTGGATGATCCTTTGAGTGCTGTAGATGCTCATGTTGGCAGCCACATCTTCCAGTGGGTGATCAAAGGTGCTTTAAGAAATAAGACAACAGTGTTTGTCACACATCAGCTGCAGGTAATGTATAAACTTTGTTGTCTTCTCTGAGACCTATGTATGCATCAAGTTGATAATTTAATACTGATTTATTATAACACAGAAACAGCTATTTTTATCTAGATTCACATACAAACATGTGAATATTGTTTACTTACCTGTATCTCACCTATTTCTGAGGGTTAAACATTAATGAAGCATCAGATTTGTCTTCAATATCGCTCTTTTCCTTGATTTTCCAGTACTTGCCCCATTGTGACCGTGTAGTTTACTTGCGTGAGGGAAAGATCGCAGAGCTGGGAACACACTCAATTTTGATGGAGGATAACAATGAATATGCTGCTCTATATAGAACCCATATGGAAACAGTTGAAAATCAGGAAAAGGAAAGGTTAGTATAGTTTTTCATATGAAGACTCAATTTTTTTTTATTTTTTTTATCTCTCTCTTTCTTCTCTCTTTTCTTTTCTTTTCTTTTTTCCTTTTTCTTTTTTTATTTTTGTTTAGTTATCATAGTTGTAGTTATGCTTATCTTATCATCATTATTATTATTGCTATTAATTTGTTATTATTATTATTATTGTTATTATTATTATTATTATTGTTATTATTATTATTATTATTGTTATTATTATTATTATTATTATTATTATTGTTTTTATCATCATTGTAATGATGATAATGATTGATCTTGTTTTTATTATATTTATAAGAGTAATGATCATTATCATCATCATCATCATAATTATGACTGTTATTTTACTATTTTTATTATACATAATGGGATATCTTACTTTCTACATACTGTTCATATATATTATCCATCCTCATGATTAGAATTTATTTACTTGTTTATTGCTCTTAGCAGCAAGACTGAGGAATCAGATGCTGAAGGACGCCAGCGGCAAGACTCAGTCATTTCAGGAGGAAGTAGCATAAATGGCTATCAGAAGAATAGTCCAGAGAAAAGTCCAGTCAAAGAAGTTAAGAAGAAACCAGAAGATGGTGAGAATTTGATCTTTAATATTCCAAGGATGATTTGTATTCTGTGGTGCACATTTTATGGGTAGACTTTTTTGAAGTTTAAGTGCCTAAGGGATTATCTTAAAAACTAACTTCATCAGTTAGGAGAAAAAGTAGAATCCAACCTTAGCTTATAAATTGTTTAATAGTTTTCAATTGCTCTTTCAGTTTATACATATGATTTAGGACAGAAACCTTTAGCTTTGTTCATATATAAAACCTCAAACATTTGATAGGTATCCTACAGATATAGCACTGCTTTGCCATAACCTTTTTTGTTGTTACGACTTACAGCGCCCATGTGGATTATGTAAAGTAATAATTCAAATACGCAGTGTAATGGTAAGGCTGCTGAAGGGAAATGTGTCACAAATTCCATCCATTGGTGTCATTTGTTATGGTAATGGGTGTCTTTGATTTGTTTTTAGGGGATGACTTATCAAACACTGAATTTCTTTGTGCAATTTATTGGGTAAAGGGTTTCTAGTAAATCATTTATGGCATGGATTTGATGCCATTTGTAGACTAACTGATAAATACAGGCATTTATTCCAGTTGCCAAGAGCCTTGTTTAACCCAAAGGGATATTCTCTTGGAAGAAGATCCCATCTCCATATCTCCCCTTGTTACTATCCAATGTTTGGGCACTGATTATGTGTTAGTTGTGCTTAGTATGGAAGTAGTCCCTGGCACTGAATCTTTAAACATGACCAGACATACCTAATCTAGCATGCACACTTATTTTTGATTGAACACTGATTATGCAACTAAAGAGATTTATTGCTTTTGAAATGACCTGCAATGAGATGGTAATCTAGTGAATAAAAGGATTAAACTATTAGACTAATAGTACTATGTACAGATACATATGTATTATTTAACTGTTTCTGATGTATTATATTTATCACAGGTCAACTGATCACAGAAGAGAAGCTAGAGAAGGGAGATATCCCTTTGTCAACATATAACTGGTACATTAAGGCTGCTGGAGGTTATATTATATCCACCCTGGTGATCTTCACCTTTGCTGCCAATGTGGGCTCTACTGCTTTCAGTTCGTGGTGGCTCTCAATGTGGCTTAGTGCAGGGAGCGGAGTAAGTAGTTTCTTCTCTTTTACTGTGATAATTATTTTACCTCTTTCTTAAAGACTTTATTATTTTTCTGTGAAAAGAGAACTTTTATTTATGTGGGGTTTAATTTTATTGTTTTGTTTAAAAATATGATCTAATTTCTTTTAAAAATATGTCAGGTGTTGGACTTAGAAGTTGGCCATTCCTGCTTGCCTGATGAACAGGTTAAGATATTGCTAATGGTGGAAGACTAAATTTACCATAGTTTTGATTTGATTGTTATCATCATTCTTCTTCATCAGAGCTAATAGTCATTAGGTTTATAAATGTTGAATGGTATGCTTCTTTGCCTTTGTGTCTTCGTTTACACCTATTTTTGTATATTTTTCTAACCACACAGATTATCAAGAGGGCACTTATGACTAGAATACCAAATGTTATTAAAGGAAATGCAAGCCCACTTTCAGGCAATTTACAGAGTTCAGCTAGATTATGTTTTTTTTCTGTCTTATCAATGCAGTAAGACGAGTCAATGAACAAGCCATATATATCCATCCTTTCTTTGTAGAAACTGGAAAAGGTTTCATTGTTTGCCTCAGCCATTTGTCTGATCAGTTGTTGAGAGTCGCAATCACAGTTTCCCATATGAAACATATTATTTTTAATCTGTAGGTTCTTGTTATGGACTGAGTAATAGAAAAGTAGAGTGCCAGGCTTAAATTCATGGAAATGATTAGAGGAGAATATCAAGGTTCCTTTCATCCTCGGTTGCAGCCATGTCAGGCCAAATTGCTCAATATGGTAAAATGAATTTTCTGTTACAGAAACTATAGTTGAATTATTTACTACCATACTTTCCAATGCTATGTAGTTAACTTCATTTTCCACAAAAGTGAAGTTGTACACATCTGAATCAATTGCCAAGAACTGAAGCTTGTCAATTTTGTTACCCAAGAAAGTGATGTAGCTTGAGTCTTGGAAGACAGCACTGGAATGAATGATCTTGATAATATTGTGCTCCAGGGTGAAGTTTTCAACCTGCAGAATGAAACAAAAAATATAATATACAGCAAATATTTCATACCTTAAAAATATCAATGTGCCTAAATTTAAGAATTTGTTTCCATAGATTCATTTTCAAGGCCTGAAATGACAGTTTATGTTCATAATGTATGTGAATAGGGACTTACATAGCGTGTTGACAAATTAATTTCTCCAAGATTTTCAATATTGCAGTACTTGAGGAAAAAATTAGAAAGGTGATGAGTATCTTGTGTCTGAAGTAAGACACTGAAATCTCCTTCCAAGGTGAGATGCTCAAGTGTGATACTTTCCAGTTTCTGAGCATGAATATCAAGTGATACTTCAGGTGGAGAAAATTTGGCGTGGGATATTCTAAGTGATCTGAAATTGCAGGGCAGATAAAAAGCATTTTTAGTGTTACTCTGGTATAGATATAAACAAATTCATTGAATATGAGAAAGATAGTTTATAAGATAGCCTCATGCCCACCCATCACATCCCCTGGTGGCATTGCCTGATTAAAAATAGGATATGTAATATTCAGATTGGCTATTGCTTTTTATGAAAGGGGCAATTTTTAGCACATAAATCTGCTGTCCCTAGAAGATGTCACCCACCAAAAAAAAATGTGCTATGTGATTGTCGTGAATGATACAGAAAAAGGAAGTACTGAATCTTTGGAAGTAGCATACATTCTTTTCTTTCAATTGAATAAGATTTACAAAAATGAAAGAAAATCCTGGTTTTATCCCTTAATAAAACCATATGCCATCCTCTACACATTGTAACCCACTTAATTGATTAAAACGGACTCAATCTAACAACTCAAGTGTATATCATGCATCTCTGATTATGCGAAACATTAAAAGCATGTTTTGGATTTAAGTGATACAAAAAGAAATCATATCACTTTGTTGGTGCAGTGCAGTGAGTGTGATGCACCACCAAGTCTAAAATGGGCCCTGGTAGCAAGCTTGGTTGGCCACTTATACTCCCCAGAGTGAAAGCCAATTGCATTGCAATTATCCTATTGTAAATTAACAATTGCTAAATCTCAAGTGGCTTGTCAATCTATTTCTGTACATTTAGTAGACCAAAATGCTTTTCACAAGGTAATGATAGTTTGGTTAGATGTGTTATTAGTTTTATAGCTGAATCATGTATTTGCTATGATATAACATTTTAAAAAAAATTCAAATTGATTTCATATGAAACTAATTTTCTAAAATAAAAAAATGAAACATCCAGTTTGCTACCTACTTGAGGTGTGTGCTATACTGATTGAAAAAGTCTGGCGCCAGATGAATTTGGTCAATGTCGTGAAGATGAAGTGAATGTAGGTATGGAAGCTGAGCCAGTGCTGATCCACTGAGGTGGACATCACCACATTCACCCACATTCCATTGAGTTGTGGTATTTGGAATAAAGAAGTGATCCTCTCCACAGCTCACTCTTGAGTCCTCAATTATCAACATCTGTTAAGTTGTGATAGAGTTTTGACATTTTAGTAAATAATATTTTGTAAAGGATTTTTGTCAATGCAGAAATTAATGACCTGGCCTGTGATTAATCTAGTAAAAATTGTTTCCCACAAAATGAATACAGGTAATTTCTGTTGATATGACATTATAGTAGGTTCTTATCTGGATAAAAAGGAACAAAACTTTGTAATGCAGAGGTAATCAATCTACCTCTAGAAATAATATGATTTTCTTTCTTTAACTCTTAGGTAAGAAGAGGAACCATAATGTGCATAGTTATGAGGACTTTGATTTCAGTGTTTATTCACTAAATAAAACTCTTTATAGATCAATAGAAGTCAACATTGGGATATCTCTTTTCAGAAATGCTAAGGTTTACTGTGTTATATTTGAATCAGTTTCTACTTACATCATTTCCCAGGGAGCAAGAACAAACGAAAATTAAATCTTCATAACTAGAGGAAATGTTGTAGCAGCATGGTGTTCTTATGGTGTTTTCACTGGAGACACTAAATAGAGTCAAGTGATGAACCAATATAATAAATGTGATTGAAATTCCACTTTTTGTAAACATTGTGACTGTTTCTTGTGCAGGTAACCACCAATTTGGTATCTCTCAGAAGAATTTTTTTTTTCATACCATCACATATTTACTGAACATGTGGTATGAATAGCGCAGTGAACTTGGAATGGATATCATAATATAAATTGCTGTGTTATGTCAGATTTTAGCCATAGCATTAAGAACATTAGTGGTTTTATATTTATTGAACTACCATATTATCATTTCACCAGAAGGAAGTACAGCACAGACAACTAATAAGTAGCAGTAACAGAGGTAGACTGAAAATAAGTGTGGTGGTATTTTTATCATAGATAAGATTTGATAATGCTTGTAATCTTATCAGTGCCATTACCAGGATGAATGAACTCTGCATATGTTAATGTACTTCATACAGAGTATATTAATTTTAGCAGAAGATAAATTCTTGAAAGTAGGATAAGGTAGATTAAATATTTAAAGAGTTACCTTTGAAGAATTCTAGTGATGATGGTAAGGAAAGGGACATAGCTGCAAGAAGACTGTAATCAGATAACTCCTGAAAGATTGAAAATCCTTTGAAAGAAGTGATAGAAAAGCACTAATAAAGTGACTAAAAGAATGTAACTAGAGTCATGTTGTTTTTATTATTATTATTACTATTATTTTATTATTATTATTATTATTATTATTATTATTATTATTGATAATATTTATTATTAATTATTAGTAGTTATTGCTGATTATTATTATTAGTTATTATTAATCATTATTGATTAATCAATAATAATAATTATTATTAATTATTAACCATTATTTATTAATGATGATGACCCCCTTAACCCATTGTTCATTGTGGTCTTAAGGGCTTAGGTGACAGGGACTGAGGCCCAATGTAGGGGATCACCCCTGCCTTGGACCTCAGCCCTCGCCTCAAGTAATTTTGCATGGTCTTTTCTTCTACCCCTTTCCTTTCCTTCTCTTCATCATCCTCTTCTTATGTTTACTTCCTAAGGTGTGAGAGCCATGCTGAAAGGATGAAAGGCTGGCTTTTTGCGAGTCATGAATGGCCTCTCATTTGACCACTGCTACAACCTCTGATACTAGTACCCCCCTTCTCAAAGTTTGTGGTCAACTCTGTCCATTCTGTACTATTCACCCAGGTCATTACTAAACCTTCAGAATTCACCCTATCCTCTCACCCAACCTCCGCTCCATCTTTACTGCACAGTCTCCTTCATTGTCTACCCTTACTCCCCTTATTACTACTCTTCGTCCTTCTACTACTTCCGCCTCTACAAACCTTTTGAGTACCTTTTTTTGCCCAGCCACGTGGGATCAATTCTTTGTGATTCCCCCTACAGCCCTCTTCCAGCAATGTCTCCCAAAACAAGTAGGCAAAATTTCATTCCAATTGTTCACACCTTGTCACAGTTACATCTGCTCGTGCACTATCTACCCTGACTGACCTCAATGGCAGACCTATTCCTGCCCATGCCTTGATGACTGGGATGCAGTGGCAGTCCAGTGCTACACTATTCCTCCCGGAAGCCAACGAAAGTCCTACAACAATATTGCCAAGAATAGCCTCTGTAGAAGCTTGGAAGTTTATATTGGTGGAGTGTCCTGCCCTGTCCAACCATATCGACCTCTTCCCTATCAATATCAGATATGTTGGTGTTTTAGCCACCCAACCAAACACTGCACACTGCCCTCTATGTGCCCAACCTGGTCATGACCGTTCAAATTACCCTGTTTAGTCACACACATGTGCCTCACTCTACATGAGGCCAGACAAGAGGCACAAGGATGAGGTTTCTCATTCTACCTATTCTAAAACTGTACTTTGCTCTGCTTTCCTGCCATCATCTCAAGAAGTTTCAGCATCAGTCAAGTTCCTTTTTCAGTCAAAATCAAGATACTCAAGTCTCTACCACTTCCCTGAAGCCTTCCCCTCCTCCTCCTCACTACATGTTGCACCAGACAATCAAAACGTTCCACTCCATCTTCTACCACATCTTCACCCACACCCACACCCACCTCTTCCTCTGCTCCTCAGACATCTATTCACACTTCTCCTCCACATAAGAAAACCTTTATATCTCAGACCTCCCCAACCAACTCCCCTCCAGAAACTCTTGAAGACATCTAAAAGTTCTTAAACATGACTCAAGATAATGATTCGCTCCCTCATCCACCCTCTAATCCCTTGATTCCTATTTGCCCTACATTCAAAGTATATGCCGATATCCATCATCCTCCTCCTCAAATTCCCCCTACCCATACTCTCCATTTGATCTGATTGCCCCATACCTTTAAAACATCCAGATTTACAAATCCCCACTGTATTCCATTTACTCCCCCTCTATACCCTTTTCACTGCCATTCTATCCTACAGCGTTCCACAACCTTTGACATCTAACATCTTATCCTGATCGTTGACTCATTTCCACCCTTTTCAACACAAGAGTTTACCATAGTGCTGTATGACCTTTGATGCTTAGGACATATATGTCTTCAAACCATTAACCAGTAACCATTATTGATGATGATTATTATAATGGTAATAATGATGATAATAGTAATGATAATTATTGTTAATTATTATTATTATTATTATTATTGTTGTTGTTGTTGTTGTTGTTGTTGTTATCATAACTATTAATTCTGTACATTCATATTTTCTTTCCAATTTCTTTGCCAAGAAGAAAGGTGAAATGAAAATGTTGAGCAACATTAATTTCAACAGAACACAGAGGTGATAGTTGGAAATGGAACGGTCATCAGTGACAACATCGCAGACAACCCTGACCTTTTTATGTACCAGACTGTTTATGGCTGCCTTATTTTAGTCATACTTGGAACTTCGCTTATCAGAGGATTTGCCTTTATGAAGGTAATTAATAAAAGTTATTCTGTTAGTGATGCTGTCTTTTAACCATAACTTCTGGGTTATAATAAAAATCTATCCTGAGCTTGCCAACAGTTATCTCTCTGAACTATCACATAAATGTAAACAAACTTAAATGGTCTAATCATTTTTTTCCAAATAGACTACCCTAAAGGCTTCTAGCAGCATGCACGATCAAGTATTTGTCAAAGTGTTCCGAAGCCCCATGAGTTTCTTTGACACAACTCCTTCAGGACGCATTATAAATATCTTCTCCAGAGACATGGATGAAGGTTGGTTCCTAAAGCTTCAATTTGAGGAGTAATATGTTATGTATTTCTTTGCATTATTGGCTTCCCTATAATTTATCTTTGGTTTAGCTTCTTTGTAAAATAATATATGATTTTGGAATACCTTCTTTAGTAAATAACATGTGACTTTATAATTACTTAATATCTCTTTGATAGACAATGTTCTTTGTTATTAAAAAAATATATATATATTTCTTTATTTCTTTATTTTTTTTATTTATTTTTTTTTATATTTTTTTTTTTTTTTTTCTCCCTACACTTTTTTTCCCTCTTATTTTCAGAATTAAATAACTTAATGATATTCAAATGAAAAATATTTATTGGCATAAAAAAAAGTTCTTTTTCTTTATTTTTCAGATTTTCCAGTTTTGTTAACATAATGTATGCTTTTATTTCTTCCTTTTTTTTAAGACATGAGACTTATTTCTTAAGAAATACATCAAGATAAGGTTAAAATGATTGTTTCAGTGGATGTGCGTGTGCCTATGACCATGGAGACTTTCCTGCAGAATATTTGGTTAATCACAAGTTCACTTGTGTTCGTCTGTTTGGTGTTCCCTCATTTCCTTCCATTTCTGGTAGTATTGGCTATCCTCTTCCTTTTTATTAGGAGCATCTTCAGGTGAGAACATATATCTTCTGTTTTTAAAAGACTTTTGTTGCTGATAAAATTGCGGTGTGCTGGTATTATAGGCACTGCATTATATTTTCTGGAATAATGCCATTACGATATCCAACAGGATTGGAATTCGTGATTTTAAGAGGATGGAGAATGTGTCGAGATCTCCTATGTATAGCCATGTCAGTACAACTGTGAATGGGTTAGCCACTATCAATGCATATGGCAAACAGGAGATGTTTACCAAAAAGTTTGTATTATTTTATTTACTAAATATATTATAATGTGAAAATACTTTTCTGTCTTTGATCTCTAATGAATACACCGAAATTTGTCTTCTTCTTCTGTTTGCTCTATGATTATTATAATGTTATCTCTTACAGATTTATGGTATTATTTGA
>NC_061827.1:31632826-31650326 GCF_019202785.1 Penaeus chinensis | reverse complement strand
ATATGTGCCTTTTTTGGAAATGACTTTGTTATATGACACTTAATAAGTGTATATCATCAAAATATTTTGTGAGAGTAATTCATACATTAATTTAAATTATTATATCAAACTAAAGATTAACCCAATGGTTGCCATGCTACACAAGTGCATAGTCACAAAAGAGTCAATTATTAGTGCTGCCTATTTCACCTGATTACCTTTTATCTTGATTTTTTACTTTTTCATTATTTTATTTTTATTGTTATTAGTATATTAATAAGATAATATTAATTATAATGTCAATAATAGAAATAACCATTAGAAAAAAAAATCCTGCAAATTCAAAGAATGGTATGATCAAGCATGTTATTAGGGCATACTGACTGACTCTTTCATGGCAGAGCTTTTGTGGAACTGTCTGTGTGCAAAAAAATCACAAAAATCAACAGTGGACAGTACATTAACCTGCAGCCATTGGGTTAAGTTTTGACAAATAAGGATCTGTTGGATCTGGCCACTACTTTTTTATTTTTTTCATGTTTGATTTTTAATTTTTTGTATTATATTTTTCTACCAAAAGTAAGCACATATTTAATGCATAACAAATTTCATATCATAGCACCCTTAATTCTTTAAACATTTTGGGAAAAAAAATTGTTTTTTGAAGGTATGCCTTGTTTTGTCTTAAAAGGGACCAAATTTGATTATGGGTTAACCTTTTCCCTCACGAACTGGGCGGACTAATCAGTCCGGAAACCAGGTGATGCGCCAGTGGACACCAGGTGTATGGAATGGTAAGATCAGATGGGTCACAGAGCCATTGACCTTTTTTGCCCAAGAGCCCTCACATGCTAAGAAATAACACAAGTAGTATGAATTATAAAGTGATTACAAAATTTTCCAAATTGAATCACATTTCTTTCCATGGGATTATAAAGCTGATCCTGTACAAAATCTTGGGAGAAGTTTAGCAGTTCTTAACCCAATGTCAGCGGGTGGCAAGACTACTGTGCCATGCCCACTGTAATAAAAGTTTATGTATTGTCTTAACACATAGATGGTTCTACAAGTGCTTAGTCACCAAGGAGTCACCTATTGGTCTTACCTATCTCATCTGCTTACCCTTTTCCTTCATTTGTTAAAAACTTCATTTCTAATATTTTATTGTCTTTGATGTTATTAATATTTTAATAGTAATTTAATAATCGTAATATTAATAAGAATGATAATGTCAATGTTAATAGTATTGGAAAGAAATACACAATTTCCCTCCAAATCAAGGAATGGGTAAATCAGGCACAATCAGAAGGGCTAACTGATAAACTCCTTGCTAGATGAGTACACATGGAGCCATCTAACCATGTAACAAAACTCACTAAAATCTAAAGGGGACAGTACATAAACCCGCTGACATTGGGTTAAGGCCATGGTCAGGCCTTGATTTAATACTAGAGTGAATCTTTTAAAGTGTTCTCTTTATCAGTCCTTCTCATAGATCTTCATCTTTGTTAATTGTTTTATATCAGTGCTTTTCTTTGGTCTTAGAATATGCTTAAACCAAAGATAAAATGTATTGTAATCTGCCAGCTTTCTACACTTTGCTTTGAGAGTGTGCCTTTTGCATCTTGAATAAGCATCCTACTTAAATCTTTTCAGACCAGAAAGATGCCAACCTTTTTTTATGTAATAAGTGATTTTTGAATTATCCAAAGGGCGTAACTTAGTATTTGTTGTTAAACAATGTAATTGTTAATATAACTTTTTTCAAATATATATTAAAAGAAAAAGTACAATTATTATAACTTGTACAATGATTATATGCATTACTTCATTATACCAGTTATATTTAAATTAGTTGATCATAATTAGTGAAACTACTTGTAAAGGTAAATACATGAAATTAGTTGATCATAATTAGTGAAACTACTTGTAAAGGTAAATACATGTAATTAAATATAATTAAAATATATTGTGATATATCTACTTGAACAGGAAACAGTTTTGTTGCTTGATAAGAGAACACAGGGAAGCTCGCAAACAGTAGTAAAGGAATTACTAATCATAGCCTGAAAAGTTATTAACACTAGTAATTTTTTACAGTTCACATATTTTTCTTATTCATTTCTGTGAAAAGTAGTTTACACACTCTAGGATGGTTTAAACTAAACAAATACAATAAAATGACATAGATTTAACTTCAAATAGGACTGGCCTATAATTAGTTCTCATATTTATCAATATCTTTTCCAAGCCATCAGTCTGCTGGCTGTTATAAAATATGCTCATATACTAGGCATCATAATATGAAAATCCATTCATAGCATGTAGTAGAGAAAAGTAAATTAGTTTTATCAGAAAATTTTAAATGCATTTGAAGTAGTTTGGGTTCCTAATTTTATGCTGGTTACAGGTTCTTTGTTAATTTTATTTGTGTTCGAGAGTTTTCATAAAAATTGTGCATAATTAATTTTGCAAGATTTTATTAGTATTTTAATAATTAGTGACCATTTGTATTGATATGCATCAAAAATGTTAATAATGTACCTGATGATGGCATTACTGTTACTTTATTTCATTATTAAAATCAAAACAAAGAAACATATGTATGACTTATATAATTGTCAACTATCTGTCTTTAATAGGCATTTTATTTTTTAAATTGTTTATAATCATTACAAATATTACTAGTTATAGGATCTAGAAAACATTGTCAGACATTATTCCACTGTATTCACGTTATAGAGTTTTTGTTGTTTTATCTTGATATCAAGTGTGAATCAATTTCATATTCTTTAGTAGTGCCTTGCTTTTCACACTGTAAGCCATCTATTAAGATCATTTGTTCTTAAATGTTCATGCTGAAAAAGACCGATGCCATTGATTACATTGTGGCAATTCTCTCAATTTTCATAGAGGGTGAAATTGTAAACTGTCATGAATCTTTGACTGTAAGATGAATCTTTTACATGATACATTTTTATTGGTTTGGCTGTGAAGTAGCCTTCAAATTAATAGATGTATGGAGTGTACCTGAAACTGTCCAACATATATATGAATGTAATCAAAGATTATACATGTTAGTGGTGTTGCTTTTTATGGGAATGTGAGAAATTTCCTAGAATATTCATATTCTTAAAATTTAGTGGAATATCAACTCAGGGCTGTTGTTTTACTAGTGTGCAAGTGTAGAGGATGAGCAAGACAGTTCAAGTACTGTGCCATGAAATCCAAACTTTTGTTTTATTCCATTATCTCTCAACTTTTTTAGGAAGTTGAAATGTCAACTGTTTTTCATATTCAGAGTTGTATTTAGGGTTGTGTGTACTTTTAAAGTGTTATTTTTTTTATTTTATATACTATGTATATTCTCAAAAAGATCATCCCATATGGAATGTATAATGCATTTTAGCAAGTTCCGAAGGTTAATAAAATCCTTCAGTTATTAGTTAGGAGTCATCATTGTCAAAGGAGTGCTTGATTTTAAAAGCTTTGATAATGTTCATATGAAATCTGTAGTTTGTTTTATATGAAATGAAATTATGGTAATGCTTAGGTTGTGAGACCAAGATTGATATTTTCTTACTTTAGAATTATTGCCCTCAAAAGGGTGCCTATTATGTATTGCTCGCCACTCCTCCCTGAGTGACCAAAACATAGTAATACATTTCCTAGAAATGGTAATTTTAATAGATTAGGTAAAGCAGAAAAGATACAAGGAAATTATAAACTCAGCTTATGTATCACTGGAATGTAATACAGGAAAAATATTTAACAGAAAATTATTGTTAGAATGGTTGACATGTGAATTTACCTATTATCTTTAGATTGTTATTTTTTTTAATGTTAGCGACAAGCAAATTGTTATTGTTCTTTGAATAATATGTAATTAATATGTATTTTTTACTGAAATTCTTCTTCAGAAAAATATGAACTTAAATGTTGTCTGCAGTTTAGAAATATTTGAATTATAAAAGCATCTTACATAGCATTATAAACAGAATGGAGGTTTATAATTTTAGATTTATCACTTGCAAAGTAAAAGCAACACTGGATAACAGATTACAGTAAGATTACTGTATGAATGATTATGATTCAGTTTGGAATTTACCGGAACTGGAGCACACTTTCATTAAGTAAATACCGCTAGATGCCTTTGCTAAACTTTGCCTTGCATAAATGAGAGGGAAAACTAAAAAGCTACTGTATTTGAAAATAAGTTTAAAAAAAAAATCCATAGTGTAATAAAATGTTGCAAATTAATTACAATATTTTCCTTACCCTGAAAAAAGGTGTTATAGTTGTTGTTTTACTTAGTCATATAAATAATTGTATGACAGCTTAAGATATTTTCTGGAAGTGTTGAAAGTAACTAACTTTCCAGGACATGGCAAACCTTTTGGTCCGGTATTGTATCTATTATTATTATTATTATTATTATGATTAATATTATTATTATTACTTCTTTTTTTTCCCCCCTTTTTTTTGCCATTTGTTTCATAACCTTTAAAAATATTTGAAGCTTTGTGAGTGACACAAACTAATCATTCACTTTCCATTCAAGATGAACATATTTTTCTTTTAGGCTCTAAAGATTAAGACTTAAAGTTTCCAATAGTATAATAACTATGTTGGTCCAGTTCTCTGTGTAAAGAATAATGATTTCCCATACACACCTAGAATTTCTGAATTTCTGTAGAATGTTGAGCTCTGTAGCCTTCTATAACAGGTAAGAATAATAAAAAAAGAAGATATTCCTTGCTTAAATGAAAGTATTAATTACTAAAAAGAAGAAAAACTGTATTACTAAAGATGAAGATATGTAACAAATTAAATATATATATGAAAATGTTATTTGAAAAAGCAAGAAAAGATCAATTACCAATTATATTTTTTTCAGAATTATTAATCTTCACAATATATCTTCAACTAATCCACTTACCCACTACAGAAAATTTGCTAACAAGAACTGAGATTTCTGTAATGTCAAGATGCACCAGTTTCTTTGGAGCACACTCTGAGGGTTGAAAAATTTAAATTAATAACTTACATAAAATGTTCCCACTATATTTTCATGTAATATAAAACTCATAAATAATTGACATAAGTGCAAATGAGAATATTTGAGGGATCATATTAAAAGTAATAGAAAGCAGAGTAAAATACATGTCAAACAGTAAAGCTTATATAAAATACGTTATGAGAAAAATACACTGAGGAATATTCATTACATTCAAAACAAGTGAATGAGCACTGTAGTATTTCCATACTTAATCATATCACAATTTATATATTTCTTTTTAATTACTTGAAAAGCATAATCAAACACACACTTTTTTCTCCTTTTACTAAAGCATAGATCACATAAAATTATAACAAATCAATTCCCAGACTTTATCAAAGAAATATGGAATGTTTATATTTATACATGAACTAATGCATGCTACCATTCCTACATATACAAAATAGTGTTTATATTTACAAGTATTTATTTGCATATTATACAGCCACCTTATTTTTAAAGCATTATATTATACCCTTTGAATATTTTTTGCTATTTTTCATATTTTTCACTTTCATACATGTAATCAGATTCACAGAAACATGCATAGAGGACAATTCAGTTATAAATAATGGAAATGGAAAAAGAACTGAAGAGTTGGAGAGAAGCACTAAAGACAAGAGGGCTGAAAGTCAGCAGAACAATCTATGCATATATAAAAAAGCAACCAGGACTGACCTTTAGAAGAATAAAAATACCAGAGGTGACTGAACTGAAAAAAATCAACTCAACTAGACTGAAGGGAAAATTATTTAAAACAACAGTTGAGCCTGACATATGGTGACTTCAGGTGCAACCAAAGCAACAGAATCAAAACTATGTAGCTGAAAACATGCTCTATCATCCGAGAGTGTCAGAGAAATAAAGGATGAGAAATGATGATACTATAAATGAGACAAGGGATCAGAGGGAAGTGTCAGGAGGGGTAGGATCTGTGGAAGGGCACTGTTGTGACAAAACAGATTCACATATGTACAACGAAGAAGGATGAGAGGAAGGGGTGTAGGGGGAATATGAGGAGGAGAACGCATGTTGGCAGTCACTTTAACTGTAGAAGGAATAGGAGCAGAGAGATTGGACAGTGGATGGGATATAGGCATTTTTTTTTTTTAAGTTATGATTAGAGTTTTATAAGTTTTCAAGAGTTTCTGAAAGGGAGTTGGTTGGGGAGGTCTGAGATGCTAAGGTTGTCTTAAGAGGGGAAGAAAAGAGACGTTTGAGGAGAGGATGCAGCAGAAGATGGGGTGGAACATTTAGATTGTTTAAAGTAATAATGGTTAATGGTTAAAAGCAAAATAAATGTGCTAGACATCTAAGGTCATGTAGCACTATAGTAAATGGTAGTGAAGGGTGGTTGAGTTAGTGATTAGTTGTCAAAGCTGGGCAAAGGAATTGACGAGTAAATGGGTTAAGGTCGGGTAAGGTAATGTATAGGGGTTAGATCAAGTGAAGGATGCACATGCATCCGAGGAATGAAAACAGGTTGTCAAAGCAGAAAGTGTGAGAAGTTGTGGGAGGGATCACGAAAATCGGTCCCATTTGGCTGGGCTAAATAGAGTATTTAAGAATTTTGTAGAGATGGGGGTAGTAGAAGGACGGGGGCGTGTGGAAGAGGGAGTAGTGTTGAGGAAGGTAGTGTTATGGGGAGGTGGACAATAAGGTTGTAAGGGAGGATGGGGTGGTTGATGAAGAAGGTTGTGGGGTTATAGTTGTTGAAGTTGAGCATGTTGGGAGAGTAGAAATGTCTCCAGGGGTGTTGATTAGGGTTGGATACTGTACCAGTAGGCATTGAGGAGGGGGTATTAATTGTAGTGTTCAGAGCCGTGGTCAAAGGAGAGCCTGGGGTCAGGAAATCGGGCGAGTTTGAATTGGTGGAGCTATTTGATGAAGAGGCAAGCCTCATTGCCTCTAATAATGGTATGGTATGGTGTATGGTTAATGGTTAATGGTTAAAAGCAAAATAAATGTGCTATCTAATAATGGTATAAAATCTTCATTGTTGGCCATGATAAGCTTGGAGTATGTTGGGGAGAGAAACGGTCCACCCCTCAGGGTCCCTTGAGGGGTAAGGGCTAGACAACTAAAACAGGGGAATACCATGCCCATTGCTCCCTCAGGCCATTCAGGACTGGCACGAAGTCAGCCTTTCATCCTTTCAGCATGGCTCTTACACCTTAGGAAGTGGATAGTAGAAGGGGTTGGTGAAGGGACAGAAACGAAAAAGTAGGAGGGGAAAAAAAGACCATGCAAATTTGTTGAGTCGAGGGCTGAGTCCCAAGGTTGGGGAGTTCCCCAGCATTGGGTCCCAGTCTCTGCCTCCTAAGCCCCCCCACGACAACAACGGGCAAGGGATTGGGGGGGGGTTAAAGTAATAGATAAAGTGAAGGAGTTACGGAAGTAAAGACTGGAGTGTGTGGATTTAGATATACAAAAGAATCTGAGAACAGTTACCTCCAACTCAGATTTGTAATTACAGCTGCCTCTATAAAATACATTGTAGGAGCCACTGCAATTACCACACAAGATTGTGCAGGGTAATTTGAACGATCATTGACAGGCTGGACACAAAGAGGGCAGTGGGCTGTGATGGACAGTGTTTGTCAGGATGGCCAAAACATTAGCATTTCTAAATTGATGGGGAAGGAGTCAATACAGTCAATATGACTGGGTAGCACTTCGCCAATATAAAATTCCTGGCAGTATTGGTGTAGGACTTTTGGTGGCCTCTGTAACACTACTGTACTGATACTGCACCTTAGTTAACAAGGCAGGCAAGTGGGTCTTTTTACAGTCTGACCAATACTTGTTGTAAACAGGCCAATCAGCCAGGGAGGAATGAGGCTGGGCAGGAATGGGTTTACTAGTCAGGCTAGTCGGGGTAAATAATGCACAAGCTTGGGACTGAGATGTAACTGTGACAGTCATTAGAATGACTGTAGAAAGAAACTTAGCAAACTTGTTTTTAGAGGCATTGTTGGAAGAGATCAGAATAAGGAGTTGTAGGGAAAATCTATATATATATATATATATATATATATATATATATATATATATATATATATATATATATATATATATACATATATATATATATATATATATATACATATATATATATATATATATATATATATATATATATATATATATATATATATATATATATATATATATATATATCACACTAGCTGGACTGAAAAGAGTTCTCAAAAAAATTGTAGAGGTGGAAGTAGTTGAAGGATGAAGACAGGAGGAAGAGGAAGTGGAATTGAGGCAGTACTGTATATAATATGGCTGAAGAGTAATAATAGGGAGGAGGGGGTTGAAAATGAAGAAGAGTGTGGAGGATGAGATGCAGTGGAGGATGTTTGGAGGGAATAATTAATGTTTTCTGTAGGTTGGATAATGACCTGGGTAGGTGGGGTAGCAGTGTTCAGAGTTGTGACCAAAGGGGTTGGAAAACCAGAAAAGTTAGTAAGGCAAATTAATAAAGGGGCAAGCCTCAATGCTCCTAATCATGATACAAAGTCATTATTGGCCATTGCAAGCCTGGAGTATGTTGGGAAAAGAAATGGTCACCCCTCAGGGTATACATATGGGGTAAGGGCTAGGTAACTAAACTGAGGAATACTATGCCCATGGCTCACTGATACTGTTCAGGACTAAACAAAAGCCAACCTTTAATCTTTCAATAGGGCTCTCACATCTTAGGAAGTGGACAGAAGGGGATGGAAATGAGAAGAAAAAGGAAAGTGGGAGAAGAAAAGGCCATACACCCCTTCCTCACGATGACAATGGACATGGGATTGCAAAAGAAAAAAAATGAAGAAAAACCACTGTATCAAACTATGACAAAGCTGTAATTAATTTTTCAGCTCAAAACTTGAATATTAATAAAATATACTGACACAAGAAAATAAACATTACTGAACCATAAATCAAAACAGAGAAAGTATAAAAGTAGGTTGATTATCAGCAATTCTAAAGATTAGAAAGATATATAGAATTTTCCTTGGTATTAACCCATTGACTATGGATTTATGTACTGTCTATTGTAGTTTTAGTGAATTTTGTAACAAAGATGGCTCCACATGTGATCAGCCACCAAGAAAATCTATCAGTAGGCCCTAGTAATTGCTCCTGATTTTCCCATTCCTAGAAATTGCAAGAAAATGTGTTTTCTTTTCAAACACTATTGATATTGATACTGTTATCATTCTTACTGATATTGTGATAATTAAATTGTTATTAAAATCTTGGTAACATTAAAGAATATGAAATAATACGAAAGAAACTTTCCAAAAATCAAGAAAAGGGTAAACTGATGAGATTGGTAATAATCGACTCCTTGGTGACTAAGCACTTGTAGAGCCATCTGTGTGTAATGACAATAGCTGAACTTATATTACAATGGGCAAGGCATGTATTCTTGCCATCTACAGTGATTGGTTTAAATTCTTTTTCTTAAAATATTATCATATGGAACCGTTTTCTAAAAGTAACCTCCCTGGATCACCAACTTTCCATCTGTCATATTGTAAGATAATACAATGTCATATACCATGAAGCTGATTATAGGTTCTCTCTCAAAAAAAAAAAAAAAAATGAAAAAAAAAAAAAAATGAAAAAAAAAAAAAATAAATAACAATAAATAAATAATAAATAAACCATTATATACTTATACATACATACATATATATATATATATAAACATATAATTATTATTATTATAAGATACATTTTCATTTAATTTTCAAAGATCAGATTAATTACTATTAACAAAAAAGAACTGGATGAAAAAATACAAATATCTGCTTCTTACCGCACAGGGTAACAAATCTACATACAAAACATACTTCATTATTTCTTCTGGGTACACATGATAAGTGGCTGTGAAGCAAAAAAGTGTAACAATTTTGAAGAAATCTGTGTATTCTTATTCCAGGTGTTTCTACTTTTTCAAATGCTGAAAGTTGATCTCAAACAAAAATAGTGGGCAACTCTTACTTCACAGCCAAATAACCTTTCTGTCTTAAGAATGAAAAAAAAATATTCAAAACATATGCTTCATGAAAAGAATAATAATATAAATTATAAACTCATCAGAGAGCAATTTGTTTTTTCTTTGTGCTATTTTACATTCCATATTCCTGCATTTGAGGAAATTAGTTGCTGCAATTGAAAGATGAAATATCAAAAGCTTACTACCACACTCAAGTAATAATTCATAGCTTACTACCACACTCAAGTAATAATTCATAGCTTATATGCCATCTATACACATTTGTGAGAAAACATACATCCACCACAGAAGATGCCTACAAAAATATGGAAAAGAAAAGTAAGTTGAAATACAGAAATTGAACTATTCTCAGCAGCATTACAAGCAGTTTGACTTATGTAACATGTGTGTGCTTTATTCCAAAATCTACAGTGGAATAATAATAATGATAAACATATCATTAAGCAATTTACACATTTCATGGAAAAAACATTGGGAGATATCTTTGATATGTACAAATAAATTTATGACAAATATACATATAAACAGTACTAATATAAATATAATGTATTTCAATAAATTAAATATTTTGCTGTATGAATCATAAATTATGTGGCTGGAGAAATGAGTGTGTTCATAGGTCTAGGAACCAATAACTACTGTAATAGACATCAAACTAAATTATGCTATATGGGCAACAAAGTCATGTTTATGTTGTTAAAGGAACGCAGACTGAAGTTCCTTAACATTACATTATAAAAGGTAATTGACAAGCCAAGGGGTTATCAACTGAGTATGTAAGGGCCTTATAACTCCTTTTCCTTTTTACGAAAGTGGAGCTGGACAGGTACATATTTGTTTCCATTGCAACAGAAACTGCGAGATAAAATACATCAACATTTTGAATGAACCAGAACTTAGAAGTAATTTGTATCTATAGTTATTGTCCTGTAGACCATTCTCTAAACAATTCTCCTAAATCATAAAGGCTGTTTTGCTTACTAGTCATACTTCAGTATATTTTGATCTGTAGTAAGCATGTCTGACAATACTGTGAACCACTGCTATCTCCCACCCAACAGACATAAAATACAATGAGATAATTACTGAGGACAGGTGGATAATTCTCACAGATAAGGAAAAAGATGGAAACAAACTAGGAGATAACAGCACTAAGTGGTGAAGGAGGTTGTTAACAAACACAGATGCTAATGCATGGTAATACTTGCACATGCACTACCTCACTGTGGTAAGAGTATGAATCAGTATGGAACCTACTTAGGCATCAGTATTTATTTATGGTTCAGTGCATTTAGCTCCTTTCCATTTCATTATATTTATCTTCTTTATCAACTGGAAATAAAGCCACTATCATATATGTGAAAAGATATGAATATATTTTTTAAGGTTAATAAAGGCCACAGAACTTATCTATTTATATTCAGCTCATAGAAAGCTGTACCCCACAAAATCTACTGGAAACTTAAAATTTACTACTTAGTTGCTGATCCTTTTGATTATTTGTTTGTTTTTGTCACTTTTTTTATCTTGCATACTTTGTTTTTTATCTTATATATATATATATATATTTTTTTCTTTGTTAAATCTTATATGAGCATTATACATGAATCAATCAGTTGCATTCATTAACCAGGAATGCAACAAAGGTTTTCTCAGAAAATCAAATTGAAAACATTTGCTTGTTATTGCCTTATCACCATCCATTACAGACCATATTCACATGTCAGCTTGTAATCACTTGCATTTTTGTAAGTGATTACAAACTAACTTATATGAGACATGCAGTACAATAAACAAAGCAAAAGTCCACTAGAATATCTGAACATGTCATTCACTCTTTCTTTATCTTAATACCAACAATCAATAAACTCATACAAAAGGAAAATTCTCCAAACTCATATGGATTTCTATCAACAAATAATATATTGATCTGGTGTGACAGTATGACTATGACAATTTAACAATGTCATGGTTAACCCTACTGCTGATAAAATAATGTGCTCATTTTTTTTGTGAAATGTCTCTGCACATAGATGGCTCTGCTGGTGCTTAGCCACAAATGAGTTAATCAGCAGACCTTGTGACCTTACCTGATTTCACCTTTCCTTGAATTGGCGGGAAAACTTTTTTACTAATGCTATGAATATTGATGGTGTTATTTTTACTACAGACATTATAATTACTATAATATAAACATTAATAACAGGAAATAACAAAGATAACATAAATATTTTCATAAATCAAGGAAAAGGGTAAACGGGCGAGACAGGCAGTACTTATAACTGGCTCATTGGTGACTTAGTACAAGTATAGCCATCTATGTGTAAAAACAATTAATAAAGTAAACTCACAGTGGGCATGGAATGTACATACATGCCATGCCCAGCAGCACTGGGTTAAACCTAACAAGATGTGACCAGGCATGGTGAAATGTTTACAGTTATTGTATCTGAACAAGAAAATTAAGAAATAAAACAAAAATGGAATATCAGACATCACAGCAAACAAGTAAAACCAAACCCCAAGCAACACAACCCTTCACCATAAGTCTGGATAAACCCAAGAATCTCTTGGTACAATACACAATACTGGAATGCAAACTATGCAGAGAATTGAAATGTACATCCTGTAATCCAGAATAAATGCAAATTCCTGACTTCCTGACAATACTGTGATTAAGCTGGTCAAATCTCAATACAATACTGAAATAAACAACAGCACAACAAAGCATTTGTTCAAAAGGTTAGCAGTTCTTTTGACACATATGTTCAGACTTTACTTTGAAATCTTAATTCATTCATTCATAGTTATTGGAAATTGTTAATATTGTCAATATTCTTATACAATTTTGTTTTTAATCTAACCAGTACTACAATTCAGTGCTGTAATCATAACAAATTTCTGATAGGTCCACAAATACCCAATGAGTATATTAAGTATATCCCTAAAATGACTGCATCAGAAATCTCTTGGTGTCACTGACTCCAGATGCTTCTTGCAACCATCATGCTGTTTGTCCCAGGAGTCCACTACATGTATTATATCATTATTCTCAAAAATATAATTAAGCATAATAAAATTAATTACATCTACACTGCATGTCATAATATTTAGGAACTACTAAACGCATTTAATATCAATACTGTGTTTGCCAAGGGTGCAGCCAAGGCATAATGCTTTAAGTGTCCAGATGAAAAATCAATAGATTGCTACAACCTACAGTAAAGAAACTGAATTATCCATGATAATAACTCTGATTAAGGACAGAAAGAAATACTCTTCAAAAAGAAAGAATTAATAACTTTGACAAAAGAGATCAAGTTCAGTTAACAATTCTTCTATAACAATAATTATTAGGTGATGATATTTATTGATTTTCTTCAGTAAATCACCAATAATAATACTTTATATATACTGATAATTTGGAATTTGAGCACCTAAATTTTGCACCAAAAAATTAAAAACTAAAAACCACATAGTTTCATTTTATAATCCTAATAACTGCAATATCTGCAATTTTGAAAAGTTGTTGGGCTTTGTAAAAAATCCCTAGAAAAAGCCTGACAGACAAACTGCCTGTTGCAAGAACATTTCATTTGCTGAAAATCCAAAGGGCACTTATTGTCCAAATCTAATGGATATACACATATTTCCTGTCATGTCATACTTTATTTGTGCAAGTCCAAGTCATTGGTACTTTACCTTGAATTACATCAGCATTCATAAATAACTATGAATATCAACACTAACACTGATTCAAATACTGGCAATATTTAAAAACAATTTTAACAAAAGGAAAAAAATATCTCTAGAAGTTTTTGCTTTTTTTCAACCTGGATTTTATATTCTTTTTTCCAAATTATAAATCAACCTACAATGAAACACTGAAATAATGAAGACTCAATTCTAATGCATTCTTCCTCCAAACTGCAGTCACCTCTGCAGAACAGGATCACTAATAGCATGCTTGGGGTCACATGTAAAGGACACTGTCACAGCATACCTGGTGCCTTTTGTGACTCTCTCTACATGATGCAGGTTTTCAGACCCAGAGGTAAAAGCAGAAACTCTCCCTGCAATGAAAAGAAGCAATCAGCTGACAACAGATCTAAAACTGGAATATAAAATATTACAATACAGAATATCAAGGAGCTTCTAACATGTAATGTTGATAAGCATACTACATAAACTCTTATTGCAATGTGTGACCAATTGTATACAACCATGAATTTGCATACATTAGAAGGACAAAAGAGTAAAAAATACATCCAAAACCTTCTACAACAGTATGATAATCACAAGACTCACAATATCCACTACACATCTCGTCAATTGCCTGGCTATATTTCTAAGTGTACACAAAAGAACTCTTAACAGATGTCTACCTGAACGTGGCTCAACAGTTTTGTTGGAGTCCTTATCAATGAAGATGAACCGTCCACCCTCAAAGTCATAATTATAATCAGTTAGATATAATAATGATGTGTAATGGAAAGACTCATAAGTCTCCTGAAAGGAATAAAGAATAATGTTGATTAAAAATAACAGTAGTTGAAAATATAAATAAAGTAAGGCAAAACTGACAACATATGAAGTGAAATTTAGTACAAAATAAAAAGCATATCATAACATGACTTCCTCAATTCACAGCTGCTCTTGAAAACCAAGTGCTGCCAGGAAAATGTAGTGTTCACTGTAGTATTGCTTTGTGAAATGTCTCTACACACAGATGGCTCCACAAGAGCTTAGCTACAAAGTAAACTTTATCATCTCACTTGATTTCAACTTTCCTTGAGTTTTCCAGAAAAATGTTTTTTTCTAATAATTCTATCAGTTTTGATGTTGTTATTATTCTTATTATAGACATCAAAATTGCTATAATATTACTGACATTACTAACATCAATATAAGATAAAAGTAATTATTTAAAAAAAAAAAGGAAAAGGGTAAACAGGTTAAATAAGTAGTACTAACGTTTGGCTCATTAAATGGTCATTAAATACTTGTGGAGCCACCCATGTGTAAAGACAATTATCAACTCATAGTGGGAATATGTCCATATAAGCCAATAAATATGGAATATACTTGAAACACAGAAGTATATAAATCAAATATTTTAAAGAACAAAGGCAATAAATTCTGTCATTGACAAAATACATTTAACCAAACAAAATTAAAATGAAAATCACATAGAATGAATTTCTTGTTTACAGGTGGCACTCTATCACTAACCAACCACAAAGCACAAGCCGATGCCTACCTTGTCAACATGAGGATGCCAGTACTCATCATGAACTGTTTGTGGAGGAGCAGGTGTGATGCGAGAGAAGAAGGTCGGATGTGTCAGGTAAAGCCCTTTTTTTTCAATGCCAAAATGATCCACTATAGCTTTGTGAATCTTATTTTTGACAAAACTGGAAAAAAATAGATAAGTTACATCATATTATATAACAGGATAATCCGGGTATCAAAACTTACATTTACATTTACATTTACATTTACAATATATTCTCATCACCAATGTTCTAGTACTTGTGATTGTGAAAATTCCTTTTTTTAATTTTATTTTTTGGGAAAAGACTGATTAACCATAAGTTGTCATCCCTCTAGATTGCTAGATTTACCTTTCTTTAATGCAAATATTCAACTGGTAATCGGATTAATGACATAATTATTTGTATTACAAATAAAAAACATCCTTTATAAATATGTTTATAAAGGGGTTTACCATTTTCTAAGTTTGAATCCTACTTTAAGCTTTTTATCATCTATAATAGTGGTCATGATAATATTCTCTGTTTTATACTGTATTTCCAGGAAGTATTTATTCTGGATCACACTATATCATACATGTATACAACTTTTCAGACTGTTTCAGGTCTTCATTAGGTACACACCTATATATTTTGAAGTCTTGTTCTGTGAATATGTTTCTCGCCTCTTCCAATTTAAAGATATTGACAAAAGCATTGCCATGTGACAGAGCCCCTGAGTGCAAATCAAGGATAGAAGCTCCACCAGTAGAACCTCCCATTGACAGTCCTCTCTGTGCTATGTTGAGTAATGCAGCAACCTCAGACGGCTTCACGAGAGTATCAAACACTACTCTACCACACTTCCTAGGTGTACAACCTGCAGTTACAAGGTCCTTAGTTATTAACAACAACAGATGATGAAAACACATATATTTCAGTACCTTAGTATGCTTACAACTATCTAACCTAATAATATATTTATAACCATAAGCTGAAATTTCAGTTCATAAATGAAAAAGAAGATTCAAATTAGTTATATTCTACCAGGAAAATGCAAAAGCTCCTGCGCATAGTCTTCAGAGCAAGTAATATCAACAGAGCGGCTGAGAACTTCTTCTTTCTGTGTTACGAAGGTGACCTGAAAAAAGTAAATGATATTACCTCATTCGCTGTTTCCAGGAGAAATGTTACAAACCTTAATAATGCTATCTTAAATGCATAAAAGAAAAGAAAAATGTATTCACTAACTTTGCAATTTATCATATATATTCATACAAAAGGAAAAACAAAGTGGCTGTCCCCAAATCCGCAGATGCTTTGTTACTTCTATGCATTATATAAGCAAACTATATCATAGAAACAAGAGAAAAAAAACAGAAAAGGCAAACTGAACTAACCAAGTCTGTTGCTTTAGTGTAATAGACAGCAACCATAATACCAGTCATCATAAGAATCCTAATGAAGATACGACGCCAATCTATTTGCAGTCTTGGTGGACTACTTGTTGTCTGGGAGCTGAAAGATGACCAATATATTATTGAAGAAAAGAAAAAGGAATCATAAAGTAAGTAATTAAATAATTAAAAGTAATATATATGCTATTATCGTAACAAGAACAAAATTAATCAAAACAAGCAAAATGACACAAGCAGAATATCTTTTTCCATACACTGTAGCTATAACTAATCAAGTACAATACAATGGTGTGTGCTTGTGCCCCTCTGACCCCAATGACTTTGACCTGCAATATTTTGAAACAATAAATGGGGAAATAAAGAAAAAGATTAAAAGAATTTAATAAAACTATAATGGAATACCTGAATTTTGAGGTCTTTAGTTTTGCCAATAAGAAAGATCTCCTATTAAAAATTATATGTCGAGAAATATGATACATACGCAGTAGGAACTTCCGCCTTATTTGTTCCAGGTGACTTGCGTGGTCCTCTCATTTTGGCCATTTCTGCAAACTTTGAAGAATCCTTGATGTGCTAACTGCTGTTATCCTGTTAACCTTGAAAAAAAAATATAGTGACTATAAATGAATGTCATAATTTAATATATTAATTTAATTATTTAATTTCAGTTAATTCAGTTTCCCTATATACTTCCATACAACTAATGACATTTCATCAATTTTCATATAACAATTTCTTGATAACCTGACCACTGCATAATCTGATACTT
>NC_061827.1:31610326-31627826 GCF_019202785.1 Penaeus chinensis | reverse complement strand
ATGATGATACTAATAACGATAATGATAATAACAATCATAGTAATAATGATAATGATAATAATAACAATGATTATAATTATAATAATGATAACAATAATAATAATAACAATAATAACAACAATCTTCTTTCGACTGTTCCCGTACAATAATAATGATAAAAAACATTAATGATTATGATAATAACAATAATAATAACAATAGTAATAATAATAATTATGATAATGATGATAATAACGATAATGATAATAATAATAATAATAGCAATAATGATAACAGTAATAGTAATAAGATCAAATAATATTAACAGAAATAATAATAACAATAAAAATGACAATGATAATAAAAATACTGATATTAATGGTAATGATAATGAAAATAATAACAGTGATAGTCTTAGTAATAAAAATAATGATGTTAAAAATAATAATGATGATGATGATGATGATAATTATAATGATAATATTAATAGAAATGTGTGTATATATATGTATATGTGTTTATATAATATATGTGTATATATGTATATAAAATGTATATATATATATATATATATATATATATACATATATATGTGTGTGTGTGTGTCTGTGTGTGTGTATGTGTGTGTGTAGATATAAATACACACACACCTATAAAGTAACAGGTCTTATGCCGATCTCACAGTGTAACCGCTGGTTGGACAAATGGTACTGCCAACTATGCCCCATGATCCTGCACAAGGACTTGTCTAGACGAGACCCCATGGCACAGGATAGTGCTCAGGGTTTCCCATACGTAAAGCAAAAGTGTCATTAGTAGGTTCATGAAGACTCGTAGATTGGTCCTGCACAGGTACTGGCAACTATCAATACTCATGGCACCTGCTGCCGGGCCAATCCGTCTACTTACAGCCCAGAGTCATGAACTACACTAGCGAGGTATGTAAAGCTCACTGTGACATCCTCATTGCACTTCTAGGCCCAATTCAGATTGCTTCAGTCTGTTGTAGAATGTGAGTGAAGCCATCGTAGTTGCTGGCCCTCAACAGGTCCCATGGAATGGTACTGAACTGCCAGATGACATTCAGGTACTACAGGGAAGGAATCCAACACTACAGGGTCCGTCAGGTTCCTGAGTACTGTGAATCGGTCAGATATAACCATAGTAATCCTCTGGGCACTCTCCTCCCTCAATTTCTCCGAGTGAAACATCCTGGGGTGAGTACTGGATAGATGGGGGATTTTGAGGTGGATCCGAAGGGCAGCCACAAACTCAGCACCACGTAAAACTTGCAGTTCTGGAGGATCTTCCAGCAAGAGCAAGACCTCCTTGGCAGTACTACCCACATCACTGTATCATGTCCAGCGATGTGGGTTGGAGGGCTGATAGCAGGAGTCAGAAATTGCCATTCTCTGGGACCTGATAAACTCCCATAGGAGGCTACTCTCTCTGTTGGAATCAATTTCTGAGCCTTAAGTATTGGCAGACACCTCATAGTCAGGTCTATCACGACTTGATACTGCATTAAAGTCTCCCAGAACAATGCCAATGTCTCGTAGGGGGCTACTGTCACAGGTGTGAATGTGGCGTAGGATACCTCTTTCACATCGAGTTAACAAACATCAGTATAAACGTGCACAACTTTAAGACACCTGGAACCAAATACATGCTTCAGTCTCAGTGACATTATATTATCATCGACTGGAGTAATCTCCTTTACTGACAATTGCTCTGGCTAGACCAGTAGTAGGTGTAACCACCCACACTAATTGAACTGCTGTCAGGTCTTCTCACCTCCGAAAGGACAGCTACCTCAACCCTCATCCGCTTCAGAATCCTCGATAGCAGGGGTGGTTGTTTATCCTGTTGCAAAGAGCAGACATTTTAAGTCCCACTTAGAGGCAAGGATAGTCACTTTGGGTGGACGCCACTTCTAACACTCGCCGAGGTCGCCTCATATAAAGGGGGGCAGTGGGCTGCAGTGCCCATTGTCTGCCTGTGAAGTTTCCTTAGGTTTTGCCCCACAGGCCTTATACTGGATTGGCAGCCACCAGAAAGCAGGCAGGGTGGCTAACCTCCACTCCCAGCCTGCACCTTACTGGCTGCCCTCCCAATGAGACCCACAGCCCGGCTTACTTGCAGAGTGGGAGGGGCAGTAGTCCTCTACCCAGCATCAAAATTTATAGAGTACTAATATATATATTTAATATATATATATATAACATTAATAGTAATGTGTGTATGTATATATATATATATATATATATATATATATATGTACTCACATATACGTATATATATTGTATGTATATATGTACTCACATATACGTATATATACACATGCATATCTCTCTCTCTCTCTCTCTCTATATATATATATATATATATATATATATATATATATATATATATATATATATATATATACACACACATATATATACATATATATATATACACACACATATATATACATATATATATATATATATATATATATTTATATGGTATATAAATATTTTCATATGTATATATCCATATATATACACACATGTATACGTATGTATACATATATATATATATATACATATGCATGTATATGTATATTACATAAATACATATACTAGGTAAGAGTGTATGGAGCGATATGGAGCCACCTCTTAGCCACTATTGCTCCCAGGTCACCTATCGGGGTCCTATTTATGGGAAAAATAGAAATAAGGTCTTCGCTTTTAGAGACAGTGTCTCAGTAAAATCATTACACCAGGTGAAGACGGAATTAGGATAGGCCTTATAATATATGCAAGTGAAATTAGTCAATCTCTTTAACAAATGCCTTCTCAGCGGAAAATCTCCGAAAGCCTGGAAAAATGAAACATTTACTTTGATACATAAAAAGGGGACAGAAAGGATCTAAAAATAAACTACCGACCCATAAACCTCCTTTTACTTTTAGTTTACAAACTGTTCACTAAAGTAATCACAGGCTGGCTTCCGCAATGGATTTTCAGCAACAGATCACATCCATATGCTAACCCAAAGAAGAGAAAAAGTATACGAACATAGGAAACCCGTGTATGGGATTTATCGATTACGAAAAGGCAATTGACTGTACAAATACCAGCAGTATTAGAAGCTATTCGAAGACAAGGAGTAGGAGGTATATTGTAAAACATTGGAAGATATATATACGAAGATGGGACAGCTACCGTTAAGCTCCATACGGAAACCGATAAAATACCATAAAAGTTAGACAAAGTTAGACAGGGCGACACCATCTCACCAAAACCGTTTACAGCTTGCCTTGAGGAAATAATCAAGAAGCTAGAATGAAACGGAAAGGGTATCAAAATAGAGGAGGAACACCTAAACAATCTAAGATTTACAGACGATATTGTTCTCTTCAGTGAATCAGCAAATGAACTTCAGAAATTAATAAACGATCTGAATAGAGAAAGTCTAAGCAAGAAAAAGACTAAGGTCATGTTCAACAGTAGAGTTAAACTCGAACTGATACATGTGCCAGGCGAAGTGCTAGAGGTAGTGGACAAGTGTATATATATCTAGGACAATTCATACAGACAAACGCATCTAGAGAAGAGGAAATAAAGCGACGTATCAGTCTAGGCTGGAGCGCTATAGGCAGACACAGTATCATACTGAGAGGTTCATTGCCATTATGTTTAAAAAGAAGTCTTTAACCAATGCGTCCTCCCAGTTATGACCTATGAATCAGAAACATGGACTACAACCAGAATAATTAAGAGGAAACGAATACGTGCCCAGAGAGGTTGATGCTGGGAATTAGCCTAAGAGATCGGGTGAGGGCGACGTGGATCAGGGAACAGACAAAAGTGGAAGATATACTTGGGACCATCAAAAAGAAGAATTGGCAATGGGCAGGTCATATATGTCGGAGACAGGACGATAGGTGGACAAAGAAAGTAACAGACTAGGTTATTGATAACATAAAGAGGCCAAGGGCCAGACCATTGGCAAGATGACGTGACGAAATAACGAAATGTGGGGGCCAAGACAGGAAACAAAAAACGCAAGACAGACAAAGTTGGAAAAGATTGGGAGAGCTCTACGTCTTGCAATGGATTGATGCAGGATGATTATATATATATATATATATATATATATATATATAAATATATATATATACACACACATATGTATATATGTATATATATATATGTGTCTGTGTACATACATAATATACATACATACACACGTGTGTATATGATATCATATATATAGATATTGTGTATATATATGCACACACACACGCACACACACACACACACACACACACACACGTGTGTGCGTGTGTGTGTATGTGTATGTGTGTGTGTGTGTGTGTGTATGTGTATGTGTATGTGTATGTGTATGTGTATGTGTATGTGTGTGTGTGTGTGTGTGTGTGTGTGTGTGTGTGTGTGTGTGTGTGTGTGTATGTGTATGTGTATGTGTATGTGTATGTGTATGTGTATGTATGTATGTATGTGTGTGTGTGTGTGTGTGTGTGTGTGTGTGTGTGTGTGTGTGTGTGTGTGTGTGTGTGTGTGTGTGTGTGTGTGTGTGTCCCCATAGATGTTGAAAAGTATGGATGCATATCCTAAAACCAGAACAGTTATGTGACCTACAGTATTTGGAGTGAAACAGCAAGAGCAAACAATCGCACTCCTGATTTGCCCAATTTGAACACAAATGTCTACAATTTCCTCGCAAGTAATTAACAATCATTGCACCCGCTTCACCATAAACTCTAATATATATCCAATTATTTTCTAGTGGAAATCCTCATATTTCTCAATTCAGTGGAAATACTACATGTATTAGCTATGTGTCATACTTAAAAACGAGTTTAATTAAAAGTGCAGTTTAGCGCTCACCCATTCTATCACCAGAAAAGACATAATTGGAAACCAGTTTAAAGAAGTTTGCATTTAAACAAATATAATATAAAAAAATTGACAACAACCCGCGTCGAGCTCAACCCACAGAACAGATCACAGGCGTGGGCTACTTTGAAGTCTTCCCCCCCTCACGTCCGTGGTCTCTCCCCCCCCCCCCCTTCAGCACACTCGACGCAAATCTCGAAACACTTTGGGTACGTTTCCCCTGTATTTGTTCAGTGTGTTTGGCATATATTTTTTTCCCGCGAAGGATGTGGCACTATTGTTCTGACGGAGAAAGAGATGTAATACGCAAGACTGAGGTTTTCATATTTTCGTTTACTCGAAGAGTGAACCTTTAAAGAGGTTTTAAAAAATAAACAAAACATGGTAACACAGAAAATGTGTGAATTTTAGATTGCTGTGGGTGACTAAAGCATTACATCAGTTAGTGAAAATCACACATGAAATTCATATTATGCTTAAGTCAACATACTCCTTACAGTTTTGTTATTGCATTGTAATTATACTAAGTACGTGTACGGGGGATACTAATTCACATATAGTCTTTTTCGAATATCATTGGAATACTTAACTTTGTCACAGCGTCTTATTCAGGTTATTCCATATCAACACAAGGGAAACAGATACCCTCTCTTGCTCTTACTTTTGACATTTGTAGAATATGTGTATGTATGCGTACAACAGCTGCGCTAGGGTAGCCGATTCAGCTCCCTACGGTGTGCGTAATTACAAGGTAATTACACAAATGCATTCGGGATAGCTGCAATGTGACAGTTGCTAAACACTCTAGAAATCCTTATATATGTTGATCCGACCACTCCAAGAAGATTACTGAGCCAGAATTTGCGTGGCGCTCCCCGATTTTAGCACCCTTGGCGATCGCCTACTTTTGCCTAGTGAACAGCGCCGGCCCTACCCCTGCATGCTTGTAGTACATATGCATAAGACACGCAATATTCATTTGATATACAGATCAGTACAGTAGTTACAGAATGTTAACAGGTCCAGCGGAACAGAAGCAGAGTACGTGTATTCATTATCAAATATTTCAGTCTAGAATTTAAAACCGACTGCTGTGGGGTAAGGACTAAGCGCTTCCTCCGTGGAGAGGACGCAGGTCGATAATTCCCAGGCTTCATACTTTTTCATACTTTTGCTTGCCTGCTGTGTATACAATTTCTGCAGTCATCCAATTGTAAAATACTATAGAAATAAGTGATATTACATGAAAATAGATTCCTAATAAGAAAAAAGCACCAACTCGGGGCATTACTACCCCCCACTTGTACATTTTGGTATTTTGCCAGTACCATCATGGATGCGTCTTAGTATGCATGTATTCATGTCAAAATATTTCTTTGTTCACCGACCAAGAAATATGTAGGTAGGGTAAAAACAATATAAATATTGTTGGTAGTTAATTCTAAAATGTCTACGTTATATTCCTAACAAAAGTCTCGTACCTGAGTACGTTGCTTTTTTGTTGTTGAAAACGAATTCCTAATTTATCTGATTTACGAGAAATTGGAAACAACCTTGATAAATCATGTTACTTAATCCAAAATAAGTGAAACTAATACGACACCAGACCACATAACATGGTTTCCCCTAATTCATCTCGGCATAAAGCAAACTGCAGTTCGTGTTTATACATTTATACATTTTCACGAACATTTTCGTGAGGTTTTGATCGTTAATGAATGCGCGAGTGTGTGACTGAGTGTCAACAGATATAACCTGTAACCAGATGTAAATGTGAATGTATGAATATGTAAGTGTCTTCCTTGCTTGGGTGTATCGATAGCCGTGCAACCGTGTTATGATTTGCCACGATATTGTGCATATGCTGTGTACGAGATGAAAGAATTATCATGTACGATTTTATTCATGCGTCGTTGTTTGAAGTTATTGCATGTATGTGCTTGCATGGGTACGAGGTGTGACTATAAAGTAATAAGACTGGGCTGTAGATGCAAAAGAGGAGTGGTCGTAGCAGAAGGATGAAGAAACATCATTTGGATTTTTATTCCATTGTCAATATTGTGACCATAGAATGAAGCGTTTCATGTTGTCCAAAGGTTGAACTATTATCTTTAAAGTATTAATTTGAATGCGATCAGCGAAATACTTGACATTTAAACAGGCCTGATAGAGGATATTGCTAATAAGACATATCATTAACTTTTCCGGAAATTAAAAGAGTTGTCGCTTGTAACCTTACATCTGAAAAGTAATAGTAGTAGAAGCATTAATGGTAGTAGTAGTAGTAATAGTAGCAGTAATGGTAATAGTAATAGTAGTAGCAGTAATAATAGTAGTAGTAGTAATAGTAGCAGTAATGGTAATAGTAATAGTAGTAGCAGTAATAATAATAGTAGTAGTAATAGTAATAGTAGTAGCAATAATGGTAGTAGTAGTAGTAGAAGCAGTAATGGTAGTAGTAGAAACAGTAGTTTTAGTAATAGTAGTAGTAATAGTAGCAGTAATGGTAGAAGTAGCAGCAGTAGTAGTAGTAGCAGTAATGGTAGTAGTAGTAATGGTATAGTAGTAGTAGTAATGGTAGAAGTAGTTACTAGCAGCAGTAATGGTTGCAGTAGTAGTAGTAGAAGCAGTAATGGTAGTAGTAGTAATAGTAATAGTAATAACAGTAATAATAGTAGCAGCAATGGTAGTAGTAGCAGTAGTAATGGTATAGTAGTAGTGGTAGTAACAGTGGTAGTAGTAATGGTAGTAGTAGCAGTAGCAGTAATGGTAGTAGAAGTAGAAGTAATGGTAGTAGTAATATTAGTAATAGTAATGATAGTAGTAGTAGTAGCAGTAAGGGTACTAGTAGTAGCAGTAGCAGTAGCAATAGTGACCGTAGTAGTAGCGTAATGATAGTAGGAATAGTAGTAATATAGTTGTAGTAGTAGTAATGATAATAGTATTAGTAGTGGTAGTAGTATTAGTAATGGTAGTAGTAGTAATAGTGGTGGTTGTAGTGGTAATAGTAGTAGCAGCAGTAGTAGTAGTAGTAGTAGCAGTAATGGTAGTGTAGTAGTAGTAATGGTAATAGTAGTATTAATAGTAGTAGCAGTAGTTGTTGTAGGAGCAGTAGTAGTAATAATAGTAGTTGTTGTCTGTACTAGTAGTAGTAGTAGCAGTAGAAGTAGTTAGTAATAGTAGTATTGGTAGTAATGGTAGGAGTAGTAGTCCTGTATTACCAGTAGCTGTAGTAGTAGCAACTAGTTATAGTTGTGGTAGTAGTAGTAGTAGTCACATGATTACCATTATTTCTTTTAGACAGCACCTTTTATCATTTCTGAAATGTGTGTAGTAGTGGCTTTCAGGGAATATTAAAGACGTCACAGTGAAAAGGACAAGACAAGTATATGGACTAAAACCTCATTACCTTAGTCACATATTTTAAAAGATGAATAGATATAATCGTATGTGACCGTGTGTGTGTGTGTGTGTGTGTGTGTGTGTATGTGTGTGTGTGTGTGTGTGTGTGTGTGTGTGTGTTTTAGTGTCTTAGTGAACTGCATGCTTCTGTATTTGATGATGAAGCTAATTCTACGGTAGTGTGACAAGTGAAAGACTATGTGTTAATATAAACGTTATGCCTGATCGTCAAGGTCATGTTCACATTTTTATATCAATGACAGTTCCCGTAAAGCAGAAGTGTGCGTGTCCGTCTGAATGACAAGTGCCTATTAGTGTCGTTGGAGTTGTGTATGAGGTAGGCATGGTAATTCAATGATTGATGTATCTATGCTCCACATGTTCCTACTTATTAGTCCGATGCAATGTGTTCCCAGCGTTCTATGTGCACATAGCCAGTTCCATGTATACTTGTACATGGCAGTAGGAGTTTAAATATGTCGGCGTGCATGACAGTGATGGGGTGTGCGTGTCTATGTACGTGTGTATGTGCGTGGCGGGTGTGCGTGAGCGTGTGTGAGGGGCGGCAGACTACAGACGGGTCGGCAGTGCTCGCCATGGCGGGAGTGGAGGGAGACGCTCCTCTCTCCTGTGTATTGCCTCGTGGCCGACGCCCGCCCGGCAGGTCCGCCGCACGCCCGCACCACGCCTCTCTCGCCGCTGCTGCTGCTTGGGACAAGTGCGTGGGCGCTCATGGGGGCGATGGGTGTGAAGAGAGGGGCGTGTGGAGTGGTCGGGAGCGCCCGCCACCTACGAGGAGTGCAGCAGCAGTAACAACAACAACAGCAAAAGCAGCGGCAACCTGCAACAGCAGCAGCCTGCCCGCACGTCGCCTCAGTGTAAGAACTGCAGTCGCGCGGGACACAACCCTGTCCGCATGCGAGCCAACCTCAACCCCACGGCCAATCCCCGCCCCTGCGACCTCACCCAGTCAGTCATTACCTCTGCAACCTGTCCCTACGTCTTCAGCCTCACTCACTCAGTCTTCACCAGCTGTCCAGACACCTGCCACCTCATCCATACAATTATCAAATTCACCACCTGCCCCAACACCTACAACCAGTCAGTCATTACCCCCACCACCTGTCCCAACACCTGTTTCTTCAACTGATCGTGCCGCACATGTGACCACCAGATCACAATCGTATAGCGACAAGCTCTGCAACGCACCGGCGATCCTCGACGCCCAAGCCCGATTCTCCAGCACTTCGCCTGTCCCCTCCGACAAGGAACCGACGCCTTTGGGCACAGTCCCTGTCCCCTCCGACAAGGAAGCGACGTCCCTGGGCACAGTCCCTGTCCCCTCCGACAAGGAAGCGACGTCCCTGGGTACAGTCCCTGTCCCCTCCAACACTTCCTCAACTCTGCCCGGCAGTAACCCTTCACTGGTGTTGTGTCCTGACTTTGGCAACATGAAGACCAGTTCGTTGAAATGTTCGGAGCTCACAAGTGTTGTGTCGAGTGTGTGTAATGTGATGAAGGGAGGTTCGGGAGAGGAAGAGGAGGAGGAAGAGGAGGAAGAAGAAGACGAGGAAGGGGAGGAAGGAGAGGATAAGATCATGAGGAAAGAGACCACTCAGCGGTGCGCGAACAGATACGACTCAGCTGATTCGTCTGACAGGTGAGTACCACGTGACTGTGTTGATGTGGAAGGAGGTGAGTATCACGTGAATGGTGTTGTGGCGTTTCGAGTAATGTACCACGTGACCCGCGATGTTGTGGTGAGAGGTGAGTACCACGCTGCGTATTAAATATCATTGCCACGTGTGCCAGTGCCTCACTTACGAAGGCAGTGCCTCTTATATGCGACCTTAGCTTGAGGTCGTCGCAAGACGTAAGCAGACCGTCCTTCAGACGCTGCGGTCGAAACCCAAACATCTGTCGCACACTTGTGAACACCATCGCGGAATGATATACGACTGAATGCCGTCGATAGCTGTTACTGAAACAAAAACTAGACAAACATGTAATGGCTTCCAGCGATATGTCCGCCGGAAATGCAGTAATGAATGATTTCTCATGTTTTATTGGTAACAACAAAAATAAAGAAGCGAAAAAGTATTGTAAGGATGAATAAATTATTAGAATGAGAATTTATTACTTTGATGTATCCTGTGTGTATGAAAATATTTGTTTATGTGGCATTTGTGTTTGTGTGTAAGAGGAATTAATCGATAAAAAACGATGTTGATATATAAGTGAATGATTAAGACAGATGTAAAGAAATACTGTGTATGTATACACATACGTACACACACACATTTGTATATACATACGTCTGTTTACCTGTTTCTCAATCCATCAGTCTATCTAGCTCTATATATCTATATCTACATATATTCAGCTCTCTCTCTCTCTCTCTCTCTCTCTCTCTCTCTCTCTCTCTCTCTCTCTCTCTCTCTCTCTCTCTCTCTCTCTCTCTCTCTCTCTCTCTCTCTTACTCTCTCGCTTTTTCTTTTTCTTTCTCTTTCTCTTTCTCTTTCTCTTTCTCTTTCTCTTTCTCTTTCTCTTTCTCTTTCTCTTTCTCTTTCTCTTTCTCTTTCTCTTTCTCTTTCTCTTTCTCCTTCCCTCCCACCCTCTCTCCCTCTCTCTCTCCCTCCCTCCCTCCCTCCCTCCCTCCCTCCCTCCCTCCCTCCCACCCTCCCACCCTCCCACCCTCCCACCCTCCCACCCTCCCTCCCTCCCTCCCTCCCTCCCTCCCTCCCTCCCTCCCTCCCTCCCTCCCTCCCTCCCTCCCTCCCTCCTTACTCCCCCCATCTCTCTCTCTCCCTTTCTCTCTCTCTCTCTATCGTCACACACACACACACACACACAATATATATATATATATATATATATATATATATATATATATATATATATATATGTGTGTGTGTGTGTGTGTGTGTAAATATATATGTGTGTGTAAATATATATATATATATATATATATATATATATATATATGTATGTATGTATGTATGTATGTATGTATGTGTATATATATACACATATAAACATATACACATTTATCTACACATATACATATGTATGTATGTATCTGTATATGTATATATGTAAGTATAAATGTATGTGTATGTATGCATGTATTATTGAATATTCGCAGTCATGTGAAAGTGGAAGAGTTAAAAAGAAGAGACAGAGATGGGCGGCAACACAGGGCGCCTCGCTGCACGTAAACAACACATTCAGACAATGGCTATGAAATCCGACAAGCAAAATATAGACAGACACAAGCCCGACATAAAGCCCAGCCACATGAAATCGAATCACATAGATTGTAAGTCATGTCGGCTGCATAAGATCGACAGGACGCATGTAAACACTGGGGCGTAAACAAGACGGAGGAAAGGCCACACAGGACGTAAAGCTAGGACACAAATCGAGCATTACATACAGCAAGGTGTGTGTGTTCACTAAGACAGCTATGCAAACCGCAGATCAATATTTCAAACTGGGAATTAATAAGTTGCATGCCATCAACAAGATTTGCAGGAAGCGAGCGAAGCAAGCAGGATACGAACAAGGAGAGGCGGGACACGTCAGGGAGGACACCAACACGTCAGCCGTGGTACAAGCAAGTCAGCCCGAAAGCAAGCACGTCAGGCAGAAGCAAACAAACACGGCGCAAAAACGGGAGGCAAGACACAAACAAGACAAGAGACAAACAAGACAAGAAGGTCATGGTTCATCCACCTCACGCACTATCGTCGGTGTTTTGTTTGTTTGCTTGTTTGGCATCTCTTCTTGGCTTGTCACGTGAGGCGAGCAGTTCAAGCGACGGCATATGGACACCGCGGAGGCGCAGTGAATGGTGCTAACCCGCGTATGGCAGGTGAGCAAGTGGGCGTGCAGGCGTGCAGGCGAGGCAGCGCGCCCACAGGTGACTGCCCAGGAGTGAACGACCTGACGACCCTGCAGCGTCAGCCTCCCCCTCCCCCCACCCTGCCTCCCTCCTCCCTCCTTTACTCTCTCTCCATCCCTTCACGCCGGTCGCTCTCTTCCTTTCGCTCTCGCTCTCCCCCCTCCACTCTCATTTTCTCTCTCACTCTTTCCCTCTCTCTCTCTCTCTCTCTATCTATCTATCTATCTATCTATCTATCTATCTATCTATCTCTCTCTCTCTCTCTCTCTCTCTCTCTCTCTCTCTCTCTCTCTCTCTCTCTCTCTCTCTCTCTCTCTCTCTCTCTCTCTCTCTCTCTCTTTCTATCTCTCTCTCTTTCTATCCCTCTCTCTCTCTCTTTCTCTCTCTCTCTCTCTCTCTCTCTCTCTCTCTCTCTCTCTCTCTCTCTCTCTCTCTCTCTCTCTCTCTCTCTCTCTCTCTCTCTTCTCACCTTCTCTTCTCTTCTCTCCTCTCTTCTTCAATTCTTTATTTTCCTTACCTCTCATTTCCTCTCCTCTCCTCTCCTCCGCTTTTCACTGCATTTTCCTCTTCACCACCACCTCTCTCTTTTCCTCCGTTCTTCTTTCCTTCCTTCCTTGATTTTTAGCCTTCCTTTCTATGCATCTCTCATCCCCTGTCTTTATCTCCGTCTGTCCTGGCTCCCTCCCTTTCCCTCCCGAAATGTTTCCTTCCCTCCGCCCTTTACGTCCCGAAGCACCACTGATCCTTCCATTTACTCATTACTCTGCAGGCCTTCCTCGTGTAACAGAAGCCTTCTCTTCCTCTTCGGCTCCTCCCTAAGGCGCCTCTTCCCTGCGCTCCCCTACTTTCTTCCTTTTTCCATCCTTCTTTCTGTTCCTTGCTTGTCTTTTATCTCTTTCTTCCTGTCTTTCTCCGTCTTCCCTCTCAACGCCTTTCGACTTCATCTTTCTCGTCCCCTTTCCTCCTCTTCCTTCTCCTCATCTTTCTCTCGTGTCTCTCCCCACCTTTCTTTTTACCTTCTATTCTCTATTCTCTATGTTTCCTTCCATTCTTCTATTCTCTATCCTCCTTCTTCACACCTTTTTCTCACCTCCTTCTCCCCACCTTTCTCCTTCCTTTCTCCCCATCTTTCCCCTTCCTCCTTCCCACGTTTCCCTTCCTCCTTCTTACCACCTTTCTCCTTCTTCTCTCCCACCTTTGTTTACCTTTCTCCCTACCTTTCCCTCCCCCTTCTCCCTACCTTTCCCCCTCCTCATTCTACTCACCTTTCCTCCTCCTCATTCTCCCCAACCTTCCTCCTCCTCCTTCTTTCCCCTTGCTCCTTCTTATCTTTCTCTCTCCTCTCTCCTCACCATTCTCCCTCCCGGCTATCCCCTGACGTCAAATCCCTGCGCGATATATATGTATATTTTTATATACCTTTAACCAATTTTCACCATCTTCATTTTCCTCTCTCCTTTCCCCTTGACCATGAAGAGCTCTCGCCCTCCCTCGTCTTCCCTTTCTTTCGTTTTTGCTCATTTCCATTTGATGTTAATTATACGCATATGTGTTAGTGTGCCAGAACAGTCACAGGTGCCTGGTGTGGAGGCTAAGGCCGGGTTACCCTTGTGGGTTAGTGCCGACGGCTCCTGGCCCTTCCTTCCCCCCTCCTTTCCTCCTCTTTCCACTCTCTCCCTTCCCTATCTCCCCCCTTTACCTCCCTTTCTCTCTTTTTCATCTCCTCCATCCTCCTACTCCTCTTTCGTTTTCCTTCTCTCTTCCTTCCTCTACCCTCCCTTCTTCTTCCTTTCAACAACTCTTCCTTCCTCCTCTCTCTCATTCTCCCTCTCTCCTTTTCCTCTCCCTCCGCTCATCCCTTACTCTCCACTCCTTTCTATTTTATCTCTCCAGCACTTCCTCCCCCCCTCCCCCTTCTCCCTTCTCCCCCTTCCCCCGTCTTCTTTCAGTCCTCTCCCTCAATCTCTCCTTCCCCGCTGCTGATGATGAAGATTTATTTGGCGCTGTTACCCGGCTCACTGAACTGCAGCGAGGAGGCGAATGCTGTGCTTAGAGAGGGAGAAGCAGAAAGAGGCATGAGGAGAAAGAAGGAGAAAGAGAAAAATGAGGATAATTACGAGAGTTGAATGAAGAGCAAGAAGAGAGGCGACGGAGGAGGGCAGGGTAAAAAGAAGGGAGAGATGAGGAACAGAAGGATTGGGAGAGAGAGAGAGAGAGAGAGAGAGAGAGAGAGAGAGAGAGAGAGAGAGAGAGAGAGAGAGAGAGAGAGAGAGAGAGAGAGAGAGAGAAAGAGAGAGAGAGTAAGCAAGCAAGAAAGAAAGGTAATGGAGAGAGGAGAGAAAGAGACAGGAGAAAGATATATAGAGTTAAGGAGAAAGCAACAAAGAACCATAAGAAAGGAAAAGGGAACCAGGATGGCAGTACTGCAGCAGAAGAGGCTGTGTCCCTCACCACGTAGGTTTGTTGCCGTCATGCAATTATGTGAGTCGCCAAAAAAAGGAAAAAAAAAAAAAAAAAAAAAAAACTGGCATTCAAACGCTTTACATCGACTTTTTGTTTGTCACTGGACTATGGTTGTTTACCTCGGTTAAAACTCTTACTTTCACCTCGCTTGAATTTTTTTCCTGGTGTTTGCCCAGTGCTTGAATCGTCTGTATCCTCGTCTTCCTTGCAATGTTTTTCTTTCCTTTTTTGGCATGATGATCCACTTGTTTTTGTCCTCTTGTTTATCAACTTCGGGTTGCCAGTTCTCCTTTTACGCTTGCCGCCTCTTGATTGCGCTTCGGGATTCCAGTTTACCAGCTACACTGACCTTAGTTCATGAACCGCTTTTTTTGTCTCTTTGCATGTTATACTGACCTTTGTTTGGAGATCCTCCACTTAATATTGTTTCTTTAGGTGATAGGGGTAATCTGCGGTCTTGTGGTTTGTGAAGTTATCGGTGACAATTTGCAAGCTATTTTCGTTTTTTTGTCCGATGTCCGATATATACTTTTAGATTCTCGGTAGCTATTTTCTCTTTCCGAATTCGTTTTTGTCAGATTAGCAACAGTATTTCCTATCACTTCGTTAAGCGAGCGATGCCTGCTTACCTGGTGCATTATCTAATCTAACCTTAAGACCTTAGTCATGTAACTGCCTGCCTTGACCTTTGCTTTATGACCTGCCAGATAGCCAGATTACATAATTGTTTGAGTTCGTTTTCTTCAGTATAAGCAGTGTGACTGTTCTCTTGCTGTATTTGATTCTCCTCAACTTTGTTTGCTTTCTTGACACTCACTCTTTCTATTCTCGTCTTTCTTATTTGTTTATTCTTCTCTGTTTGCACTCACCATCGCCGCCGCGTAAGATGCGCCTTTGCCAATTTTAAAGGTAATTCCAAAAGTACGTGACTAACTGTGATCTATATTTATCCAATGATTTATATGATAATGTCCTGTTGCTAATGAACACATGCTTAAACGATAACTAAATGATATTAGGTAATTTAGGCATCAGGTGTAATACAAAAAGCATTCTGATGATGAATTAATGAGAGGACCGACCCCAAAGTAAGACGTCCGGACTTCTCATGATAAGCAGAGCAAGCAAAAAGTAAACATAAGTCAACAAGTGTATAAAAACACAAGGAAGGCCGCAGATCTGCTATGTATATGTAAGAGAAAAAAGTATTTGATGAGGAATCTTCACTGCTACCGGCCATGTACGAACCAAGATTATTAAAGCAGCCTGCCATGCACAACCCAACGTGTACAGCAGTCATGCACAGTTTGCCATGCAAATCGGACCATGAACAATGTATCTCGGGTAGCGTTCTGCCATGCACAACAGGTTAGTTCTTGCGTGTCATGCATTGCTCGTCGACTCATTGCCATGCATAACCCTTCTCGCTCAGCCTGGTGTTCATAACAGCAATCCAAGCGGATATTCCGTCATGTAAGCCTATATCGATCATGCACATCCCATTGTCCAGGTATTCATCTCATCATGCACACTATCTCATGCAGATCTACGTCCCCGCTGCCTATGCATATCAAGCAATGCTGGTTTATGGGCAGGCCTATGACCCATCACACGTCAGGCGCCGACCTCGTGAAGGACAGGCTTTGGGTTGAAAAAGCCAGACGCGCTTGGCTCACCCACACACACACACACACACACACACACACGCACACACACACACACACACACACACACACACACACACACACACACACACACACACACACACACACACACACACACACACATACATATACATACATATACATACATATACATACATATATATCTATATATATCTATATATATCTATATCTATATTTATATATATATATATATATATATATATATATATTCTCTGTATATGTGTGTGTTAGTGTGTGCATATTTATATATATATATATATATATATATATATATATATATATATATATATGTTTATTTTTTCAAGTAGGCCTTCAACACATTAATCCGCCTCAGAGGCCGAACGTGTATCACCTAAAAAAAAAAAATAATAATAATAATAAAAAAATAAAAACATTTCCTTCGCGTAGGCTTTCCACGCCGTTAGCATGTAGGCCTATTCATCTCACGCTCGCTGACGACCCACACTCTTCACACAAGCTCTTAACATGCACAGACCACCACGCGGTACCAACTTCGGCTTGTTCTTGTGGAAACTGATAAGACTCGACCTGATGTTGAATGTACCTTACCTAACCCTCACTCACAACAGCCACGTAAGGCCGAAAATCTCGCATGAGGCACAGGAAAAATGAGACATAAGGAGTGGCGACGATGCGACAGGGCGAGCAGGCGATGTACGTAGAGAATAATTGACAATGGAATGATAAAGTTGGTGATAACAGGGAAGAGACTGGAGAACACGATGATAACCAAGAAACTAATAACATGAACAAGAAACTGGACATATGATAAAATAAAGTAGGATCTCGGTGACGAGGAGAGACGGAAAGAATCGTGACCAGAAGAGAAAAAAAGGCAAGAGAAAGAAAATTAAACAATAATAATACAATAAGATGATGAGGTGAAGATGGCACAGCCTGTGGGAAGAAACGATAAACTGACAGCAGAGAGATAAATATTAAAATAATCGAGACGTTAAAAGGTACTTCGGGTGCAGACCCATATGCGCGCACTCACCCACTCACTCAATCATTCATTCACTCATTCACTCATTTTCTTATTCATTCATTAGGTCACAAACGCTTCTCTCTCTCTCTCTCTCTCTCTCTCTCTCTCTCTCTCTCTCTCTCTCTCTCTCTCTCTCTCTCTCTCTCTCTCT
>NC_061827.1:31565326-31567826 GCF_019202785.1 Penaeus chinensis | reverse complement strand
TCCTCATTTACAATTCCGCCATTACACCCTCTCCCTCCCCCGCTCCGCCTCCGCATCTCCATCTCATTTCCATCTCGCGTTCGGCAACAACGCCACTCACCCACCCTCTCTCTCTCTCTCTCTCTCTCTCTCTCTCTCTCTCTCTCTCTCTCTCTCTCTCTCTCTCTCTCTCTCTCTCTCTCTCTCTCTCTCTCTCTCTCTCTCTCTGTCTCTCTGTCTCTCTATCTCTCTGTCTCTCTGTCTCTGTCTCTATGTCTCTTTGTCTATCTGTCTCTCTGTCCCTCTGTCTCTCTGTATCTGTCTCTGTCTCTGTCTCTCTCTCTCTCTCTCTCTCTCTCTCTCTCTCTCTCTCTCTCTCTCTCTCTCTCTCTCTCTCTCTCTATCTATCTATCTATCTATCTATCTATCTATATATCTATATATCTATCTCTCTCTCTCTCTCTCTCTCTCTCTCTCTCTCTCTCTCTTTCTTTCTCTCTCTCTGATTTTCTGTCTCTCTGTCTCTCTGTCTCTCTGTCTCCCTGTCTCTCTGTCTCTCTGTCTCTCTGTCCCTCTGTCTCTCTGTATCTCTCTCTCTCTCTCTCTCTCTCTCTCTCTCTCTCTCTCTCTCTCTCGTCTCTCTCATCTCTCTCTCTCATCTCTCTCCTCTCTCTCTCTCTCTCTCTCTCTCTCTCTCTCTCTCTCTCTCTCTCTCTCTCTCTCTCTCTCTCCTCTCTCTCTCTCTCTCTCTCTCTCTCTCTCTCTCTCTTGATTTTCTGTCTCTCTGTCTCTCTGTCTCTCTGTCTCTCTGTCTCTCTGTCTCTCTGTCTCTCTGTCTCTCTGTCTCTCTGTCTCTCTGTCTCTCTGTCTCTCTCTCACTCTCTCTCTCTCTCTCTCTCTCTCTCTCTCTCTCTCTCTCTCTCTCTCTCTCTCTCTCTCTCTCTCTCTCTCTCTCTCTCTTCTCTCTCTCTCTCTCTCTCTGTCTCTCTCTCTCTCTCTCTCTCTCTCTCTCTCTCTTTCCTTTCCCTCTCCCATCCTCCTATCTCTATCTCCATCTCCAACTCTTTTACTACCTCCCCACCCATCCTCCTCCTCCTCCTCCTCCTCCTCCTCCTCCTCCTCCTCCTCCTCCTCCTCCTCCTCCTCCTCCTCCTCCTCCTTCTCCTCCCTCAACCCATCCTCCTCCTCCTCCTCCTCCTCCTCCTCCTCCTCCTCCTCCTCTTCCTCTTCCTCCTCCTCTTCCTCCTTCTCCTACTCCTCCTTCTCCTCCTCTTCCTCCTCCTCCTCCTCCTCCTTCTCCTCCTCCTCCTCCTCCTCCTCCTCCTCTTCCTTCTCCTCCTCCTTCTCCTCCTCCTCCTCCTCCTCCTCCTCCTCCTCCTCCTCCACTCCTCCCTCTCCCTTTCCCTCTCCCTCTCCCTCTTCCTCTCCCTCCTTTTCCCTCTTCCTTTCCCTCTTCCTCCTCCTCTCTCTTTTCTTCTACTTCTCCCTCCTCCTTCTCCCCTCTCTTCCTCTCTCTCTCTCTTCCTCTCTCTCTCTTTTCCCCTTCTTGGTTCTTTCCCTCTCCCTCTTCCTTTCCCTCTTCTTCCTCATCTCCCTCTCCCTCTTCCTCCCCCTCCTTTTCCCTCTTCCTTTCCCTCTTCCTCCTCCTCTCTCTTTTCTTCTACTTCTCCCTCCTCCTTCTCTCCCTCTCTTCCTCTCTCTCTCTCTTCCTTTCTCTCTCCTTCTTCTTCTCCCTCTCCCTCTCCCTCTCCTTCTCCCTTTCCCTCCCCCTCTCCCTCTCCCCTCCTCTCTCTCACTCTCTCTCTCTCTCTCTCTCTCTCTCTCTCTCTCTCTCTCTCTCTCTCTCTCTCTCTCTCTCTCTCTCTCTCTCTCTCTCTCTCTCTCTCTCTCTCTCTCTCTTTCTCTGTCCTCTCACTGTCAGTCTTTCTCCCTTTTTTTCTCTCGTTCTTTCATTCCCCACCTCAGTTTTCCCTCTCTCTGCCTCTCTATTTCTTTCTGTTTTCTCTCTCCTCTCTGCATATCCCCCCCATTCGCATATCCCCGGGTGTGCCGGAAGAAAAGGAATGCAACATGGCAGGAATTTTGCAGTGTTGCCACGTCTGCTACAACGCCAGAGGTCGTCATGGTGAAGGCAATGGTGGTGGTGTCAGTGGCCGTGATGATGATGATTCGGGTAATGGTGACGAGAGCGATGATGGTGGTTGCGATGGTGCGGTCTGAACGTTGATAATGGCAGTGAGGCTGTTACATCGACGCTGGGTAAAGGTGGTGCTATCTTTGGTGTTAATGGAGGTCTTACTAATTGCTGTGTAGGTATTTGTTAATTGCCGTAATACCCAGAGATGTCGGCTCTGCTGAGGGCTGTCGTGTTGTCAACCGATGCAGAGGTTATGGAGATGCTTTTTTTTTTTATATATATAATCGTTTCATGATGATTACGAGAGCAAGGATTTGAGTTGGCATTAGAGTTCAAGCCTCTTAAATTCTCTCTTTTTTCAAACTCTGACGTCAGCAAGGAGTA
>NC_061827.1:31557826-31560326 GCF_019202785.1 Penaeus chinensis | reverse complement strand
TATTCTTCTTCCTCCTCCTCCTTTTCCTCCTTCTCTTCTTCCTCCTCCTCTTCCTCCTCTTCCTCCTTCTCTTCTTCTTCCTTTTCCTCTTCTTCCTCCTCCTCCTTCTTCTTCTCCTCCTCCTCCTCATCCTTCTCCTCCTCCTCCCCACCTCCCCTCCTCCTCTCCTCCTCTTCACCCTCCTCCTCACCCTCCCTCTCATCCTCCTCCTTCTCTTCCTTCCTTCCTTCTCTCACTTCCACCCCTTCTTCCTCCTTTTACTCCTTTTCCCTCTCGCCTATTGTTCTCCACCCCACCCCTCCCCCCCTCTCACTCCAATCTCATTCCATCCTCTCGCCCTCCTTTTCGTTCTCACCCTCCTCCTCTGCCTCATTCCCCCCTTCCCAATCCTCTTCTTTCCCCCCTCCTCATAACCCGCAATCTTTTTCTTTTAATGCCCCAAAACCCCCCTTTCGACTTCCCTCCCTACCCCGTTCCTCCCTTCCACTTCTCCCCCACTCCTGTCCTCCTTCCCCACTCCACCCCCTCTCTCTAACCCTTCCCCTCCATCCTCACCCCCTTTCCTCTAATCATCTTCTTCCTTTCTGTTCCCTTCCCACTCACTATCCACACTCTTCCTCATTCCCTACACCACTTCCTCTCCTCCTCTTCTTCCTGCTCCCCCTCCGCTCATCCCCGTCCTCTTACCTCACACCATCTCTCCGTCTCTCTTCTCTCCCTTCCTCCCACTTCACTTCTTCCTTCCATCCCCGCTCCCTCTTCGTTCATTCCCCATTCCCATACCGCTTTCTCTCCCCACTCCCCACCGCCCCCCCCATTCGCCCACTTTTCAATTTTCCTCCATTTCCCCCACTCCCTCTCCGCCCCTTCCCTCCTTCCCCATCCCGCTTCCTCTCCTTCCTTTTCCCCTCCCTCCCCCCCTTCCCTCCCACTTCCCCCTCCCCCCCACCCCTCCCCCCACCCTCTCCCCGGGTCACATATCAATACCGGGGGGCCATACCCTTGCGGGGGTTTCGAAATTGTGAATTATCAACCCTGGGTGAGGGGTTTGCCAATTCATCTTCGATGAACCCTTTTACTCCTTGACCACAGACAAACCCTGCAACCCGACCCTTAAAAAACCTTTCCGTGCATGCCAAACTTCACTTTCCCGAAATTCAGATCTTTTATTTTTTTACTGCATAACACATAGCTGGTCCCTTACACTGCTCGACCGTCCCGAACGGTTTTCTGCCCGGAAGTATGGTCCTACCCCTTCATTACCACCACACATGTTTTTAGCACCCTCTATTGTCCCAATCCCTAACCTCCCAAACCCCGTTGTCCCCCAATATCCATCGTCTACCCTTTTGCACCCCACGTAACAGCCCTACCCAAAACTGTTTAACAGTGCGTGTCCCTAAACATTTACCCGCTTAGCCGTGTCTGGCCCCGATATACTCTCACCTGTATAGCCAAAACCCTTCTCTTTCTAATCATTAAAATTTAAAACTATATGAAACCCCTTTCCTTTCTCCGGACAATTTTTTTTTTCCCCCCATTTTTTCACCCCTTTATTCTACTCTCCTGCTTTTCCCCTTCCCCCCCCCTCACTCCTTTCCCCATCCCTTTTTCCCCCCCCCATTTCCTTCCCATTCCCCCCTCGTGCCGCCTTTCCGCCCCCCCCCGTCTCCCTTCTCCCTTCTCCCCGTCCCCTTTCTTCTCCCCGCTGCCTCTCTCCCCCCTCTCTCCCAGCCGTGGCCTTGAGACACTCACTGTCTGGTCGTCACCCTTGGTGTGGCCGCCTCATCTACTAGACGGGCCAGCGCACCTCTTCTTCTAAACCCGCCCGCCTGCTTACTGCTATTTTCTACCCCTCGCGCCTACTGTATTTTTTTCCCCCTTCTTTTGGATTTGTATAGGTTTTATAATCGCGAACGCTCTCTGCCTTCTCTCTCTCTCTCTCCTTCCCCCCTCCCCTCCTCTCTCTTCTCTCTCTCCTCTCTCATCCCCCTCTCTCCTCTCTCTTTCTCTCTGTCCCTCTCTTCTCTCTTCCTCCTTTTCCTCCCCTTTTTTCCTCTTTTTCTTCCCCTCCTCTCTCTCTCCCTTCTCCTCTCTCTATTTTCTTCTTCTCCCCTCTCCCTCTTACCCCTCTCCTCCTCTCTCTCCTCCTCCCCCCCTCCTCTCTTCTCTTCCCCCTCTCCCTCTCTTTTTTCCCTTTTTTCCCCCTCTCCTTCTTCCTCTCTCTCTCTCTCTTCTCTCTCTCTCTCTCCTCTCCTCCTCCCCCTCCCCTCTCTCTCTCCTCTCTCTCTCCTATCCTCTCTCCTCCTCTTTCTCCCTTCTCTCTCTCCCCCCACCTTTTCCTTCCCTTTTTCCCCTCCCTTCTCCCCCTTCCCCTTCCTCCTTTCTTCCCTCCCCCTTTTTCTTCTTGTTCTCCCACTCGTGAAGGATAGCAGCGCCTTGGCAATTGCTAGGAACACTCGGGAACTGCAGCTTAGCGGAAGATCCGTCTGACGCATTT
>NC_061827.1:31540326-31545326 GCF_019202785.1 Penaeus chinensis | reverse complement strand
GGGAGGAGGAAGATAGGAGAGGGTGTGGGGTGGGAGGAGAGAGAGGAGGAGGAAAAGGGAGGAGAGGGCGTGGGGAACGGGGGAGGAGGAGGAGGAAGAGGGAGTAGAGGGTGTGAGGAAGGGGAGAGAGGAGAGGGAGGAGAGGGCGGGGGGAAGAGGGCAGGGGCAGAGAGGAGGCAAGCTGGGAGTGGGGAGGGAGAAGAGAGAGGAGAGGGGAGGGGGGAGAGGGGGAAGAGAGAGGAAGTGGGAGGGGGGAGGTGGAAGAGAGAGAGGAAGGGGGAAGGAGGGGGAGGAAGTGGTGGTGGGGGCGCGGCATCCTTTTTATCCCTCTTGGATATGAACTCCCGCTATTACGACGGCATTGGATAAGAGATGCAGTCTTTATTACGATGCCGTGGGCGCAAGCGGAAGGGCGGGGTGTGGGCGGGGGTGGGGGTGGGCGGGGGTTGAGTGTGGGCGAGATAATGAAGCATAGGTGGAGACTGTGGGGTGCGGGCGGGATAAAAACAGTGCATGCGTGGGGGGTGGGTGTGGGTGGGTGTGGGTGGGTGGAGGAGTTACTGTAATCGCTAATGCAGAATGTGGGTTGACGCTGATTGTGCAAATAATGCTTAGTTATTCACTGAATTTTATTATCAAGAAAAAGCGGTAATGCCAAAAAAGAAAAAAAAAACGAACGCCCTTTCTGGTAATGAAAATAAACAAATAAAAGAGAAAGAAGTAGCCAGATGAATAAATAAGGGAAATATGAATCAATAAAACACTTCTCCAACAAATGCACAAGACTTTATTCACAGCTTATTCCCCAAGCAAATATGCACTCTCGTCAAAATAGAAAAAAAAGAAAGAAAAACATATTCATGCATTCCTTTGTAAACACACCAGCAAAAAAGACACTCGTTCATGCACACACACCCACTTCCACAAACTATATCCACATGCATGACATCATAAACGCATATTGGCAAGAACCCTTTAGTATAGCGACGCGACGCAACATCCACGCTCATTCATAATCACTTAAGAGGTTTCCTTTACACACACACATAGACACACACACACACACACACAAGCATGTGCACGTACATGGCCGCTCACATGCACACAAACACACGCACATACACACGCCCCCTGAACAAGGTCACAGACACACACCATCCGGCCGTCTCACGCTCTCGCTCTCTCATACTCTCTCTCTCTCTCTCTCTCTTTCTTCCTTTCTTTCTCTTCCTTTCTTTCTCTTTCTCTCTCTCTCTCTCTCTCTCTCTCTCTCTCTCTCTCTCTCTCTCTCTCTCTCTCTCTCTCTCTCTCTCTCTCTCTCTCTCTCTTCACACACACACACACACACACACACACACACACACACACACACACACACACACACACACACACACATTTGCAAGTAACAGGCCAGGGCAGCATGCCTCCACTCTCGCCATTATTAGCAGCAAATATCCTGTTAGAGCATCCCATCCCCATCATATCCTGGTCAACATCCTAGTGCAGCCCCTTCCCTCCAGCTCCTCCGCCGCCCCGCCATGCGCGCGCTTTTTGACCGTGTAACTGTTTGCATCTCGTCCCTTTAAACTTTACGCGGGAACTAGTCTGGACTTCCCGGGTTAAGGGGTCTCGTCACCTCACCTTGATCCTCGGTCAGTTGTTTTAATATACTATTTACCTCCGACCTTCTTCCTGTTGGTTAACTTTTACTTTCTTGTTCTGAAGATCGGGGGAAATCGTGATTTATATCTGACTTCTTATGGGAGGTTTGTAAGTTCGATCAATAAATCTGCCAGGCCAGTTGGTCTACAATATGTTTTACGCTCGTACGTCTCGTCCATCAACATAATTACTCGAGAGTTGGGCGAGTTCTTGTTATACTTTGGAGGAAACAAATGAATTATCACCTTTGCTGTGCCATAAACCTGTCACTCGCATACGTCCATACACTGCACTTATAAATAGATTCATGCACAGACATTCATAGAATTGATCTGCCTATTTGAGAGTATTCTTGCTTACGTGTTCTCCCGTCCTCTTTTATCTGCCATTTCCCTTTCGTTTCCCACAAGAAAATGTTGGCACTGACCTTCACTAATGCTGGCAGTGGTGTTCAACTTTCGCCTCACCCAGTACATTTCACCTTCCCTTCGCTAATAGAGTGGAAAACCAAATAACTAATAGTATATGTTTTATGAATTACTTAGACCACATTAAAAGAACATGATGAACGTATATCCATAAAACATATGTGTAAGTTGGGGTGAAATTACTATTATAGAAGCGTAAATTGACTTATGTAACTTCTGTAATTTTACTACAAGTATATATTTTCCTAGATGCATTTGGTAATATCAACGCCATAATTACCACTAGGGCTCTTTTCATCATTATTACGAAAATATCTTGTCAGTTTCCTCTTGCTCTCGCCCATTTCATGAGTATTTCTCTCCTCTTTCCCATCCCCCCGTTTACCCATTCTTCAGTTTTTCTTTCTCCACGTGAGAGGGGCGGGCGAGGCACAGGCAGAGGTTACACCCATGGGCAGCGGAGGCGAGAGGAGCGGCCGTGTACGTACAGAATTGCTCTACGTGGGAGAGTATGGAGAGAATACGCCCATGCGTAAGTGATAGAATGTACGCCCATGTTTGACATTGGGGGCGTGCAGGTGTGATGTCTAGTCTAGATGGATATGGGCGGGCGTTGTTGTATGCGTCCGGTTTTCTTGTTTGTCACTTTACAAATGACCCGCTAACGATAATGCGAACCCCGTGATAGAGTGGCATCACGTCCCGGCACGAGCACGCGCGCCTCGCCGGTGCCAAGTGGAGTGTCTTCTAAAGAGCGACATTCTTCCCCACCCTCGTACGCACCCGAAGCTGACGTCAGAGAACATTTTATTCATGAAAGCTAATTGCGATTAAACATGACGATGATTTACAGCGGATGTCCATCACTATCTCGACAAATGCTCCTCAGTTATCCAAGCTCATTCAGGTAAAGCCGCGTCGCTCTTCCAATCCACGGAGCTCGTGTTATGACGTTAGGCGAGGTTGGCTGCAGATGGGATGCGGGAATATTGACGTAAAGTGACTTTTGTGATTTGTTATTTAAACAGCGGGACAGAATGTTACAAATTTGTTTGTTCGTGACTTTTTTGTTGAATTATGTCAGGACACTGCTTTTATTCTTTTGAATCCGTTGAGTGATTGTTATTTTTCGTTTTAATTATTTGCTGTGCGAGTCACACTGTATATTTCTAGAATGTAGGGTTTCTCTTTTGTCTAGATTAATCCGAATGATGTTGATCATTAACTGAGAGTTGTTCACGTTGTGTGGTTCGCTGGTGCATTTTGTAAAATATCCATTGCTTGGTTGTCACTGCGATCTTTCTTTAAACAAAAAAACAGTAAAATATGTTGTGGAAGTTCTTGGGATATTCTGCCGAAATAATTTAATAACTTGAACCAGATTTAAGCATTCAAGATGCGTTTTCCATTATGCTTATTCACGTGCTCTGCCAGCCCAAGTAATAGGTCGCGGTAACTTCACCTTAGGTCACTTCACTTTCCTAAGGGCCCTGTTGCAAGGCATGGCCCGGCAAGACCGTGACGCGGTTCGCGAGCCTATGACGCAAAACCTGATGAATGAGCGTTACGTCAGAAGGTCGTCAAGGAGCAGCAACACAGGTGGTGGGTGGAGGAGGAGCCATGACGCAGCTCAACCTTACCCGAGCCCCCCGTGAGTCCCCCCTTCTCCCTCCCTCTTCCCCCGTCTGTCCTGGCACGTATGTCGGCGCTGTCATTTTTTATTGCATTTCCTAATTCAGACCTTGGTAAAACGTCGCGCTTTGCATAAACTCCATCGGTCGGGGTGACTCAAGAAAACATGTAATCACTATCGCAAGCTCTTCATAACACGGCATATCCCACACGCTCTCTCTCTCTCTCTCTCTCTCTCTCTCTCTCTCTCTCTCTCTCTCTCTCTCTCTCTCTCTCTCTCTCTCTCTCTCTCTCTCTCTCTCTCTCTCTCTCTCTCTCTCAATCTTTCTGTCTGTCTGTCTTCCACGTGCAAATATGAATGCTTGCACGTAGTACAGTCACCACAAGCAAGCCTCCTTCACACTGCTTTAGTGTCGCACACTGATGTCTTCAGTGTTGTGTGTATGCTCCTCTGTCAAGACTGTTTACTCCGCACACTTTTCTATACTCTCTTTGTCCACTCCGCTTCATCACATATTTTCTGTACCCGCCATGACCGTCGCCGTCTGCGAGAGGCATCTTGTAGCTGGCAGCCAGACCGGTGACGTAAGCAGCACTAAGGTACGAACCGAACATGCGACCTCACACTCGCCCAGTCGTCTGACCTCCGCCGCCACTTGTTCCCGAGTCGTAACAGGACCTTCCGTTGTCCTTAATCCTTTGACCTTTAAACGTGAAACACTGGAGATGCTAGACCTACGCTATGTTACACGCTATACGCTCTCTACTCCGTCAGCTGAAACCAAATACGTCAATGTTCTCTTTGTTAGCCAATACATGCATATTTATGAAACCGTCTTGCTCAGGCATCTTGCATTCCGTCACTCTGATGCTGGGTATAATAATGTCTGAAGTCAGTACGCTGTATTCAAAGAACCTCTGCGTTATTTTATCTGATCGAGTCCCACTTTCCCACTGAGTGTCATTATCTGCTTACGTATGTGTAGCATCTGGTGAGTAAAGGTAATATGGCCGATATAAAGTTATGCAGAGATATTATTTGGGATCCAGAGTCATGACTTTATGGGGAATAATGCCAATAAAAAGTATCCATAAAGACAGCTGTGTAATTTTACCAGGGAATAAAATTAACCGTAGATGAATAAAAGGTGACGCAAACTATTAAAATGATTTACAAATAGACGGGAAGTGACCAGGTTTGGTTTACAAAACGTACCTTACTATCGTGGCAATAATGATTATAAACAACAGGACGAAACGAAACACACTGGGAGTACT
>NC_061827.1:31497826-31505326 GCF_019202785.1 Penaeus chinensis | reverse complement strand
AATCCAGGCTGGCGGTCACGTCACAGGAACGCAAGGAATGCTTCATGTAAACGTATGAAGAACTATATTAAAAGGAAAAAGAATGCAGATACTTGAGAGATAAGGCAAGACAAACACTCGAAAACCTTGATAATGGCAGGCCTCACGTAAAAGTGGGAAAGAAAGTGCTGAGGAATCAATAGTATAAATATTAACTTGTCGACCTTGTAACGCCAGTCGCTTTACGCTGCCAGACTTCAGGGATGTGAACGCAGACAAAGGAGAATTTCATTTCGCCGTAATTGAGTTGCTATGATTTATTTATTACTTTTTTTTTTTTTTTCTTGGCTTGGTCTATCTGTGACTTTTTTTTTGTCAGTTTGTGTGGGTTTCTGTCTCTGTTTGTCTGTATGTGTGCCTATTTGTTTGTGTATGTGTGTTTGTTTCTCTCTCTGTCTGTCTCTCTCTCTCTCTCTCTCTCTCTCTCTCTCTCTCTCTCTCTCTCTCTCTCTCTCTCTCTCTCTCCCTTTCTCTCGCTCTCTCTCTCTCTCTCTCTCTCTCTCTCTCTATCTATCTATTTATCTATCTCTCTATTTCTCTCTCTCTCTCATCCTTTCCTCCCTCATCCCTTCTCTCTCTTCTCATTTCCTTTTCTCTTTCCTCCCCTTCCCCTTCCTTTTCTTCGAACCCCAACTCCCTTCTTTCTCTTTTTTTCGATCGCTGTTTCTCCGCCGCCCCCCCCCCCCCCCGACGTACCATTATTTCCCCTTGCTTCTCCTTCCCTTTACTTATCCTCCATCGATGAAAATCATTCGCCGCTTTCGGTTTTATAGCCACTTTCCCCCATTTATACAACATTTTCCTTGTCCGACCGTTGTCCGACCCGCGGTTTCGCTGTCCCTCAGATTTCCCTCCATTTGACTTGCCTTTCCCGCCACGGCTGACTTCTTTCGGTGGATTATTTTTTATTATCCTTAATTAACGAATATGTCTATGGTGCAAGGAACCTTTAAAAATCAAACACAATGCGTTGAGAGTTTTATTACACAGGACAGATCAATGATAATTATTGTATTGTTCAGAATAGGTGATTGCCCAGTTACCCCCTCCATTATATTAGTGATCCCTTCAATGGGCCATTTAAAGTTCCCACAGTTTGTTTTTCGGTCAATTTTACCACGGCAATATTTCCTGCAGAATGGTGCATTGTGCGAGGAATAAAGAGGTCTGTGCTTGTTCTATTTGTAGTTACTATTGTAATTTGTTCGACGCCTGGGTTGTTCAGTATCTGATATATGCGCGCACTTAGCGACGGTGGCAATGCAGCAGCTGGAAAATCTTTGTGTAGTGCGGACGCACGTGACGCCTCGGGGGATATCGCTGTACAAAATTTAGTTTATTACCCCGCACGTTAATTTCCCCCCGTTCACTATCGTGTATTAAAACGGCTGATGAAAATGCAATTCCACAATCTATCGCCGCGAAAAAAAACTTTTTTTTTCCTTCTTCAAAATCCTGAAATAAAGAGACACCCCACTGATCTATTAACCGCGTGGATGAATTCAACCTTTCCAAGCTCACATCATACAACCACAATCCCTAAATTAATTCGTTTGGTGGCGATCATTACCTCTCTTGTATATTTGCGGGAGTGACGAGCCAATCTACTCGTGTTGACACTAGCAATTTGCAACTATCTCGCGGTCAATAAATGCGTAAAGGGAAGGTTTTGGTTTCGCGGATCAACCCGAGTCTTATTTGTAAAAGGGGCGCAACAGGCAGATGTTTTTGATGGTTTAGGGGCGAATGTGACAGTCATTACTTCATTAGCGTTTGTGTTGCGAGATCCGTTTTTGAGTGTTTGATAAATGACGTGTTGCTTTTGCTCGAATCAGAGCTGAGGCACAGATTGGGTAATAATACAAAGAAGAAACATGATGACCAGCTGTTACGTGAGAAAAAAGGAAAATATATGAATGGAGTTTCAAGTGGCACTATACTTGGCCTGACACCCCACGTGTCGCTCATATCGCTCATGGCAACGGCAGGGACACACTGCAGCGTCGCTTCGGTACAGCGACTGTCACTGACACATCGCCTGACCTGGACGCGATGCGTGAGTGACATATTGGCTGACCCGCTCGTTAGGATCGACTAACAGACGGACTCAAATGGCGTGATATTTATACTACACTCCTAGACTGACTTGTGCACAACATCCTTTTTGACTGACCAGCACACCATGCGTGGCAGGCACCTACACAGCATATCTGGTTTAGACAGGACAAAAAATCGGAGTATATTGTTTCTGTGAGCGGCCGCAACAGCTACACGATACACGGATAGACTGTTCAGAACAACACTACGTAACTGGCATTTTGATATAAAACACATAACATTTTAATAGCACACAGTGGTGGTGATCAGAATGCTTCTGGTACTTGGTCCACGTAACCCATAACATGCAGTAAACATGAGTATACAATAATCACGTGGCCGGGAAGCCAACCAAAGCCAGAAAACGCCAACGAGAAAGGCATGGAAGCCAACTGGAGATTTCTCGGATAGCAAGGAGACTCATCCCCTGGCGATGACACTCGCGGGGATTACTTTATGCCCCTGGTGGATATACGAGACGATCTTCCCCTGTGGTCTCTGGATTTATTGGGAGGACTTGTCGCCATCGCGCGGTCTGCACAGAAGACGCAAGATGGCCATGTAGTTTGAAGACAATGAAGACATCTGGTAAGATAATGAAGCTCTCTTATCATGCACCGACACGCCCACGTCAGCTGACCGATCCCAAAAGGTCCGTCGGGGGGGAGTCCGCCGCCCTTGCCCTCAGCCACAAGGAGTCCGTTGACCTATATGTATTAACTATGTGTCTTTATTGGAACAATAGCTTTTCCGGTTTACAAATTCCATGTACAGACTGCGATATGAGACAGCTGATGTCACGCCTTTGCGTCGGCGAGGATTAAACACAAGTGCCTTTTGTCATTTTCGATTGTCTAAACAGCCTTGGCTTAATGCTTTGACACTCGTAACATAAGCTTCTAGTGCTCTTTGATAACACAACCTCGTGTTATTAGGAGTAAACTGATGTGAATAGAGCAGCATTGTTAGGTGAGAATCGTACCCATATGTTGATGAGGCGAAGGTGACAGAATAGCGTCGATGCTGCTGCTTCTCACACCTGGCATCATGGCATCATGCCAAAGTAATCATAAATGTCATGCACTCTCTTGCTAACGCTTGTCTGTTGAACAAAGCATAAGGTATAAGGGGTAAGGCTATGACTTGCTCTTTTTACAGAAAATTATTATTCCTGCGAACAAATATTTCACCTGACATATTTGTGGCCTAGAGGCGTGGGAAAAGATGAAAGTCTGTTACTTCGCACACAAATACACACACACACACATATGCATGTATATATATATATATATATATATATATATATATAAAGATATATGTGTGTGTGTGTGTGTGTGTGTGTGTGTGTTTGTGTGTGTGTGTGTGTGTGTGTGTGTGTGTGTGTGTATGTATGTGTGTGTGTATGTGTGTGTGTGTGTGTGTGTGTGTGTGTGTGTTTGTGTGTGTGTGTGTGTGTGTGTGTGTGTGTGTGTGTGTGTGTATATATAAATATATATATATATATATGTATATGTATATTTATATATATATACATATATATATGTATGTGTGTACATATATATTAATATTAATATTATCCGCCTCTCTTCTTCTTCTTCTTCCCCTTCTTCTGCTTCTTCTTCTTCCTCACCCTTTTTCTCCTCCTCCTTCTCCTCCCCCCACACTCTTGCCTTCCCCCTTCCTCTCTCTCCTTTTCCTCTTCTCCATTCTCGGCTATCTCCTCTCAGCATGGACTTTCTTTACGTGCTCTGCCTCGGATATCTCTCCTTTGTCGCTCCACATTCCGCCATCCTTCCCCGCCCACCCACATCCACTCACCCTCGAACTCTCAAGTAGAAGAGCTACGGCAAGACACTTATCAGACGGTGTCAACTTTCTCCCCTATCAGATAACGTGAGAATTGAGGTAATGAGTATTAATGATAATACCGCAATGTGCTTCGGGCGTGTGGGAGGAAGCAAGGTCTATATAAGTAAGGTCTCGTCACAGAGCTACTTACAATAGACCTTGGGAGGAAGTGTAACATTTGCATAGGGACGTACGTCATTGGGTTTGCGTACTATCTTTGTTCGTCTTCCTAAGGGCAGGGTGAATCTGCCAGGGTCAGGCTACCAAGGTGAGGCTAGCAGGGTGAATCAACCAGGTTAGGCTAAAGGGATAAATTGCAAGGGTGAGTGTGGTAAGGTGAGGCTAACGGGGTGAATCTGTCAGGGTGAGGCTACAAGGGTGAATCTGTCACGGAAAGGCTACAAGGGTGAATCTGTCACGGAAAGGCTACAAGGGTGAATCTGTCAGGGAAAGGCTACAAGGGTGAATCTGTCAGGGAAAGGCTACAAGGGTGAATCTGTCACGGAAAGGCTACAAGGGTGAATCTGTCACGGAAAGGCTACAAGGGTGAATCTGTCACGGAAAGGCTACAAGGGTGAATCTGTCAGGGAAAGGCTACAAGGGTGAATCTGTCAGGGTGAGGCTACAAGGGTGAATCTGTCACGGAAAGGCTACAAGGGTGAATCTGTCAGGGAAAGGCTACAAGGGTGAATCTGTCAGGGAAAGGCTACAAGGGTGAATCTGTCAGGGTGAGGCTACAAGGGTGAATCTGTCACGGAAAGGCTACAAGGGTGAATCTGTCAGGGAAAGGCTACAAGGGTGAATCTGTCAGGGAAAGGCTACAAGGGTGAATCTGTCAGGGTGAGGCTACAAGGGTGAATCTGTCAGGGAAAGGCTACAAGGGTGAATCTGTCAGGGAAAGGCTACAAGGGTGAATCTGTCAGGGAAAGGCTACAAGGGTGAATCTGTCAGGGAAAGGCTACAAGGGTGAATCTGTCAGGGAAAGGCTACAAGGGTGAATCTGTCAGGGAAAGGCTACAAGGGTGAATCTGTCAGGGAAAGGCTACAAGGGTGAATCTGTCAGGGAAAGGCTACAAGGGTGAATCTGTCAGGGAAAGGCTACAAGGGTGAATCTGTCAGGGAAAGGCTACAAGGGTGAATCTGTCAGGGAAAGGCTACAAGGGTGAATCTGTCAGGGAAAGGCTACAAGGGTGAATCTGTCAGGGAAAGGCTACAAGGGTGAATCTGTCAGGGAAAGGCTACAAGAGTGAATCTGTCAGGGTGAGGCTACAAGGGTGAATCTGTCAGGTCAGGCTACAAGGGTGAATCTGTCAGGTCAGGCTACAAGGGTGAATCTGTCAGGGAAAGGCTACAAGGGTGAATCTGTCAGGTCAGGCTACAAGGGTGAATCTGTCAGGTCAGGCTACAAGGGTGAATCTGTCAGGGAAAGGCTACAAGGGTGAATCTGTCAGGGAAAGGCTACAAGAGTGAATCTGTCAGGGTGAGGCTACAAGGGTGAATCTGTCAGGTCAGGCTACAAGGGTGAATCTGTCAGGGAAAGGCTACAAGGGTGAATCTGTCAGGGAAAGGCTACAAGAGTGAATCTGTCAGGGTGAGGCTACAAGGGTGAATCTGTCAGGGAAAGGCTACAAGGGTGAATCTGTCAGGGTGAGGCTACAAGGGTGAATCTGTCAGGGAAAGGCTACAAGGGTGAATCTGTCAGGTCAGGCTACAAGGGTGAATCTGTCAGGGAAAGGCTACAAGGGTGAATCTGTCAGGGAAAGGCTACAAGAGTGAATCTGTCAGGGTGAGGCTACAAGGGTGAATCTGTCAGGTCAGGCTACAAGGGTGAATCTGTCAGGGAAAGGCTACAAGGGTGAATCTGTCAGGGAAAGGCTACAAGAGTGAATCTGTCAGGGTGAGGCTACAAGGGTGAATCTGTCAGGGAAAGGCTACAAGGGTGAATCTGTCAGGGAAAGGCTACAAGGGTGAATCTGTCAGGGAAAGGCTACAAGGGTGAATCTGTCAGGGAAAGGCTACAAGGGTGAATCTGTCAGGGAAAGGCTACAAGGGTGAATCTGTCAGGGAAAGGCTACAAGGGTGAATCTGTCAGGGAAAGGCTACAAGGGTGAATCTGTCAGGGAAAGGCTACAAGGGTGAATCTGTCAGGGAAAGGCTACAAGGGTGAATCTGTCAGGGAAAGGCTACAAGGGTGAAGTCTCAAGATGAGAATGACAGGGTGAATCTATCAAAATGAAGTGCCAAGGTGAGGCTAACAAGGTGAATGTCAGGGTGAAGCTACAAGGATGGAGTGCCAAGGTGAGGCTAACAGGGTGTATTAACCAGGGTAAGGCTACCGGGGTGAATCTGCCTTGGCGGAGGTGCCAAGGTAAAAGTGGCAGAGTGAAATCTTTCAAGGCCAGAGCGCGTCGAGTAAGGTTGTCAGAGCGCCATTGTCAAGGCGACATTGCCAGCCAGAGTATATGGCCAGGGTTCATGCAAGCAACAGATCAATGTCAACGCACACGTGGCCGCGCAGCTAAATTTAGTAAATGCCACGTGCTGGTACCTCGCCTCCTGCGGCACCACATCCCGGCACGTCACAGTTACGTCACACTCTTGCGTCACGGGGAGGTCGGTGACATCAAGAACCGAAGGAAAAAATATCATCACCGCTAAAGATACTTTTCAGTTAATGCGAGGACTTTTGCTGTGAATCGTCGCCGCTGCTTTAAATATTGCCTCGAATTCCGCGAATTAATTTGCCGCCACTTTTATTCCCTCACGCTCACAGACTCTGTTGTTGTTTTCTATTGCATTCGCATTCATGCATTTATTAACTTATTTGGCTTAAATGTTTTTGTACTTTGTAGGTGTGCTTATTTGGCTTAAATATTTTTGTATATAGATGAGCAGATGCAGATTGAAAAAAGGAGAGAGAGAGAGAAAGAGAGAGAGAGAGAGCGAGAGAGAGAGAGAGAGAGAGAGAGAGAGAGAGAGAGAGAGAGAGAGAGAGAGAGAGAGAGAGAGAGAGAGAGAGAGAGCGCGAGAGTGAGGGGAAACAAACAAGGAGAAAGTGACGAGACGAGGAAAGCAAAACGAGGGCCTAATAAACCAAACGCAGTATGCCCCGAAGCAGAGCAAGAAGACAGATGTCAGTAAAAAGAGAAAAATGGACAAGGACCAAGAGAGACGACAGAAAAGAGCGGACAAAGAGTGCTCAAACAAGATCAACATCCCCTTCTCCTCTTCCCCTCCCCCCTCCCCCCCTCTCCTTGCGTCTCGGTCCCCCGCATGCCACCAACGCACAAACATTCGCTTTTTCTCTCTCCCTCTCTCTCTCTCTCTCGCTCTCTCGCTCTCTCGCTCTCTCGCTCTCTCTCTCTCTCTCTCTCTCTCTCTCTCTCTCTCTCTCTCTCTCTCTCTCTCTATCTATCTATCTATCTGTCTTTCTCTCTCGCTCTCTCGCTCTTTTTCTCTCTTTCTTCCACTCCCTCCCTCCTTCCCTCCCTCCCTTCCTCGCTCCCTCATTCCTTC
>NC_061827.1:31487826-31490326 GCF_019202785.1 Penaeus chinensis | reverse complement strand
GGAGGAGCCCGGACCGTGGGAAAGATTGGGGGACCGTGGGAATCCTGCGGGGTACCTACCTGGCTGTGATTCCATCCGACCGTCGGGAGAAGGGAGGGTAAGGAGAGGAACGAAGGAGGGGAAAAAAGATGGGCGAGATACTGAAAGAGGGGAAGAGATGGAGAATAGGAGCAAAGAAAGAAAACATAAAAAAGAAGGAACGGACAGCGAAAGGGTAAGAATCAGAGAAGGGGAGAGAGAAAGCAACGAAGGATTTAGCAATAGAGGGAGAGACGAATGATTTGAGTAAAGCAAGGGAACAGGGAAACAGGAAGGGTTGGAATGGGGGAAGTGAAGGGAAAGGATAATGGGTAAAGCAAGACGAATGGGAAACAGAATTAAGGAATATGAAGAAGAAAGAATGGGACAGAGGAAGGGGAAAATAGGAGGGAAACGGTTTTCAAAAGAATTGAGAAGAACTGGGAGTGAGAATAAATAATAAAAATAGGAAATGAAAGAGTTAAAAAAATATCGGAGGGAGAGGGCGAGAGGGAGGGAAGAGGGAGACAGAGAATTGAGAAAAGAAATAGACGCAGAGAGAGAGAGAGAGAGAGAGAGAGAGAGAGAGAGAGAGAGAGAGAGAGAGAGAGAGAGAGAGAGAGAGAGAGAGAGAGAGAGTTGGAGATAAGAAAATTAAGAGACGCAGAGAACCAAAAAAAAACATAGAGGATTGAGAAAATAAAGAGTCACCGAGAGCCAAGAGAGAGAGAGAGAGAGAAGCGAAGAAATAAAGAGGCGCAGGGCGAGGGGAGCCAGAGAAAGAAGAGAGGAGGAGAGGGGAGATCTTAATCAATCCACAAGTACATCGAACTGGAGGCCGAGCATAAAAACCGCCCCCTGTTGCCGTGACGTCCCCCGCCCGCATTCGTACCGTAGGTGTGCGGTTTCCACGTAGTGCGTGTGGAGGCGACGATATGTAAGGATGTGCGTGGATGTGAGCGGTCGTTGGACACGTGAGCGACAGGTGTAAGTGATGGTTCCTATGAGTTATTACCAGTAAGGTCAGGTATCGCGTCAGAGGCTGGGTTATGACGAGATCGCGGAGGCGGCGTGGGTATCCCGGGGCGGCTGGTTGATTATGTAAAGCTGTCACGGTCTCATGTGTTGCCTCTGGTGGTTTGGTTGTGTGTGTATGTGTGTTTGTCTATCCGCCTGTCTCTCTGAGTGCATACGCGCGCACACACGTGGCTGCATAAGTACGAGGAATGTGTAAAGAGAGAGTCAGACGAAAGGTGAGTAAGCGTAAAAAGAGAAGGAAATGGCATCTTTTCTCGCAGTGCTCATAATCTCCATTATGTCATTTCCGCGAAGGGAGCGGATCGTTGCCTGGAAAGAGAGCGCCAGCATCGCGTGGCTCAGCGAGGAGAGAGACGCCGAGGCTGCGGCGACCGTGACTCACTGGCCCTGTTCCTCCCCTCGCGGCCACGTGCCTGACACTGCATGATCACTGTTCCCGGCGATGACACGGCCACTCGGGACCAGTTGTGACGTCATGATGTCGTGTCCGTAACATCCAATAGTCAAGACATGTGAGTTGATGGGGCAGTGAAAGTGGCTTTATAAAACTGCGATTAAATTGTCATGCACCAATGATAATGACACCATGCGTCAATAATTGGTCAATTATGCAACAGTGACAGTGTTGCTTTGTTGCCGTGCTATGCCGCACGCAGCAGACACTCTAACCTCACCTAGTCTAGCAATGTCCTGCAAATGTTTAGCTGCAGCGTTGCCATGGTGGCTAGGTAAGTCCACTTGATATCCTGTTAAATGATTCAGTAACAAATTTGAAGTATGTGCCAACTTGTAAAGATATATGAGCGTACGACAGTTTAAATTGCGTGACATATTCAAGTTATTTTGACTGCGAGACAAATGTTGCTTTGTTTGCGAGCGGAAGATTTTTTTGCAAGATAAGTCTGTATTTGGTTACAAGGAGACATTCAAGATTTCCAGGGTAACATGCCATGGGCCACAGATTCATAACAGAAATTCATTAAACCAACGGCATCCACACATGCTGAAGGCAGCCAAAGGAAGGCCGACTTGCGTGACTTCAGCGTCTTACATTCCAAAGATTCATTAAGCTGAAAATCAATAGCCGTTTACTTGTTTGGCTGAGACACACAGTGACAGAGAAATGAGTGCGAAGCCGCTGATTAGACTCAGTGTACACAAAAGAGGGGAAGGATGGGGATGGAGAGGGGAGACGAGAGAAGCGAGGGGAGGATGGAGAGAAAGAGAGAGAGAGAGGGAGGGGAAAAGGGGGAGCGGGGTTGCAAGGGTGTAAGTCTGGGCTGTTTTTCAGTGTCAGTGTAGCGCAGGTGGTAGAGGCAGAAGGGCGACGTGCGCGGGGAGCTACATGGTCGATTATCGTGTTGCAGGTTGAAAGACTGCCATCCTCAGTGACGCGGCGCCCCTCCCACCCATTACACCTAAACGATTTCCATGTGTGTACGTT
>NC_061827.1:31472826-31475326 GCF_019202785.1 Penaeus chinensis | reverse complement strand
TGAGAACCAAAAGTAAAATAAATGCAACCACTCCTTAAAGGTTTCCCCGCCCGATGATGCATTGTCAGGCTGCACTACAATAACGTGAAAAAAAGAAAGGAAAAAAAAAAAATTGCCATGAAGCCTCTGTTCACTGAAGATGACGAAGACGATCAATAAAGTGTATGTGAGTGTCACCGCGTTGTAACAAGGGAGTCTCGGGGAAAAATCTTGCCTCTCTGATGTGCGAGAACGCCCCTCTCTCTCTCTCTCTCTCTCTCTCTCTCTCTCTCTCTCTCTCTCTCTCTCTCTCTCTCTCTCTCTCTCTCTCTCTCTCTCTCTCTCTCTCTCTCTCTCTCTCTCTCTCTCTCTCTCTCTCTCTCTCTCTCTCTCTCTCTCCTCTCTCTCTCTCTCTCTCTCTCTCTCTCTCTCTCTCTCTCTCTCTCTCTCTCTCTCTCGCTCTCTCTCGCTCTCTCTCTCTCTCTCTCTCTCTCTCTCTCTCTCTCTCTCTCTCTCTCTCTCTCTCTCTTTCTCTCTCTCTCACCTCACTCTTCTCTTCCTTCCCTCCCTCCCTCCCTCCCTCCCTCCCTCCCTCCCTCCCTCCCTCCCACCCTCCCTCCTTCCCTCCAACCCTCCCTCCTTCCCTCCTTCCCTCCTTCCCTCCCTTCCACCTTTCTACTGTTCCACCCTCCCTCTTTATCTTCCTTCCCTCCCTCTCTCCCTTTCTCCTTCTCTCTATCCTTCCCTCCCACCCTCCCTTTCTCCCTGCCTCCTTCCCTGTTTCCCTCTCTCCTTCCCTCCCTCCTTCCTTCCTTCCTTACTTCCCCCCTCCCTTCCCTCCTTCCCTCCTTCCCTTCCTCCCTCCATCCCACCCTCCCTCCTTCCTTCCTCACTTCCTTCCTTCTTTCCCTCCTTCCTTCCTTCCTTACTTCCCTCCCTCCCTCCCTCACTCCTTCCTTCCCTTCCTCGTTCCATCCCACTCTTCCTCCCTCCTTCCCTCCCTCCCACCCTCTCTCCTTCTCCCCCCTTCCTCCTTCCCCTCTTTCCCTCCCTCCCTTCCCCTCTCCTCCCTCTCTTACGAGTATGGTGATAACGCTGTAGTCTAGCATGCTTTTCGCGGCGCTGGCTGTAGTAATCGTGATAATAGTGGTCGATGCCGCGGAGGAGATGATTGCATTTCTGGCTTTGCTGTAATAACATCGTCACTGATGGTTTTGCCCGTGGCCGTTCCTTGTGCAGATGCGGCTAAGCTGTGCAAAATCGGGCTGCCCTATTAACGCACAGGAAAAGTCGGGATTGCTCGCATACCTGCAAGCGCTGCAACACTGAGTGGGATAACATGCGTGGCATAGTTGAAATGCTGGTTATAATGAGTATACCCCAGCCACTAAATATAGCACATTAACCCCTGAAAGCCTTGTACTGTGCCAAGTATCGAACTAGATATGCTGCGAGGACACGGATCACAAAAGTCATCATAACATAGCGGGAATAGTTCGGATGTCTTAAATACAAAACATAGTGCGACAGACTCTAAACCAACAATGAAGACTAAACAGCGAATGCCATGGATACAAACACAACAGGGGGTCGCTGATGAAAAAAAAAAAAAAAAAAAAAAAAAAAAAATAGAGCGTAAATTGTAAAACAACAAAGTAACTTGTAAACGTGGATAAGACTATCAGCGGGAGTGTCCCCAACAGAGCAGGGCGTTCGTTGAAGCTAAGCAACAAATGCGCTGACGAGTGAACGCCGCGCCCGATTCCCATGCGGTAAGTATCACAATGGTCCGGGTGATCGAGCCCCTGATCGAAGCTTGCCCGACAGTTCGGTATTGTTCGGACATGCAGGGCATTTCGGCGTTCTGCTGTGTTGAGCACTTTGGTGTTTTACCATCCTTGTGCTGCCATGAATTGCAGTGTGTCGGTGATTTACTGCCATGCATGGTAGTTTACTGACAGAGTGCAGGCGGACATCATCGTTTTTCTCTAACTTAGCGTTGTGTTGCTGTGTTCTGCGGGGTACACAATACCAATATATTTTTACGCATGATATTGCAGAGGTCATGACATCTCGTATTTTTGTTCTGCTATAGATTTACAGTGCACAGCAGTTCGCATTCATGACACTGTGCGCTGGGATGAACTTTCATGCACGGGCATTGTTCTGGGATCTACTTCCAGCCATGCCGTTGTCCTGATGGTGTTCTGCCGTTTTGCAGGTGGTGTTCTACCATGCATTACATGGTCTCTGTGGAATTCAGCATATCTGGCATTTCTGCCGAGTATGCGCTGTGCTGTCATCGGGAGCGGAATGATAGTAATCGGACAGACTAAGCCACAGTCATGCTCTGAGGGAAAGAACCAGATTGTGTCAGAGCTATGCATGACGCCGGAGAGACTAGTCAAGCATGCCTTTCATGACAAACAAAGAAAGGTATTTACGACCGGATAAAGAAACTGGTTTCAGAAAAGAAGAGGAGGAAGGAAACATGTAAATTCTCACATGCAAGATATCCGGT
>NC_061827.1:31456066-31458566 GCF_019202785.1 Penaeus chinensis | reverse complement strand
TATGTATGTATGTGCGTGTGTTTGTTTGTGTGATGATGGAAGGAAAAAATTACGGGTTAGAGGAAAAGAAAGAGAGAATCATAGTTTTTGGTTTATATGATGTTTACTTATCCATGGCCATTCATGCAAACATTTGTCGTAATAAACACTGCACATTATGGATGTTCAATTATGATTTTAGTTTCAGTCTGACAAGGCGCATGGATTTTGAGTTTCCCGGAAACGAAACTCACCAAATATAATTTTTAAACCGCCGGCTCCTCGTCTACCACGGCAACCGAAATTAACACGTCGAGGTCGACATCTGTGATCGTTAGCGCAGGAAATCTCCTCGCACACTGCATTTTGATGCGGCCTTTTTTGCCGTCCTGGTGCGTGTCGCTTTTTCATCGACGTGTATTTCAGTTCGAAATAATCTTGTAATGCTGTCGGTTTGCAGTTTACCGTAGTGAGGCCCGGATCGGGCTTGGGCTGTCGTTGCAAATCAGGCCAGAAATTACAAGACAGGCTCTTTATGGACTCAGATGTAAATTAAATCACCTTGACCATTTGTGCAAGTATAATTTTGTGGACTTAATAGAACGCTTGCAGCAATATTTTTCGTGTAATGGAACGCAAAGCAAACTTACAAAGATTGAATATTTTTTATATTCTCGACAGCTCTTAGTCCGGCAATGAATTTTATCGGTTCGCCCATCACATGTGCTCATCTGTTTGTGTATATATAGAGAGTGAGTATCGAGGGAGTGTCCTTTGTGTTTGGGCTGGTGCGGTGCGTAAGAGGCGGGGAAGGATGGGGGTGGGGAAGGAAGGGGAAGAGGTTAGTGGCCACAGGAGGAGAACTGGCATGGCGGCAGGTCTACCGGAGAAAGTTTCAAGACCACGTGCTTTTCACTTAGGCCTACCAGAATCTTGTACAGACGTCCCTTCTCACTACCCTCTTCTCTCCCTGCGTCACCTGTTACTTCATGGCTAGTTTATCTCCTCGGAAGTACCATGGCGCCTGAGTTGTCTTGTTTATGTTGTCGAAAAGGAAACAGGCGTGCCAACCGACCTTACACGTTGTTTTGTTTGTGGTTTATGTACCCTCTGTACCATAGAAGTCTCTCGTTCTGCGGATCCCCCGGCCTCCCAGCCAAGGTCCATATCTCCTCCTCATACCTGTGCCGCCACCTGATGCCGCCAGTCTCTGAAAAAAAGAGAGATAAAAACATAAAAGCGCAAGAGAAAACGGGAATAAAATACTGTGGATCTAGTCGCGGCGTCGTTGTTGTAGGCCATAGGCCTATACCAGGACCGCGTCCCTTCCCCACCTCTTCTAACGGAGTGACGACCCCCATGACCCAATCCCCCCTCCCTCCGCCCCTGGCCGCGTCCCCTGCCCTTCACCGCCCACAGCCACAGCTGCCGCCACGCAGCCTGGGTCGCTGCTCTCCTGCCTCGTCTGGTGCGGCGTGCGGAGAGTGTTGTTGCTCTGCTCTCTGGGCTTGTACGCTCACATGCACGTACGCACGCACGCCCGCACCCGAAGTAACTGCACAGACATCCATTACGGTCCCTTTCTTTTTTAAAGAGGAAACACGATTATAATTAATTTATCGAATCGATACGAGTTTAGGCTTGGTTAATCGATAAGACGGCTCTTGTCAATCGCTGTATCGTATGCTAATCATCGCCTGTACTCGATCGAACTCGTGCCGTACCCAGTGCCCACATGTAGCCTGCGTCTGCTCGCCTCCTCCCTTCTCGCCGGCATTTTAAACGTCTAGCGAGGAAAGTGGAAACCTTTCGTTGAAAAGTCTCACATTCGATGGAAAATGGGAAAAAATGGAGACGTTGGTTGGACTTGGCTTTATCATCGTGACATTCTGCTGGAGTCTCTGATTGGATTAGACTTTAAAATTTATTTAACGTGTAAAGAAGGCATAGGTTTGTGTAGGTTGGACGTAAGTCTTTAGTGGGCGCCTTTACGAACGAAAAGGTGTTGATATAATGTTGTAAATAATGGAGTAGAGAGATATTTTACAAAAAAGAAAGTCGTGAATATTATTTGATAGAGGTAGAATGAACTTGGTGAACGAGAGAGAGAGGGGAGGGGGAAGAAAGGAGAAAGTACTCGCCCTAGACCTAGGAGATGTGTCAGCTGGCAAGTAGGGCACTTCGATAATGTTATGTTGGGACGCCTCCAGTGAACGAGAGACGGCGACGTGTCCCACCCCCCCTCCCCGCCCCCTTTGCCCAGCGGACACTACCTGGATGGATTACCTGGACGTATTCAGGGTCAGGCGCTCCCTCCCGACGAACCTCCCGTCCTGCCTGGCAATGTTGGGAGGGAATTATTTTAATTAGATCGCTCGAACGGCCTCGCATGTTCCTCGAATTCGTGCTCTTGAGTAAGCCAGAGAGGAACATTGAGTGTGAAAGCACGCGTGGGTGTCTGCTGGCCATACCCAGACCGCATGGCGCTTCTCTCCTGTCTACTTTATCACTGCTTGGTAGG
>NC_061827.1:31438566-31446066 GCF_019202785.1 Penaeus chinensis | reverse complement strand
TCAAGTTGCAGAAGAAATAACTTGTGTTCCAACTAAACATTCTCTCATAAAATAATGCTTCTTACGATTATCATTATCTAGATAATGATAATAACCTCTCATTACCGTCATCATCACCGTTAATAATCCACATCACTACCTCTTCCTCTTCGTCCTCCTACTCTTTTACTCATCCACTCATTTCCCTCCACCTCCTTTACGTCCATCATGACGCCCCTCCACTTTCTCCTCTTGCTTATCTTCCCTACCTCCCCTTTGATTTTCCTCCTCTTCTCCTTCTCCTTCTTCTTCTCCTTCCCCTTCTTCTCCTTCTCCTTCTCTTTCTCCTTCTCCTTCTCCTTCTCCTTCCTCTTCTTCTTCTTCTTCTTTTCCTTCTTCTTCTCCTCTTCCTCCCCCTCCTCCTCCTCCTCCTCCTCCTCCTCCTCCTCCTCCTCCTCCTCCTCCTCCTCCTCCTCCTCCTCCTCCTCCTCCTCCTCCTCCTCCTCCTCCTCCTCCTCCTCCCCCTCCTCCTCCTCCTCCTCCTCATCCTCCTCTTCCTCCTCCTCCTCCTCCTCCTCCTCCTCTTCCTCCTCCTCCTCCTCCTCCTCCTCCTCCTCCTCCTCCTCCTCCTCCTCCTCCTCCTCCTCCTCTTCCTCCTCCTCTTCCTCATTCTCATTCTCATTCTCCTTCTCTCCCCCTCCCCTCCCTCCACCTCTCTCCCTCTTCCTCCTCGTCTCCCTCCTCCCTTCCCTCCCCTCGCCTTCCCCACCACCACTCCCTTCACGTCCCTCTCCATCTTCCCCTCCTTTTTGGTCATCACCGTGTACTAATTCTTCCATTTTTATTCTCCTTGCAGGTTTGTATACGTCTTCTCATTGGCTGTATTCTGGTATGGTAGGTGAGGGCAGAGGTGAGGCCAGACCCCGCCCAGTTGGGTCTCTCGTGCGGCCTTTAACTCTTCTGTGTGTGTGTGTGTGTGTGTGTGTGTGTGTGTGTGTGTGTGTGTGTGTGTGTGTGTGTGTGTGTGTGTGTGTGTGTGTGTGTGTGTTTGTTTGTGTGTGTGCTCGCACGTGTTGTTCGTGTGTGTAAACACGAGAGAGAGTGAGAGTGAGAGTGAGAGTGAGAGTGAGAGTGAGAGTGAGTGAGAGTGAGAGGTGGAGGGAGTGTGCAGTGGGAGGAGGAGTGAGAGTGAATGTATATGTGTGTGCCTTAGTGTGTGTATGTGTAAATGTATGTATGTGTATGTGTATGTGTATGTGTATGTGTCTGTGTATTTGCATGTGTGTGGTGTGTGATTGTGTGTGTAGGTGTTAGAGGCAGATATTGTAGCATAGTTATTATTGTGATCGCTTTTTCTATGGTTACGGGTTTTCTGTAAACAGTGCCGGTTGAGTGCGCACCATAGACGTCACTTGACATCGCCGAATGAACTGGATATTGTGCATATGGCACAGATGTTGTAGGACTCGCATCTGGTTGACAGTGACTGAGCGCTTAGATAATACCGGGTGTGTGCGGAGATGTTATTGGACGTGTAGATTTAGACGATCCAATTTATTTTCAAGAGCATTCGTAGGTAGATGTGGACATCCCGTAGATGTGGATTTATAAAACTGGATCTGGCTACGATTGTGGATGCTGAGCTTTCTACGTAGCGAGATGAATAACGTTGGATTTGTGCCCGTCAGTATGGTCATTGTATTCAGCACTACGTTGATTTTATGAAAGTGTAGTTGTACATTTCAATAAAAAAACGTGTTACCTGAGAACACCCTAGTGTGGATTGATCAGCGTGTTGTGCGGGTGTAATCTGGTGGCAGCAGAGGTAAAAATGCAGTGTGGGAGTGTAGCACGTGTGTAGCCATGGATGTAGCCAGACAGGCAGGCCTTGTTGGTAGGGTCGACGGCTGGTTCCCTGTATTGATTCTTGGCCCACCGAATGGCGTCTTCGTACTGGCTGGCACCCTAGGTCTACTGTACGTTGTGGCACCCTAGGTCTACCGTGAGTGGGTCTTGCAGGCTTTGAGATACGTATTCTTCCGAGTTGGCAACCTCGGTCTGTGGCTGATGTGGTTCATATCTAACGCGCTTACACCACAGCACTTACAGGCCACATCTGCTAATCCACTTTATCTTATCATCCACTCACAGACTTTCGCTCCTTTATCCATTCATCAGCCCCCGTATCCACAAGCGGCTTTCCCATTCATCTCTTCTTCCACTGACCTCTCTTGCCCTCGGACAGCCCTCCACCTCGCGATCCACCCATACCCACCTGCGAAGTCCTTGCGCGCGCACACGCCCTTGCATCCATCTTTGATATCCTTGCGTCCAGGCGGCTCCACTTCCAATTGGAAGCCATTTTGCCAACATACATTATCGCCGTGATCATTATCATCAAAAGAAAGTCGGATTTAAATAAGACTTCCTGATAAAAGACAGCCAACAACTAATTGCTGGTCGGGCCGAGGAAGCCGCTGCGAGGAGAATGAATATCAGAAGTTAAGCAAGAAGGGAATGCTCATTTGGTCGTATTTTAAGCCTTGTTTTTGGGCGAGGGCGGCGCTTTATCTCGGGCCCGGGCTGGAGCGACGAAGGGAAGCGTCTGCCATTCATTCAAATAGTTTGACAAGTGTTCTTCGCAGTGTGTAGTCGCTCCTTATGCTCCTGCCGCCCTGAGGGGACTGGTGGAGCTTTCAGTGTCCGTAGAGCTCGTGCGCCTCTTGCCTGGCGCTTTGTAGTGGAGTTTTATGGGTGGAGTTTTTATCCGGAGTGTTGTAGAGTGGAGTTTATGAGCTGTTTAGCCCGGGTGTTTGAGTGGAGTTTGGAAGCTGCTTATCTCATGGGACCGGGCGAAATGTTTTATGCTTTGAGTTCCGTCTTTTTTTCTTTTTTTTTTACGAATTTTAATTGGATTTTCCAAGAATAAGAACAACAGCTCGAAGAAAAATAGAAGGAATTATTAAGATAAAGCTAAAAAGAGCACCGGGTCTCACGTGGCAGAAAGATGCCTGTGCTCGCGCGAACGTCCCCGCCATTGTGGGCGTGAGAGAGCCCGCAGCGAGAGGCGAGGGCTGTCGTCGTCCAGCACGCGAGGCCACGGGCGTGCAGGTAGGCAAACAGCACCGCGGCCCAGAGGACGTATGCCATCCCGCCCGCGTTCGGCCTTCGCCTCGAGTGTTGCCTCTTAAGTGCTTATGCCTCCCGGAGTGGGTAGAGTGTCGGGGAGGGGGAGGGAGGTAGACACCATTTTGTTGGGTGGAAAGTGGGCGGATTAGATCGCGGATGAAGGGAGGGGGCGGGGGCGTGAGGGTCGCTCTTGCGCCCCCGCGTCCTTAGGGTTGCCGCAGGTGGCGAGTCTCGGCTGCAAACATCTTGAAGAAGTGTGTGTCGGCTGCGGAAGACATGGGCGTCGGAAGGGCGGTGTGGGCGGTGTGCCGGGGTGGGGGGGGGGGGTTAAAAAGAATGGCGATACGCGAAAGAGGAGGGTGAAGTGTCAGGGGGGACGGCGGTCGAAGGAGTTTGATGTTCTGGGTCATGGCGACCATATGTAATTTGGGTGGAAGTTTGCAGGGTGAGGTTGTTAGCAGATTCTCTTTAACTCTATAGGTGGTGCGAGGATGAGCTGATGTAATGTGGCCGAGGTTTAGGGGCATTTTTTTTTCTCTTTAGTGTGAGACCGATATAAAATGTGATGGAGTTCGCAGTGTGAGGGAGGTGTGGTCTGGGTGACGGTCGATATTGGTGAGCGAGGGTGGGGGGAGGAGAGGAGGAGGAGGAGGAGGAGGAGGAGGAGGAGGAGGAGGAGGAGGAGGAGGAGGAGGAGGAGGAGGAGGAGGAGGAGGAGCAGCAGCAGGAGCAGGGGAAGGGGGAGGGGAGAAGGGGGAGGGGGAGAGGGGAGGATTGGGTGGTGCAAGAGGGAGGGGCGGAATTTCGGGGGGGGGGGGGGTCCAGGAGGGTGACTTCCCGACGAAGTAAGTTTCTGATGGAGTTTAGGAAGGGAGGGAGGGAGGGAGGGAGAGAGGGAGGGAGGGAGGGAGGGAGGGAGGGAGGGAGGGAGATAGGAGGAGAGGGAGCGAGCGAAGGAAGGAGGGAGGGAAGAAAGGAGTGAGGGAGGGAGAGAGGGAGCGAGCGAAGGAAAGAGGGAGGGAAGAAGGGAGCGAGGGAGCGAATGAGAGTAGAGTAGGAGAGTAGGAGAGTAGGAAGGTAGGTAGGAAGGAAGGAAGGTGGCGGGATGGAGAGAGAAAGATTAAACTTCTGTAGTGGACGGGGAAGAGGGATAGTGAAGTTGAGAAGATAGGTCGAGGGTGGGAAGGGGAACGGAAAAGGGGAAGGGAACGGGAGAAAAGTTTCTCACATAAGGGCGTCTAGAGGGTTATACGAGAGGGAGAGAGAGGGAGAGAGAGTGAGTGAGTGAGTGAGTGAGTGAGTGAGTGAGTGAGTGAGTGAGTGAGTGAGTGAGTGAGTGAGTGAGTGAGTGAGTGAGTGTGTGAGTGTGTGAGTGTGTGAGTGTGTGTGTGTGTGTGTGCGCGCGCACACGTGTGTTCGTGTGCAAACATGAGAGAGGTGAGAGAGTGAGAGAGAGTGAGAGTGTGTCGAGGGATTGAGTGAGTGAGTGAATGAGCGAGCGAGTGTGAGGGAGTGAGGGAGAATGAGTAAGAATGAGTGAGTGAGAATGAGTAAGAATGAGTGAGTGAGAATGAGTAAGAATCATTGAGTGAGAGTGCGGGAGTAAAAAGGAGTGGATGAGGAGTGAGTGAGAGTGACTAATTAAGAATAAGTGACAGAATGAGAGAGAGAGAGAGAGAGAGAGAGAGAGAGAGAGAGAGAGAGAGAGAGAGAGAGAGAGAGAGAGACAGAGACAGAGAGAGAGAGAGAGAGAGAGAGAGAGAGAGAGAGAGAGAGAGAGAGAGAGAGAGAGAGAGAGAGAGAGAGAGAATTGGGTGCAGGAAATGTGATTATGAAAGGGATGATATGTAGTTTTGTAATCTTATTATTACAAAATAACATTGATGTTGGTCAGAATGCAGATGGGCGATAGTAATAGGCCAGCGATGCCCGGTGCGCTACCCAGTGCCCAGCTGTTCGGGCTCCGGCCTCGGGACTTCCGCCGCCTTGGACCCTGTGTTTATTCACCTGCCGCGAGGAAGGTCCTGAAGCGTCGACATCCTTACGTTGAAGCCACGTCGCCCTGGCGTCTAGAGCCTGGCGGGGCTCGCTAGACGGGGCCGTTGCGGATGCTTTTCCTGCTTGTTGCGCCTGCGGGAATGTGTGTTTCGACGACGGTCTATGAGCTAGCTAGCCCTTAAGCGGCGAGTGAAGAGGGAGCCGCGGGGAGGGCACGGGTGTTCTGTCGCGGCGAGCGATGTCCGCAACACAGGTCTTGTCCTGTGGCAGAGCTGTGGCCGCTACATGATCGCTACTACATGACCCTGGACAAGGCCCGCAGCCCAGCTCCCCCTTGGGACGCGTCGCGCCCTGCGAGGACTGGTCGCCGGCTTGTCCTCAGGGGCAGAACCCGAAGCTCAACAAGGGTTAAGCAGGAACGCACCGGCCAAAATCTATTAATTTATTTTCAGTACATCTCCGTGATGAGAGGCGAACGTTTGTGTTTATTTCTCTTTCCCCGTTGCTAAAGGTGTCGTTCCCTTCGCGGGGGAGGGGAGGGGAGGGGGGGGGGCAATTGAAGTGTAATTAAGGATTTAATCTTACGCTCCCACATTTGATTGTTTTTACTCTCCGACTTCATACCCTTTAAGAGGTCCTCGCAGAGCAGTCGATAGAGGCGAATGCGCGACAATAAGTGCCCATTATCGCGGGGTGATGCGCGACGTGTCCTTCGGCGACACTCCTCCCGGTAACAGCCTCCGCCGCGCTCCGATACGCGGAAAGAGACCAAAAAGGATTTCGTGCCCCCCCCCCCCCTCCTCTCCTCTCCCATCCCGTCCCCCCAACTTGCTAGGGTGCAAAGGTATCCCCGAGGAGCTCGCTAGCAACGCCAACGCCGTTCGTAGTTTGTTTGCGGAGGGAAGGGTTTAGCGGAATTCCCGAAGCTGGTGGGTCCCGCTGAAGTCCCATAGGTCTTACTCGTAGGTCTTTCTTTTGGCTCTACGCTTTGGGGGGGGGGGGGGGGGATGTTAGTATTTTTACAGAAAAAAAGAGAGAAACATTTTTTTTGCGTATTTTTTCTCTTCTATTTCTTTTCTTGTTTCTTTCTCTTTTCCATCGCTTCCGTCTCTTCTTTATTTCTCATGATCCAAACCATTTGTACTAAGGTGACCTTTCCCGCCGGAACCGAGAGCCAAAATAGACCGAGAAGGATGCCGCCGTTGCGCTTAGGAGTCGGCCCAAATTTATTCGTGGCGGATGTTGCACCGCCATCACCGCCACACTCATCATCACCACCATCATTATCACCACCATCATTATCACCACCATCATTATCATCACCATCATTATCATCACCACCACCACCACCATCGTCACCGTCACCGTCACCGTCACCGTCACCGTCACCGTCACCGTCACCGTCACCATCATCACCATCATCACCATCACCATCATCATCATAGTCATATTTTTTTCCGGCGCCAAGGTCCGCGTTCCAATGTTCCCTCCTTATCACCATTTTCTCACCATATGACAGTTAATAGATGACGTTGAGTCGAATAGTATAAACGCCGATATTGATGTCAAATATGTGTAATGGTAGTGTTAAACGCCATATACCAGGCCGACATAGCGTTAACGGCGATGCGATGGTGGCAACGTCAGCGATGAGATATGATTTATGATATCGACGATAATGTTGTAGGTGGGCTGCGAGCTCGGTGATTTGTGTATGATAAGGTGAGCCGTTCTCCGGGAGGTTATGTTAATATTGTGCGTAACCGCTGATATGTTTGTGTGTGCACGTGGGAACCTGCGCATGGAGGCCTGCACGCACAATGATATGCTCACTAAAACACACACAGGCTCACGCAAACACACACACACACACACACGCACACGAACACGAACACGCGTACGTACACGCATACGTATACGCACACGCACAAATTCATATCAAATTCCTAATCAATTTCCGCTCCTCTCATCGGGAGCTCGCCCGCAGCCTCCTTGCAGCGGCAGTCATTAAAAGTCAAGGTTTATCGTAAAGCCTTTTGTAAGCCCGCGTAATTTACCTTTCCGTGTGCCATGAGTCAACTTGGAAGTGGGGACAGGAAAAACAAACAATATCTCATTTTTCCCTCTCTCTCTCCTCCTCCTTTCGCTTCTTTTACCTCTCGCAGCGTGCTCGGGGAGATTTAAAGTGATTTTCCGTTTAACCGGCATGGTTGCTGATGCACGTTGCGGGCCTGCAACATTGCATGATAAGACGTGCCAAGTGTACCATGATGACGTAGTGTCTGCCCCTTCTTCGCCTGGACCTCAAGATCACGCGAGGAGAATCCCGTGGTCTGGTGGAACTTGGGTGCGTTTTCTCTCTCTCTTTTATTCGTTTTTTGGTCTCGTTCCCTC
>NC_061827.1:31416066-31423566 GCF_019202785.1 Penaeus chinensis | reverse complement strand
TGTTTTCTTGCGTGTCAGAGGAAGGGTGGGAGTAGATAAAAACAGACAAAAAAATAGCTTCTTCGGAATTTTTGTGAAGTAAAGGAATAAGGAGGAAGAGAACGGAATTAGACAATGGAAGAGATATAAATGACAAGGAATGTGGAAAAAGAAATAGAGGACAAGAGGGTTAGGGAGAGAAGAAAGAGTGAGGAGACGAGGAACGTTGAGTGCAAGAAGGGTTGGGGGACGAGCGACGGGCACTCGCTGGCTTCCCATTCTACCGACGCTTATTTTTGTACAAGTAGCGAGTGATACGCAGCGTAGGTTTGCCGTCGGTCCGCGGTCCGTCTTGCCGCGTCTCTGAAAACGTGCGTTCAAGCGTGGGCAGCAAAGTTCCACATCTTGGATACTATTAGAACCTTTAGTATTGCGGAATAATTTGTTTGCCGAATCGCCATAAACTATTCAACGAACACGGATAATCACAGCGGGGAATGAAGTGATTATCAGCGATCGGCTTTAGGCTTGTTCAAAGATGTTCAGTACCGGTACTTCATATTACAAACAAACAAGCAAGTGGAAGGTTCACGTGTGATTTATTTTGTTAGGGTGTGTGTGAATGAATGGTGATATGTAATATGCATGATACTGTATAGGGATCCTTAAAAAGAAACTTTTGTTATCGTGTGAACCAGTCAAGATAGGCATAACTTATTTCATATTGAAAAACCCAGTTACAAAACTTGTTATCGGGCAGGATGTTGTAAGGAATGGATTATCTCTTCTAACTTGTTTCACTACGCTTCCGTTTTGAGCAGAGTTCTCGTATCTTCAATTTCACTTGGAAAATGAGTTGAATGAGTTCCACTGCGGACACGGGGAGGTGCCTGTACGCAAGCCGTCGGCGCCCTTGCATCGACGGCGTGAGGCAGGAGTATATCCTGGAGAATATTTTTCAGCAACGTCAGTGAGGGAGTTAGCGGACAAGACGTCCCCATAAGAGGGTCGCGGTGTATCGTGCCATAAATTCCTGTGCAAGCTCCTTGTCTTGCCTTGCCGTTTCCCGGGACACTTGATCGTCGCGTCGTACAGCACAGATGCTGTTCGGTTATCAAGATGTTATGAATATATCATGACTTACTTGTTGATTTTGATGCCATGGGGGGGGGGGGGGCTTTATTGTTATGCTTATTATAGTTACATTTATCTTTATTTTGATGTTGATTATGTTTGTGGCCGAGTTTACTGACGTGATTATGTTTCTTTGCAGCGGAGTGGGAGGAGAGTGGAGCGCGTCGTCCCCGTGTTCCTCCTTGACGTGCTCGCCACCGCCCCGCCCCGAGGATCTCGACGACTGCTGCACGGGACCAGCACCCCCGCCCGCCGCCCACCCCACGCCCTCGCCCACGCCCACGCCGGGGGCCCAACCCACTCCGACCCCGCACTCCTACGGCAGCCATGCGGGCCAGCTGACGTGCATGGCGCCCAATGATGGCTCGGGCGTGCGGGTGGGGCGGAAAGGCGGTCACGACGGGGACCAGTTAATGGGCAGGATCGGCCCGGGCGGCCAGGTGGGCCAAGCGGGCCACACGCCACACAAGGACCGGCCTCCGGATACGCCCTCCGCGCTGCCTCTGCGGGTCACGCGCCGCAACACCCCGGAGGAGGTGGCGGCCCACCGTCGCCGCCGCCTGCAGGTAGGGCACATCCGGAAGCGGACTGGCGAGGACGCGACGATGGGTGGTGAGAGGCGCGCCAAGCTGCCGCGGGCGTCCCCCCCGCCCTTGCCCGTGAACGGCGTGCGGCGCGTGAACGGATGCATGAACGGGAGCGTGGAAGGCGAGGCTGCCCTTCTCGACCGGCTGGGCGGGCTGGCGGGCGCGGGGGACAAGCGCGGGCGGCACCACACCCGCACCTCGCACGCCCACAACAACCATAAACACAACGGGATCGCAGGTGACGCGTTGCACAATGACGTCGACCACTTGTTAGGTAAAAACGGTGTCAAGTGTTTTAACGGGACACTCAATGAACGAATCAACGGCACGCTAAAGCCCGAGCGCATGAACGGCTCTGCGAAGCCCGAACGCGTGAACGGGACGGCGAAGTCTGAACGTTTGAATGGCACCATACGAAGTGAACGTATAAATGGCACCGTGAGAAGTGAACGCGTGAACGGCACGGTCAGAAGTGAGCGCCTGAACGGCGCTGTTCGCCCGGAACGTGTCAATGGTGTGCGGCGAGTGAGCGGCGAGCATCACAGGCGTAAGGCAGACCTCCAGACCAACAACAACACTGAACCGCCCATGGTCCTGCCCACCACGCCCACTCTCCTCAATGACGCCCGGACCCCCCACCCCCGCCCCCACCCCCCCAACGCCGCCAAGCGTGTATCTCAGGGAACCCCACACCCCACTCAGGGCTTAACTTTGAGCTGTGATGCCGGTCTAACGCCGCCCACCACTGCTACCCACACCCCCTCGGCGGCCGCCCACCAGCCGCCCCTCTCGCCCACCTCGGCTCGTTGCTCGGCTAAGTCCTCCCCTCCGCCCGCCTACACCAACGGCACCGCCCACACCACCTGCAAGAGTAGGAGCAGCTCGGCCAGTTCTGGCGCTGGGTCCTCTGTTCCTAGCCCCGCCCCCAGCCCCGCCCCGAGTCCAGCCCCGAGCTCCGCCCCCAGCTCCGGAACCTCCACGCCCACGCCCACGCCCACCGTGAGGTTCCCGCCCCCGGAGAAGAAGGAAGCTGCCGACGTGTGCCGCTGGCGAGACTGCAACCAGGTCCTGGACCCGACCACCTCCCTGCTCGAACACATACAGGTACGTGTCGCCTCTGGCCTCGCGGGGCACGGGCCAGCTGTGCCCGCCGCGTCCGAGCCCTTCGAGGGCAGGTGTCTTCAGCCGGACGACGATTGCATTCCACGGCGGTTTTCCTTTTCGATCACCATCTTTTAGTTACCTTAGTGAACCTCCCTATGCATACCCGGTGAAAGACCCTTGTTTTCTATGTAGGCTCATATATGTCATATATTTGAAAATTAGTGACGGTTAGACTCATTCTTGATTCGCTTGTGGTTAGAGAACATATATGTTTATTTCTATATTCCATTACTTTGGGAAAAAAAGTCCTGTTTAAATTTTATGAAAAATTGTATGTATTTTTGGTCCAGTTGTTTCTTGTGTTCTTGAGCGCCTGGAAACCCATTCTCCATGTTCAAAATATTGAAGGTGTGAGTCAGGGACCATTACGCTCGTGGGTAGGTGTAAATGTCTCTGATGGTTTTATCTATCAAGGTGCTTGATGTAGTTTGCAAATTAGCAAGATTATGAATGGCTCGAATATGTTCCAGTAATGGCAGTATGTCAAAGAGATATTGAGTTTCAAACTTTTTTATTATTTTTTTTCTTCCTGCTGGGTCATCATATTTATTTATTAACATTCGGAAATCTAAGATCACTGCACCCATTAATGTCCATAAGTCCACGCTAGGAATCTTCGTGTATAAAGCGCTACCTTGGAAGCATTAACCAGAGGTACCTTGCTAGTGTTTCGTCGTTGGAAGGAAGCCTTGGCCGAAGGAAGACTTTTCAGGGACGGGCGCGGCTCTGGTTCGCACTGGCTTAAGGCCCGGATGAAGGAGAGGGGGAAGTAGAATTGAGAAAGTGAAATGTGTTTGTGTCATTTGAGAGCTTTTGGGCTCTTGTTCTCCTCCTCCTCTCCCCCATTTTGCTTATCTCTCTCTTTCCTTTCCTCCCCTGCTTTCTTTCTCCATTTCTCCCCCTCTCTTTTTCTCTCGTGTGCTTTCCCGCTTTGTCGTAGCAGTGGCATTGAAAAGGGATTGCGAGACTCGGCATTAAACGCATAAGCATATGTGAGAGCCCCGTCTTCCCCTCCGAGTTTGAGGTTTCAAGTTCGAGTGACTGAGGGTCCCAGATGTTATGAGCTGTCAAGAAGAGGAGGAGGAGGAGAAGGAGGAGGGGGAAGAGAAGGAGAAGCAGGAAGAAAAGTAGAAGGAGAAGGAGCACTGGCGGTAACAAATAAGGCAATATATATAATTGTTTCATGTTCATCCGGATTTTTTTTTTTTTTTGGCGCTGATGATAGTGAGGATGGTGAGCCGCACCAACACGGCGTAGGTGGTCGTCCCCAGCTGGTGTGAGCCGCATCTCGTCCCCAGCCACTACCACAACAAATCAGTCTTGCCACGTTTTGTACCATTTTTTTCATTACACTTTCATTTATAAAAATCAGTTTACTCTGGTTTTATGTTATCGCATAGTGTTTACTTACTGCTTTTGTGTATCTTTGATGAATTATTGAGAGAGAGAGAGAGAGAGAGAGAGAGAGAGAGAGAGAGAGAGAGAGAGAGAGAGAGAGAGAGAGAGAGAGAGAGAGAGAGAGAGAGAAAGAGAGGGGGGGAGAAAGGGAGAAAGGGAGAAAAGGAGTAGCAAGAGGAAGAAGTATTAGAATAGATTAGATGAAAAGAGAGAACAATAGATTGTAGGGTGGACTAAACTCGAGTAGGGTAGACATAGTCTGTGGTAGAAAAGGAGATAAATATTCAGTACGTGAAGGAAGGAAGGAAGAAAGAAAGAAAGAAAGAAAGAAAGAAAGAAAGAAAGAAAGAAAGAAAGAAAGAAAGAAAGAAAGAAAGAAAGAAAGAAAGAAAGAAAGAAAGAAAGAAAGAAAGAAAAAAGAGGAAGGAAGGAACAGGAGAGCAGTGTGTTCAAACAAGGGGAGAGGAAAGAGTACTGGAGATATATAAAGGGAAGAGATAAGAAAGCAAAACACAGTGTATGAAGGAGAAAGATAAAAGGGTATTTAGCCTTTGGAGGTAAGATGCGATACGGAAGCCTTGGTGAGACTTGCTGGAGTAGAATCCCTGATGGGCAGAGAGAAGGCGCGGAGTGTTGGGCAGTGGAAGCAGGGAAGAAAGGTGTGGAGAGGGAAGCGAGGAGAGAGGATGGATGGGAGGAAAGGGGAAACAGAAAAAAGGGAGAGAGAGTGTGGTGTTCTGTTAAAAGGAGTTGGGGTGGCCCCCCCCCTCTCTCCCCCGAAAATGTTTTATTGTGGATTTCAGTTTCCAAACTTTGCGGGGTAGGATTGTATGTTGGTTACGTAACATAGCGTGGACAAGTTGCCTTTTCTGTTGCCGGCAGCGGAGGGCTAAATACTGCATGAGGACGTGGTTCGTTTAGATGTTGGCTGTAGTTGGTGGTGAAAATGGCGGTACAAGATTCGAGGGTTTTCCGTTTCCCATTTAGCCTTCATATCGGCACGGGTAAGTCTCAGTGTCAACAGAGGTTTGTGAAGGATCACCCGCGTGTGCATTGGAAGGCCAGCCTATGCTTTCATCTGCAGAGCCCGTTGTGTGGACGCGACCTTTCTCCGTTAGTGCAAGGTCAGGTTCCTAGATTATTGGGCATATTGACCTCTTCAGCCTACACAAGATCATGTTACAGCAAGGCTCGTATTTCATGTTACTCGGCATCTCTTTTATGTTACTAGGTTTATAGCGTGTAGGGTTCACTGTTTGTGTCAGCACAGGCTCGCCCTCTAGGGCCAGCAAGTAGTAGCCTCTTGCATCAACAGAAGGTCAGTGGCTAGCTCATAACAAAAGTGACAGCAGTCTTACTTTGACCACTCAAAAGGTGATTTCATGTTCCGTTAAGTGTCAGCCTCTTGTGTCAGCAAAGGTCAACCGCTGCACCGGTGTGTGAAGCTGACTTGTTACATTCGTTACAAGGATCCGAAGCGCGAAGGGCCACGAGCACCGTCATCAGTGTTCGTGCGAGGGGTCAGTCGCAGGCCGGACGTCGCCTCTTTATTATTCTATTTGACAAGAGACACTGACATGGCTGTAGTGGGGCGGCTGTAGAGCTGGTTGAAGTTGGAGAAATAGATCTAATGCTTATGGAAGTGGCTGCGGTAGATCAAGGGGCGGTAAATGTGGTCGACGTGTTAGAAGTAGATTGCGAGCCAATGGGGAGGACTGAAGTAGTTTTATAAATAGACTCAGCTTCGAATTATAGTGTAGAAGTGGGTCTAGAGATGGCATAAGTTTTTAAATAGTAGCAGACGCTTAAGTTTAATCCGCTGCGTCTGTACTGGAAGTGCTAGAAGTTCTTGGTAAGTACAAAAAGCTAGTGGTGTTGCGTGCAGGTTAGTGGTGACTACAAGCGGCGTAAGTGAAATGGCGTTGGTAGACGCGGCCCGGGTCGTGTGGATCCCAGCACCACCGCTTCCACCCTAGTTCCTACTCCCCGAAAGGATGGGTCCGAGAGAGGAGGGGAGAGTGGGAGGGGAAGGTTGGAGACGGGAGAGGTGGATCGATGGAGCAGTAGAGGGTGATGAACGAGACGGTGGTGAGGAGGATGGGTGTTGGCGGGACGGGAGAGGAAGGAAGGGGAAGAGGAGGAAAACGGAGAAGGAAATGCGCGCTAGCAGGAATGTAGAGATGGAAGGCGAGTTGATAGCTGTAGGAGTGCACAAGGGCGGGGCCGACGAAAAAAGCGCGCTAGTAGGGATGGAGGGAAGCGGGAAGTGTCTAAGTAATCACGCAACAGAGGAGGAGGGAAAAGCGTAAATGGTAAAGAGGGAAGTAGGCATTGGAAAGAAAAGGAGGGAGAGTACGAAGAGAGATGGGCGGGACAGGGGAGGGGGTGGAGGGAGCCAGAGAGACGTGAGTGTACCCATCAACAGAGAGGGTAGTGACCGGGACCGTCCGGCACGCACCACCATGATACCTGGCCGTGTTAGTTACCACCTTATTGCCACCGCCACGAATATTGATGACAAGGCCGGGGTAGTGTATCGTCAGTCACAGTAGGGGGTGGGGCAGGAGAGGAAGAGAAGGGAAGGAGAGGGGGGAGTAGTGTGAAGGAGCTTCACAGAACGTCTTGCCTCACACGCTGCCGTCTTGAGTGTGTCTGGGTCGTGTCTACTGCGGCGCGCGTCCTCACCTCCTCAAGGTCACATGATGCGCGGATGACGTCATTGCTTGGCTACCGAGGATACCAATCGCAAGGGAGAGGACGTTGGTAGGCGGAGTCGCGGCAACCAATCAGCGAGTGTATGTATTATGACGTAACTTCAGTGAGAGAGAAACTCGCCAATAAGAGCGTGGAAAAGAGGCGCTGAGCTGCTGATGGCTAGTGGAAACCCAAACTTTACGTAATATTTAAGATATTGTGCTGCTGCAACAGATCAATTGTATAAGCGGCGTCACAAGACTACCTGCATGACACCTGCCTGAATTGAGCAACCACGGCAGAGCCATGTGCTGGAGTGGTGGTGCCGTGGAGATTAATACCGTGTGGAAGTTGTTGCTATACAACAGCTTTGCCTTAGATTACCGCTCTCACGGTATTTACAAATAATGGGTTGATTGTATTTATCTGAATTGCAGTTATGTTGTTAGATATTTTGGCATTGTTATTATTACAACCTGATTCCACATTGATAAACTTCTTGCAGTATCTAATCGTCGTTGATAGGGTTCCGTATTCCTTGTTG
>NC_061827.1:31381066-31401066 GCF_019202785.1 Penaeus chinensis | reverse complement strand
CACACACACACACACACACACACACACACACACACACACACACACACACCTTTGTGTGTGTATTTATATATATACACAAATATGCATATAAATATGTATATATATGTGTATATATATGTATTTATATTTTTATATAATATATATAATGTATATAATATATATATATATATATATATATATATATATATATATATATATATATATATATGTACATATACATATGTATATGTATATATACATATACATATACATATACATATACATATACATATACATATACATATATATTAACATATACATATTCATATATATATACACATACACATACACATGCACACATTTTATGTACCTGAAAATATTGTTTTGAGATTTATATATGTTCCATTTTTACACTTGAAAGTAAGTTTTAAAATTATAGACTGAGTAATAGTCTTTGTTTGATGGGAAACAAATTATTTTTAAGAGGGTAAAACAAAGAATATATCTCTGGTGCCATCCTGTATGGAATAAAGATACCCAGAGGTAAAGGATACTAGTTTTATGTGTTTAAAACACTGATAACAATTCATATATATATTTTTTTTTTTAATTTCAGCTGCCCGTATGTTCGATGTTTTTGATGTGGGTGTCATGGAGTGTCTACAGTGGAGGCTGATGTGTGTGGCACAAAAACAGAATGGAGGTGTTGCGCACTCTCCGGGCCATTCCTTCGTTGTCAAGCCTCAGGTATGTTATCAAAGGCTTGTAGGTGATGACAGCATCGGCTTAACCCGTTGCTGCTGGGGAAAATGAATAAAAGATGGGGAAAATGCTGTGCTCATTTTTTATATTTTTTTGTGAAATGTCTCTAGACGTAGATGGATCTGCTTTACCTGATTTCACCTTTCCTTGAATTGGGGGGAAAATGTATTTTTTTACTAGTGCTTTGATTATCGATGGTGTTATTTTTAATATAAGTATTATGATTACTATAATGTTATAAACATTAGTAATAGCAAAATAACGTAATGTAAAATATTTTCATAAATTAAAGAAAAGGGTAAACGGGAGGGACAGGCAGTACTCATAATTGGCTCATTGGTGATTTAGTACAAGTGTAGCCATCTAAAAGCAATTAAACAAGTAAATTCATATCTGGGTATGGCATGGATGAACATGACATGCCCGTCGTTAATGGATTACAGCACTGGAAAATGTAACAAGATTTTCCCTGTCTTGTAATTTTTAAAAATCTAAAATCCCTAGAAAACATAAAATTGGATTTAGATCACAATAAGAAATTAACTGTAAATTACAATAGCAACTATGATTTTACTTTTCTGTATATTGTTTTTTGTAACATGAAAACTAATAAACTAGGTTGCAAGCTATGAAAAAGACATGTCACACTTTGCTTTTACATACTTTGTCTTACTAAACTATGAAACCTAAAGATTCTTAAAAATAGTGTTTAATCCAGTTGTAAGTTTTATTTTTGATATGCACAATTTAATAGTTTTTTTGTATTTTGTTACAGGTTCTTGCAAGACGTACTTGTACAAAGGGAATTAATGAGGCTTTAGTTAGATGGTACCCCCCGGGAGTGTAAGTTTCATCCGTTTATATTTTTTCTGATTTTTGGTATTTTTTTGATGTAATGGAAATAGAAATCAGGATTTGTATTATGATTATAATAGTAATTATCATTGTCTTCATTATTTTTATGTTTATTATTATCATGATGATATTATTAGTCACTACTAATGCCATCCTATGCCATTACTATTACTAAAAAGATTTACAAATTAAGAAAAGGGACTGATGATGTGTACATATCTAATCCACATTCCTTTTCTTTACAGTTTACCTGACGAGTGGGTAGCAGTGGATAAACTTGAGGCAGCAAGAACTGTACCCCTAGAACAGATGTCCCCTGAAGCCAAACAGGTTGTCTCTCGTTTATGTTACCCAAGTTTAGCACCGCCTATAAAACACAGGCGCAAGCGCCCTTTGTGTCCAAAATCTTTACCTTTAGAGCTGTCAAAAGCTGTCTGAGCTTAGGGATGTTTCTTTTTTATTATAACTTTTTTTTTCTTTTTTTTTTTTTTTTTTTTTTAGACAAAAATAGGTCATGATCTCATTCCAATACGGAGTAACACATTTTGTGTGTGTGTGTGTGGTGTGAGCATTCCCCCTGGTGTTGTGTTAGAGGGAAGCTGTAGTGCCCTTTGTTGGAGCTCAGAACATTGAAATTTATTATGGATTAAGCCAATCCAAGTGAATGGACCAAATATTGGACCAAAAAAAAAAAAAAAAAGATAAAAAAAAAAAAGATAATGTGCTAACTAGAAAAGGAGCATGTATCTGTGTGTACAGTTGATGGTGTATATTTGTAAATAGTGTGAGAGTTGAACAACCAGCATAGTTTGTCCACTGCCAGGAGCTCTTATACTATTACTGTGTCTGTAAGGGTCATAAGACCAGTGTTAGGGTATTATGTATCAGCCTTGTGAGCCAACATTGCTGCTCCCACAAGATTTATGGCATCTTTCCACACCACTGAAGTGATTTTTATATATCCTACTTTTATTTATTATTATAACTTTTCAATATGTGAATATTCGAGTTTACTCTACTGAGCATTTCCAGCTGCTGAGTCACTGCATTACCATGTTTTTATGTGATATTGATCCTTGTATGGGATTATGTTCTTATCAGTTTAAAAAAAGGACAGCTGCCATTTATCACTGTAGTGGATTTGCAGTGAAGATAAGAGGCCACCTGAGATAACATCACTGCCAGACATCAGGAACATCTAAGCCAGACCAGGCCACTGAAAGCAAAACGGGTGCCCATTATGTCTTTGTCTGATTGTCAGATACCCCTTATTACTCTACGGCAAACTTGAACATGCGTATTACTTTGCTGTCAGAGTTTAGGAATCTTGTCTGTATTTTTTTATTTTATAATTATTATTATTATTAATATTTATTTTTTTTTTTTTTTCTTACTATATTTTAATTTAAGATAAATGTTGATGTATGATTTTTTTTAAGTCCTTCAAAGTTTGGACAAAAGTGGGGGTCTGGCTGCAGATGGTTCCGCGTATGCCAACACTGCCCAGTAAGATAAGATTAATTATTATTTTATTGTATTTTATTTTATCTTAATGTTTTATTCTTCTGCTGATGTTTCCTGTATGCTGTCTTCATAGGGTTATTTTCTTATGGAATACCTGAAAGAAGGGTTTTACCAGTCTCTGGTAATTACAGCTAAAGTTTTTATGATCTTTTTTGTATTGCATCTTTTTAAAACCTAACATGTAATGTGTTAATATTATGTATTTTCATTGTTTTATTTGTTAATCACTTTCTGTTATCTTTAGAATTTCTTTTATAGTTTCTGTGCTTGATCATTCTGTCATTTACTTCGCAGAAGGTAATTTGATATTTCTATGAACATTTTTAGCCTCCCATATTGTCGTAGCCCAACATTGGTGCCATATGTTAAAAAGTTTGCCCACCCATACCCACATTACATACCCCGCCTCACCAACAGATACACAGCAGTTATGCTCAATGTGATCTCTTGTAGGATGCAGGGACTGTGAACCCTGACCCCAACATTGAGTTTGGTGGAAGAGAATTGCAGGCCTGAGTTGGGAGTATTTTTTATGTGAATTGTTTTTTTTAAATAGATTTGATTGTTGCTGCTATTTGATTTTCATGAATATTTCATCTATAAGATTATTGATTTTTGAGCCCATGCTATAATGATTTTAAAAATATTGCTTTGCTAATAGTAATTGATTTTAAAATCTAAAAACTATGAATACCATCTTTGGCCTAAATTATCTTCTACTGGACCATTAGAAACCTGGTTAGCTCAGCATAATGCTGAGCTGCTCCGTTGTACTAGTCACTGTGGGGTGTGTAGGATTGCTACCTTGTTATATGATAGGCAATTTTTATTTTATTTTATTTATTATTTTTTTTATTTAATTTTTTTTTCTCCCTCCTTTTTGGGAAGAGCTCTATCTGATAGCCAGAAAAAGGTAAGGATCTCAACTGTTGTTTAGGGGGAAAGAAAAATGCAGCATGTTGGTGTTAATGCGACAAACAGTCGTGGTAGTTATGGATCTGCTGTCTCAGGTTCCTTATGTGATATGTATTACCTCAGCTGTTCTAAATAGTTTTTTGGACAAAACTTGGGCATTTTTTACCTACTGAATCAAACAAGCCACTTGAATGCTAGTTCCAATGAATATTAGAATAGATGAGCTCTTCCTAAGAATCAAAATTTTACTTCCTATTAAACTGTGGTTGTTATTGGTGCCTGTTTAAGTTTTAAAGTTATTGACCTGCAACCCTACACACCATCCCCTCTGCCCGCCCCCTCCCCCTCCCCCTCCCCATGGGTCCTGCACCTCTGTCAGGCTCACAATTGCACTCCTGTGCTGATATTAATATACCTGTTTTCATAAAAGATTGATTCTGGTTAAGATAAAGGAATTGCCTTAATTGTCTGGAATGCAAACAAATATGTTAAACTTTCTACATAACTGGTTACAAGAATCAAATATGTTTGCCATTGCACCTCTTGGATGATTATCAATTGTACAACATTATGGCATATATCCAGTTGGCACATTTTCTGCTGTATCAGCAGCCTAACCATTTTGCACAAAAAAAAAAAAAAAATTATGCATTTAGATGAAAAAATTGCATCAATTTTTTCAACCAGTTTTGTTGTGTGCAATGAGTGTGTGAGAGTGTAGGATCCCCCTGGACCCACCAGGTACACCTGCAGTATTCCCATACGTTGGCATGTTCATCGTTTGTTTTAGTACCCTGGGGATGGCTACAGCCTATGCCATATGCAAAATATACATCCATTTTCAAGTTTGTTTCATATGTTTTATCCTAACTTGTTAGGATTAGGTTATTCTTGTATTTATTTATGTATTTCTTGACTGTTGCCTTCAGTACAATGTAACTTATCTTCTGTCAATGTCATGTGTCTACCATTGACACTACTGCTGTTATGTTGATTTTTTGTACTTTTTTATATTATATACTCACCCTCAGTGTCCATAGCACAATGGGAAGCAAGGCAGATCAGAAAGAATAGTGTACAGTATATTCTTCATTTTGATGAAATATAGCAGTAATGGGATACAAGAAAACAGATATAATAAGTTGCCAAGACAGATGTGTGAGACAGACGTCATGAGATAGGTTTAGAAAACAAGTACTATCGCATATGTAGAAAGACAAGACGTGCCAAGACAGACTTAGTATGAGATGTTCTAAGCTAGATATACTAAGGGAGCTGTAATAATAAACAGTTAGCATTGGTCAGACAGTGGATGTGGTGTTTGGGCTGTCACAACATGGGCCAATTTGAACATGTTCTGCTTGTGGTAGATGATGCCATTAATATGATGAGGTTGTATTTTTAGGCAGTACTAATTGTAATGACTAATGTTCAAATACTATTTACTTTTTATTTATTTATTACATTTTTTTCTGTGTAAGTTACAGGGCACAGCTCCTGATGTACTTAATTTAGGGGTGCCCCATAATGGTTTAATGATATCCGAACATCACTGTTAAAAAGGGTGGATATATATCATGTTTACTGTTGTGTTAATTGTGTAACAACCATGCTAGTACTGGTTAAGTTCAGAATATCCTCATTTTTTTGTAATTTAAAGAATCAATAATTATTTATTCCCTTTATGTTCAGTTCGCTCAAGTACTGTGTATTGAAAAATCTTTTTGTGCTCAATTTAGTTTGATTCTCATTATTATCTATGTGGCTGTGTAATCCCTGAAAGGCCGGGGGTTTGTTACACAATAGCTAACTTTATACACATTAATGATATTGATACACATAGTAATTTATAGTGGCAGCAGTACAGAAAGTATTTAGAATTATACCAATCGGGCAACTCAGAAAAAGACATGTAATTCATGAATTGTACAGTCACTGATAGTTAATGAAGGTTGATCCTTTGGCACATTTATGTACATTTGTATGTGACTTTATTTAGATTTCCATTAGATACATTTAAAGACTGTAGGTAAATAAATAATTGTTTTGTAGTAAAACAAAAAAGAATTAAAAAAAAAAAAATCAAAGGAACAGTCCATATTACCTATCATTCTTGGCTGCCATTAGTTGAATTGTTGAAATATAGCAAAATTGTTGCCATATTGCTACCAGTTATAAAATATTTTCCATGACTCATTCCTAGATCCCATGACAGAAACTTTCAGACTTTGTTATGGGATACTGTCTCAATACCTCCCCTCCCCCCATAGTTGTTGATACACTCATAACCCTGGCCACAGCATATCCAGTGCCTTTCCTCTGCAGTAGGGAACATATCACAGCTTCTTATGTTCATTTGGGTCCCTACTTGTATCGTAGGGCTGGAGCAAGTTTAATACACATGAATTTTGGGTGTCATTGAAAAATGTATGTAAGTGTTTTCTAAGTACAGGTCATCTGTCTCCAAAGCAGGTATCATTGCCAAGTAAAAGTAAAGATGACTAGAAACCTCAAGCAAGAGGCCATCGGTGCTAGGGACAAGTTGCACCTGTACTCAGAATTTTATATTACATTGCTGTTTATGCATTTTTCAAAGCCCCTTATCTCAGCACGTCAGCGCCCAGGAGCTGAAGTTAATGGTAACTGTGTACAAGTTATTCATCACATATAATCCATAAAACAAGAAACAAAAGAATACAGAATACTGACCATTTCCATGTACCGGTTGTTCAAAATTCATCCCAGTATATATGTATCCCTAAAACTGGAGATCTCAAACATTAGATGGTTTGTTTGAATGTTTAATTTTAGTTATGTCTTGAGTGTCTGTTCCAGATACCTTTGTTAATATAGTGATACTTGAAACTAGCACTGCCAGTAACAGTCAGGTTATGGATTAATATTAACACTAAGGATATCTGTCGTTAACAAGTGTGCCAGCTACATATTCTGCCTATTATTGCAAATGAAACAGCTCTTTTGTGATGCAAGTTTCTGATAATTTTACTCATCTCATGGTGCTTGTGGTGTGCAAGGAAAAAAACATTCCATTGCAAAGGTGCCCATGAGGTGCCTTGGAGATATGAGATAAACCATGCATTTGAGTTTTATTCCAACTCATTTTCATAGTTCTCATTAATTGAAAAATGTAAAATGTGCTTAACAGAAAAGGAAAAAAGTTGAGTTAAGCTGCCTGCCTGGGAAGTGTTGATAATGTTCATATGGAAATCTGCCATGGTGCGCTGATGTTGCTTGTGATGTTAATGATCTCTTACAATGATTACTAATAGAGGCTCATTGTAGGTCCATCACTGCCAAGGTTTGGAAGCCAACAGTGTACCCACTGCCATGCATACAAGTGAAACTAATGTTAATTAATATTAATTTATTTTGCTGGACCATGGTGTGAGAAGGCGTGTGTTCCTTATACTCAGGGTTGTGGTATGTGTGTACTCTCAAACTCAGAAAATTTATTAATATGTATATCAATTATTTGAAGCCTGATCATGAGAGCATGAGAGCACAGACAATGACATCAATTAGCCCTGTGGTACAGTGTGTAGAATAAATGTGACATGAAGAGAAACTGTATCTTATTTTTCCTTATTTCAGATTATGTGACTTAAGTGTTCAATGAGAACTACTACTAAAGCCAAAGTACATCATTCACATTCACAAAAACACTGACTCTAATTCAGATTAATGGAAATCTTGCTTTAACACTTCTGAATCTAGCTTCCTGAAAATATACAATCCACAGAATTGTAATTCAGTCATTTGGTATTAATTTCAGATCATGAAATATAGAAAATACATTTTGTGGCTGTAAAATGTGGCACAATATTTATTGCGTGTTGTCAAGAGAGATACGTTTGATAAAATGTTTGAATGCATTAATATGGTGGTCAAGGTAGTTCAGGTGCAAATATGACTACCTATATATATATATAGTAAATCTATCCAAAGAATATTAGAATATCTGAATATTAGAATTCAGCAACAATTACATGACAAGATTCCCACATGTATCTGGTCTGAAAGAACTGTTTTATGAAAGCTATATACTTTGTACATGATGAGGATAGCCAGATTTTAAAATCATAGCCCCCCCCCCCCCCCATGCCCGTTGTTGTGTGTGTGGGGGGGGGGGGGGTGAGGCTCAATGTTGGGGATCTCCCTCGGCTCAACCAAATTTGCAACGTTTTTAGTTCTCCCCCCTTTTTTCCTTCTCTTCTCCCCCTCTTTTCCCTTCTTTTCTTCCCCTCTTTTCCCTTCTCTCCTCCCCCTTTTTTCCCTTCTTTTCTTCCCCTGTTTTCCCTTCTTTTCTTCCCCTTTTTTCCTTCTCTCCTCCCCCTTTTTTCCCTTCTTTTCTTCCCCTTTTTTCCTTCTCTTCTCCCCCTCTTTTCCCTTCTCTTCTCCCCCTCTTTTCCCTTCTCTTCTCCCCCTCTTTTCCCTTCTCTTCTCCCCCTCTTTTCCCTTCTCTTCTCCCCCTCTTTTCCCTTCTCTTCTCCCCCTCTTTTCCCTTCATTTCTCCCTCTCTTTTCCTTCTCTTCTCCCTTCTCTTCTCCCCCTCTTTTCCCTTCTCTTCTCCCCCTTTTTTCCTTTCTCTTCTCCCCCTTTTTTCCTTTCTCTTCTCCCCCTCTTTTCCCTTCTCTTCTCCCCCTCTTTTCCCATCTCTTCTCCCCCTCTTTTCCCTTCTCTTTTCCCTTCTCTCCTCCCCCTTTTTTCCCTTCTCTTCTCCCCCTTTTTTCCCTTCTCTTCTCCCCCTCTTTTCCCTTCTCTTCTCCCCCTCTTTTCCCTTCTTTTCTTCCCCTCTTTTCCCTTCTCTCCTCCCCCTTTTTTCCCTTCTTTTCTTCCCCTGTTTTCCCTTCTTTTCTTCCCCTTTTTTCCTTCTCTCCTCCCCCTTTTTTCCCTTCTTTTCTTCCCCTTTTTTCCTTCTCTTCTCCCCCTCTTTTCCCTTCTCTCCCCCCCCTTTCCCTTCTCCTCCCCCCCCTTTCCTTTCTCTCCCCCCCCCTTTTCCTTCTCATCTCCCCCTTTTTTCTTTCTCTTATGTCCACTCCTTAAGATGTGGGAGCCGTGTTGAAAGGGTAAAAGGCTGGCTTTGGGTGAGTCCTGAACGGCCTCGGGGAGACATGGGCACGATATTCCCATTTATATGTCTAGCTCTTACCCTGCATGGGGACCTAGAGGGGTGAGTTGTATCTATTCCCTGCAAACTCCAGGCACATCATGCCCAAAAATGATTTTGTACCCTTATTAGGGGAATCGAGGTGTCACTATCAACTTTCTCCAGTTCCCCGACCCATGGCTCTCCTTCGATTACGGCTCCAAACATCTTTACTACTACCCCCTCCTTGATACCTGCTGTTAACATCTCTAGTTTTCCAGCCACCTAACTCTTTGATCACGGTTCCGACAAAATGGTACTGTTACCCCTTCCTCGATGCTTGCTGACAAATTGATCCATTGTGAATCATCCAACCAAGTCATTATTCAATCTTCAGAATATATCCCTTTCTCTCTCCCAACACCCTTCACTCCATCTACAGTCTTCCTTTTCTAAACCCTTCTTACCATTCATCCTTATTGTCCTCTCCCCAGTAATACCCCTCTCCACACCACTCCCTCTTCCTCCCGCCCTCTACTAAAAAAGGTTTGTAGAGGTGGAAGTAATACTCTTTTTAGCCCTGCCAACTGGGATCGATTTTTTGTGATTCCCCCTAGAGCCCCTTACTGTGACAATACCCTTCTCTTCCAACAATGTATCCGAAAACAAGGAGGCAGAGTTTCTTTCCGCAGCCGGTTCGATCGTACACGTCTAGTCCCAAATTTGATCACTATCTACCCTGGCTGACCTCACTGGCAAACCTGGCCATGATCGTTCAAACTGCTTTGCGCAATCACACAAGCAAGCCGAGGAGGATTCTCTCTTGCTCCCAGTACTACCCTTCGCTCCGCCCCCCTTCCATCCAAGATGTTTTTACAACTCCCCCAGTCTGCCTTCCTACTACTCCTTCCAATTAAATACTTTTGGGATTCACAATCCATACAATAAAATTACACCACTTCCCTAATGCATCTCCTTGCTCTATCCGTCGCATCAGGCAATCTAAACGTTCCACACCATCTCCTTATCACATCCTCTCCTACACCTACCTCTTCCTCTGCGCCTCAGACGTCTGTCTCCTCTTCTCCCCCTCATAAGACGACCTTCGTTTCTCAGACCTCCCTACTCCTTTTCAGAAACTCTTGAGGACATTTACAACTTAATAAATATAACCCCAAGACATACCTTTCCCTCATCCACCCTCCAATCTATCTGCTCCCATTCCATCTATTCAGAATGACAGGCGACATCCATCGCCCCCCACCCCCCGTACTCAATCTGTAATGCATACATATCTTCCATTTGATGTAATCACCCTTAACATTCCTTTTCCCCTTTTGATAATCCCTCCTTGCCCCCATTTATTCATTACTCTTTACCCTTTTCAGTACCATACAATCTTATGACTTTTGACGTGTAGCACATTTAATAATTAACTCGTCCCTTCTTTACACGTTTCGCTACTATCCTTCCTATAATGATATCTTCTTTTATTTCTTTTTAACCACTAACCATTTAATCGTCCAGTGTTTATAAGAATTAAATGTGCTATACATCAAAGAGCATACATCACACTATGGTAAAGTGTTGTGGCGAAACTAAGTTAACGATTACGACAAAATGTGTTGTAGAGCGCTATAGAATGGTATGGTAGTTGAAAAGGGTGAAGAGGGGGAGCAAATGGAGTAAGGCGGGGATTAGTAAAATGGGGGAGGGGTTGAGGGAGGGGTTAAGGGCGTAGGGCGCTTAGATCAAATGGAGAGTGTCTGTGTCTGAAGAAGGAAGAGAAACATTGAATGAGGAAAACTGCAAAAATGCTTTTGTGAAACAATCAACGGGTAATAAGGGTAGAAATATCAAGGAAAATAATTCGGAAATGAGAGGTAGGGGGAACTTGAGGAGGAGGAGGATGGACACCGGCAATTACTTTGAATGTAGAGGGAATAGGAATAGGAAATTGTAGGGTGGATGAGACAGACAGTTAAAATGCAAAGTAAATGTGATAGACAGCGAAAGTTATATAGCACTTTAGATAGGTGTAGTAGTTAAAAGGGTAACGAGGGGAGTTAGTAGATTAAATGTGCTACCCATCAAAAGCCATCCAGCAGTTCAGGATACCACGGCGCTGGAAGGGGCAAAGATACAGCGTCGTGGTCAAAGGAGAGCCTGGGGTCAGGGAATCGGAGGGATTAAATTCAGTGCGGCTAATTGACAAAGGGGCAAACCTCATTGTCCCTAATTGGGGTACAAAGTCTTCATCACTGGCCATGGTGAGACTTACCCCTCAAGGGAACCTTGAGGAAGAGAATTCAAGGAAGGGGGTATGATGCAGATGGAGCAGGGGGGGACGAGACGTGAAGGCTAGAGCAAGAGGTAGGTGAAGTAGGAGAAGATGGGGTGGAACGTTTAGATTCTCTGCCAAGGATTTAGAACTGTAAAAAAAATGATTGAGAGAGGAAGGAGGTAGAAGTGGAAGCCTAAGATGAAGGAGGTAGAAGTGGAAGCCTAAGATGAAGGAGGAATAGATACAGGGAGGATGTAGAAAAAAATTTGGGAGGTAGAGGGAGTGACGGAGTGCAGGGCAGCATTGGAGTGGGGAGTAAGAGAAAAACCTCGTTGACGAGCTTCCTGTCTGGCGCGTCGCGCAGTGAGAGTTGCCACTTCATATTCAAACCTGTAAGTTGGGGAGCTCCTATAAAATACCTTATAGGAGCCACCACAAACGGATTCGAACTGTGGACGGCAGTGTTTGGCAGGGTGGCCTAGATGCCAGCAGTTCTGTCACTGACGGGGTGGAGGTTGATATGGTTGGACAAGAAGGGATTCTCTGCCAACTTAAAAAAAAGGGGTAAGTCATGTACACGGAAGGTAATCTTAGTAATATTGGTGGAGGACTTATGGTGGCCTCTAGGGGGAATGATGTAGCATTGTACTGATACTGCATCATAGCCCACAAGGCAGGCAAGCAGGTCTTCTCCACAATATGACCAACCCTTGTCGTAGACAGGTCAGTTTGTTGGGGAGATGAAAACAGTTTCCGTACAAGTATTAAGGGAGGGATGAGGCTGGGCAGGAATGGCTTTGCCAGTGAAGTCAGTCACGGTTGATAATGCTTCAGCTTAGGATTCGGATAAAACTGTAACAAGGTGGGAACGATCGGGGCTTTTGCGGAAGGAAACTTAGCCTATTTGTATTTGGAGGAATTATTGGAAGAGGAGAGTGTTATTAGAGTAAGGGGCTGTGGATGGATCACAAAAACGATCCTCTTTGGCTCGGCTAAACAGAATACTTAAGATTTGTAGAAGGACGGTGAGTTGTGGAAGAAGGACTGGTGTTGAGTGAAGTAGCACTGCGTTATGATGGATAATACGGCTGCACAGTAGTAATAAGGGAGGAAGGGATAGTAATTGAAGTATATGTTGGGGAGGAGGAATGTTTCCTGGGGGTTGAGTAATGATCTGGGTGGATGATTTGGAATGGACTGAGGTGACAGCAGTAATTGTAGGGGGTAGTAGTTGTGTTCAGCGGTGTGGTCAAAGGAGAGCCTGGGATCAGTGAATTGGGGGATTAAATTCAGTGGGGCTAGTTGATAAAGGGGTAAGCTTCATTGCCCCCGGTGGGGATACAAAGTTTTCATCACTGGCCATAGTACGTCTTACCCCTCAAGGTCCCCTGCAGGGGTAAGGGCTAGACAATTAAAAGGGGAATGTTGTGGCCATGGCTCTCCTAGGCCATTCATGACTGGCACAAAGTCAGCCTTTCATCCCTTCAACACGACTCTCGCACCGTAGGGAGTAGATTGTAGAAGTTGGAGAAGGGAAGAAAAAGGAGAGGGGAAGAAAAGAAGACTGCAAAATCTGTTGATTCGAGGGCTAAGGCCCGTGGTAGGGGTAATCCCTATAGTTGGCCCATGTCTCCATCTCGAAAGCCCATCTCAGGCTCAAACTTGTGGTTAGGTCAGCCCCTATACATTATCGGAGCCACCACCTTTGGCACATGTGCGTGTTTGTGCAGAGCAGTTTGAACGATCATGACCAGGTTGGACACAAGAGGGTTTCGAGCTGTGAAGCGGCAGTGTTTGGCAGGGTATCTTCGATGCCAACTATTCTGACATTGGCCGGGGGGGGGGGTGACACGATCGGACAGGGAGGGACTCTCCACCAATATAAACATCAAGGGGGAGCAATATTGGTGGAGGACTTACGACGGCCTCTAGGGGGAATGGTGTAGTATTGTGCTGATACTGTGTCATAGTCAACAAGGCAGGTGAGTAACTTATCTCACAGCCTGACTAATACTTGTAGACAAGGCAGTCTGTTGGAGAGATGGAGATAGTTCAGGTAAAAATATTAAGAGAGGGATGACACTAGGCATGAATGGATTTGCCAGTGAAGTCAGTTTGAGTAGATAATTATTTAGCTTGGAATTCGGACGTAACTGACAATTCGGAGCAGGAGGAAACTGTAAATAGGATCACAAAAATCGATCCCATTTGGGTGGGTTAATCAAAATACTCAAGATTTGTATAGTTGGGGTTAGCAGAAGGATGGGGCCTTGTGGAATTGGGAGTGGTGTCGATTGAAATAGTACTGCGGACATTAGGTAATGAGGTGGGGGTAGTAGAAGTGTTCAGGAGTTGTGGTCATATAGCAATACGGTAAAGTATTGGGGCGAAGGGGGTGGAAATGAGTTATCGATTAGGATAAGATGTATTAGGTGTCAAAGGTTGCAGAACACTGTAGGACAGAATGGTAGTGAAACGGGTGTATAGGGGGGAGGGGGGAAGGAATACAGGGGAGATTTATTAAAAGGGGATGGTGTAGAGCGATGAAATGGGGAGTACGTGTGTGAGGAAAGGAGAGTAACACTGTATGAGGAAAACTGCAAAAGAGCTATTGTGAAACAATCAAAGGACAATGATAAGAAATGATAATTGCAGAAGGAGGAGAATAATCCTGAGGATAAGATAAGTGCTGAAGTATCGGGCTAATGTCAGGAGGGGAGGGATCCAGAGAAGCAATATTTGTTTACATTAGGGAGTCACGTGAGCATCTAGGTGGGAGTGGCAAGGAAGAGGGAATGATGATGCACATGGAAGACGAAAGGATGGGTTGTTTTTTGGGAGAATGGGAGGAAGCGGGGTAGGGGGAACTTGAGGAGGAGGAGGATGGATATCGACAAATACTTTGAACGTAAGAGTGAATAGGAATAGAGGAATTAGAGGGTGGGTGAGGGTCATGTTTAGGAACCTTTGGATGTCTTCAAGAGTTTCTGGAAGGGAGTAGATGGGGAGGTCTGAGAAACAAAAGTTTTCTTGTGTGGAGGAGGAGGGAATAGATGTCCGAGGAGGAGGGAATAGATGTCCGAGGAGGAGGGAATAGATGTCCGAGGAGCAGAGGGAGAGGTGGGTGTAGGAGAGGATGTGGTAGGTGAAGATGGAGTGGAATGTTAGATTGTATGATGCGACAGGTGAGAAGGAGTGAGTGAGTGAGAAGGAGGGGCAGTCACTGTGGAGATGGTAGAGACTGGATTATCTGGATTTAGACTGGAAAAGGACTTTGACTGTGGGAGAGAGGGAATATAAATAGGATAGTTCAGGGTTCAGGGAAGAGATGCTGGGGAGATGCTGAGACTTCTTGAGAAGATGGGAGGGGAGTGGATCGAAGCACAGTTTTGGAATAGGTAGAAAGAAAAAAAGCTCGTTGGCGTGCTTCTTGTCTGGCCTCACAGAGTGAGGCTTAATTCGAGATTGAAGGCAAGTCAGCGCCTATAAAATGCATAATGAGCCACCACAATTGGCACACGTGAGTGACTGAGCAGAACAATTCGAGCAGTCAAGACCAAGTTGAGCACATAAAGGGCAGTGGGCTGTGGAGCAAGTGTTTGGCTGGGTTGCCAAAATGCCAACATTTCTGACATTGACGGGGAAGAGGTTGGTGTGGTCAGACAGGGCAAGAGACACAACCAAAATAAACTTCCTTGGGGAGGTCATGTCTACGAAAGCTAATCTTGGCAATAATGGTGTAGGCCTTACGTTGGCCTTTGGGAGGAAGTCTGACCAGTCCTTCTTGTAGCAAGGACAATGTATTAAGGGAGGAGTGAGGTTGGGCAGGAATTGGTTTCCAGTTAGGTCAGTCAGGGTAGATAGTGCATGAGCTTGGGACTCAGATGTAACTGTGACAAGGCGTGAGCGATCGGAACGACTGCGAAAGGTGGCTTTGTCTACCTGTTTTGGACACATTGTTGAATGAGAAGGGTATTGTCAGAGTACGGGGGTGTAGGGGGATTTACAAAGAATCGATCCTATCTAACTGGACCAAAAAGGGTACTCAAAGGGTTTGCAGAGATGGAAACAGGAGAAGGACGAGCACGGGAGAAAGATGGGGTGGTATGGAGAGAGGTAGTGCCGTTGGGAAGAGGAAAATAAGGATGAAGAGTAGTAATAAGGGTGGTGGGGTTGATAATGAAGATGGCTGTGCAGTAGGAGATGGAGTGGAGGAGGATGGGAAAGAGGAAGAGGTATATTCTGGAGGTTGAGTAACGACCTGGGTGGATGATTCGGAATGGAGACATCGAAGATAGGGTATGAATATCAGTGGAAATAAAATTTGGATAGGCTAGTTGACGAAAGAGCAACCCTTAATAAGGGTAAAATATCTTCATTGTTGGCCATGGTGAGCCTGAAATAAATGAGAGAAAACGGTCTCCCCCAAGGGGTCCCTATGAGATGTAAGGGCTAAGTGATTTACCAAGGAAATACTGTGCCCATGGCTCCCAGAGGCCGTTCATAACTGACACGGAGCCAGCCTTTCATCCTTTCCACACGACTCTCATACCTTAGGAAGTGGACTGAAGGGGGCGAAGAAGAGGAGGAAAAGGAAAAGCGGAGAGGAAAAGACCATGCAAAATTAAATGAGGTGAGGCCTGAGGTCCAAGGATGGGGTGATCCCCTGCGCCCTCCCACGACAACGAGCAAGGAATAAGGGGTGACCTAAATGGGAAATACTGTGCCCATGGCTCCCCTAAGCAGTTCATGACTGGCACAAAGTCAGCCCTTCAACAGGGTTGTAACACCTTAGGAAGTGGATGGTGGAAGGGGTTGAAGAATTGAAGGAAAAGTCAAGGGAGTTGATGGCTGAAAAAATAATTGTGCTAAAAAAATCAAAAGGTTATGTAGCACTATATGAAAGTATGGTGCTAGAGGGTGGGACAAAGAATGAGGGTTGGGGAGGTGTTGTATCAGGAGGGGTGTCGGGAGGTAGAGGGTCTGGGGAAGAGGGTATTTGTGACATGAGGGATTCACGTGTGTATCCAGGAGGGAGTGGAAGGGATAGAAGGGATGGTGGGAGGGTTAATACAGGTAGGGGTGGAGTCGGGGGGGATGGGTTTTGTTGGGATGGGGTAGGAGGATGGGGTAGGAGGATGGGGTAGGAGGATGGGGTAGGAGGATGGGGTAGGAGGATGGGGTAGGAGGATGGGGTAGGAGGATGGGGGAGGAGGATGGGGTAGGAGGATGGGGTAGGAGGATGGGGTAGGAGGATGGGGTAGGAGGATGGGGTAGGAGGATGGGGTAGGAGGATGGGGTAGGAGGATGGGGTAGGAGGATGGGGTAGGAGGATGGGGTAGGAGGATGGGGTAGGAGGATGGGGTAGGAGGATGGGGTAGGAGGATGGGGTAGGAGGATGGGGTGTACGGAGAATATGAGTAGGAGGAGGATAGATATCGGCAGTCGCTTTGAGTGTGGAGGGAGCGGGAATTGTAGAATTTGAAGGTGGATGAGAATCAGTTTGGGATTCTATTATGTAGTTCTGGATATCTTCAAGAGTTTCTGTAATGGGGTTGGTTGTAGAGTTTTGTGAGATGAAGGTTTTCTTGTGAGGGGGGGAAGATAAGTCTGGTGTCTGATAAATAGGGGCAAAGGAAGGTGGAGGTGATTGTGAGGTAGGGGAAGAGGGGGTGGAACGTTTATTCTGTTTGCTGCGGGTAGTGCGGGGAGGGAGAGGGGAAGGTGTTGGGGCTGTAGTAGAGATTGGGGTGTCTGGATTTAGGATAGCAAAAGAATTTGATTGGGTAGAGATTGGAGTGTCTGGGTTAAGGATGGCAAAAGAGTTTGACTGGGGAAGGTAGGAGGTAGAAGAGGGGAATTTAGATGGAGGGGGGTTGTGTTTAGGAGAGGGTGTAGGAGCTTGGGAGGTAGGGGGATTGGCAGAGTGAGCGACATTACTGGAGTAGGGGGTAAGAGAAAAGCCTTGTCAACATGCTTCCTGTCTGGCTTCACATAGAGCGAGTCCAAGTCTGAATCTGAGAGTTGCTACCTCACTCAAATTTGTAGGTGGGGCAGCCTCTTTAAAATACATTATGGGGGCCGCCACAGTTTGCCCATGTGTGTGATTGTGCAGAGCAATTTGATCGAGTACGGCCAGGTTGGACACATAGCGGGCATCTGGCTGCGGAACGGCAATGTTTGGCAGGATGTCCTAAATGCCAACAATTTTGGCACTGACGAGGAGGAGGTTGGTATGGGTCACGTCTATATACGGGAAAACAAACCGCTCGAAATGTGGAATGCAGCTGTACGACACGACGGCACGCCAAAGCACTCCGAGGCGGTGATTCTGCTTGATGTACCGAACTCCCACATTCAAAGTCGGCGCGTTGCCGTGGATCGCCAGAGCGTAGTTTTTTTTATTTAGTTTTCGACACCCGTCACCAAGGGGTTAATAAGTGTGTGGGGGAAGAGGGGGAACTGCAGTAGGAGATGGAGTTGAAGGTAATGGGAGAGGAAGGGGTGTATTCTGAAAGTTGAGTAATGAGCTGGATGGAGGAGACAACGAACAGTTGACAGCAAATAACGAGGGGAAGAAAGAAAGACCTCTGCACATCTATGCACACTACTGTCCTCAGGACTTTTTAGTTTGCCCTTTACAAATTTTGAAATAAGTGTAATAGTAAAAAGATTCCTTTATAATAAACATTTATTGCAACTTCCACAACAAGGAATGTTTCAGTGTAACACTGAGAACCCCATTACCAACACTGACAAAAGCTTGACAAAACCCTGACAAACTTGTTGGCTAATAACAGCTGCTGATGCATTTTTGTACAGTCTGCTATCAGACTTAAATATCAAAATAAATAACAGACTAGATGTTGTGATTAAGCTAATCATAACACTTTCAGCACAGAAATATGCAATCTTGCATTCTCAAACTCTTGAATGCTATATACTATAATGCTATAATACAGCAGAAATATTTTACCGGTAACCCAAATATAGCATGTCAGGCTATGTCAAGACAAGTAAAATGGTATTTGTAGTTGTATTCATAAGAATAACCATACAAGATTAACGAAACGTCATAAAAAACGAGGCATTTTTACTCCTACTTAGGAACAAAACATATGGAAGCTTGTTGATCAACAACTTGCAATACTTTTCAAATATATAAAAAGTTGTATAAAAAAACAAGAACATTAAGGAAGTTACTTCATAAGTGCTTCTAAACTTACTTAAATAGAATCAAATTATTCTACATCACAATAGACCCCAGCTTTGAGGAAAAAACTAAACTGCCTCAGCTCAACTTCCCTTCCATTTCTCACCTAGTTCGAAATTAGTTGTTAACCTTATATGGGAATCTTCAATTCTCTAAACTAGAAAAAAAATGACCAACAAGCTTCAAACACAACAATCTTTAATAGATCATAGAAACATTTTTGAAGAATACTTCCTGTGCTATTTCAAATAATGCTGCATTCAAAATGCCCAATAAACAACAGCATTAGTTAGTTCATCTTCTGTATTTGTACATTTGGAACAAGAAATTAACACATCTTTGTCCAACCATTTGTACTATGTTTTTCTTTCGTTTACAAGTTTACATTGGCTGAAACTGCAAATTGACATTTGCTAAATCTAAATATGTAAACATTTGCACTTTAAGAAATCTTTATATACTGATGAACAGTGACAAAACAAATTATGTAATATTAAATCCCCCTTCCTTCCTGGTCTAACTTTTACAACAACTATGTTTATGATAATAACCGCCCATTCTTGGAATGATTAAATAATTTTATGTAAAGTTGCACCATAATCAACGTGGTAAATAGCCAAGAGACTTAAAATTTCTCTTCATTTAAATTATAGAATGCTTTAAATCTAGATATATCTAGAAAAAAATCAACAATACAAAGAAAAAAAAAAAAAAACAACAACAAGTTAAATAAGAAATACATCAGTTCATATAACTGAGATGTCATACTGATTGATATTGAACATGGTCTATGGACGGACATTAATACTTTACAAAACTTCAAAATTATTGCACAAAATCACCTAAACCAGTACTTATGGACTAGGCTATTGTGATGAACACAATGCTGTACTTTATTGGAAAATTCTTTAATCAGTTTGCTGCAAATTGTGCTGCTAAACGTCGCTTTGTGCGAAGTTTTGGTGCCATTGGTGTGGAGGTGGTGTTAACTTCACCTTTGTCGGCATCACTGTTACAGCTGGACCACGTGTCATCGGCCTCTTCACAGATTACACTGCTTGATGTCTGTTAAAATAAGAACAGCTTAGTATATATATTTTTCAATACTAGCCATACAATAATAACAATTCAGGAAAACAAACCACATGAATGAGATGAAGTTGTAAATCTTTGAAGTGCTTTTGGCACTTTGTTAAATAATATAGGGGAAATGATGGTACACTTCCCTTTACACCTCAATATTTTAACCCAATGTGAAAAAAATCCCTGAGAATTTTAAACTCTGGAGATTTCTGGCAACGTGCAGACACTGGGCGTGGGAGTCCACTACATCAAGCTGAACATCCTGCTCCGAGCACTCT
>NC_061827.1:31366066-31376066 GCF_019202785.1 Penaeus chinensis | reverse complement strand
TACATCTTTCACATATATACAACTCAGAAATCCGAATCCAGTCAAATGCACCAAGTCAATTACCACTAAATGCCCACAGGGAGTGTATGTAAAACCTCACTATCATTACTTATGTATGAGTAGATAGGTAATGTCTATGGACCTAGTTAGATCCTAGTTGCACACTCCTTTTAGTGGATCATGTGGCATGGTTGATTTAGTGCTGGCCGTCCGGTTTCATACCCGGAGTGACCTAGGTTTAACGCTTGGTCAGGGAGCCATAAACAGTGTTGGTGGGGATGGTAAGAACATTACTACACGACTTACGTTACTTCACATTATATAACCACTGTCATGAATAAAATATATAACTATTACTTAATATCATGTGCCATTCCTTTGGTAAATGTTAGTATAGTGTAATGTAATCGGATGCAGAACACCTTGATGAAGTGGAGTGGTGGAGAAAAGGGAATATTAGAGCCTCAAAAAAAAAAAAAAAAAAAAAAAAAAAAAAAAAAAAAAATTAATTATATAAAAAAAAATTCATACGGCATTCGAGTACATTCAAAGAAAATAAGGACGGCTCTCTTACTAATTACTAGCCATGAGATCTGGCGTGCTGGACTGAATCATCTACAGAAATTTGCTGGACTACGAATCCCACCACCAGGGCAACCCCAATTTTGTTTCAAGACTTATATTGGTCAAGTCATCATGCCCTAACATGAGGCTGCTTTACATCAGCAGACTGTACCTGCTTGGAGAGCTCATCGAGCATATGTATGGAGATCGGGGGTGCCATGGTGCCCAGCAATGGGGCTGGGGGAGTGGAAGATCCCAAAGGACCAGCAGGAGAGGCTGGCATGCTTCCCCAACTCATGGGAAGTGTTGGCACCTAAACATGGAAATGCGTTTCATCCCATGCATACAATTCTCCTTTTCATCGTAATTCAGTTGTGAAAATCACTCAAAAACAAAATTTAAAAAGTTCCTCCTCCTTTGTTTAACCCATTCACCCCATGTGGCAAGAATACATGCCATGCCCACTGTAATACACGTTTATTTATTGTATTTACACAGATGGCTCTACAAGTTCTTTATCACCAAATAGCCTATTATTAGAAACTACCTATCTCACTTGTTTATCCTTTTCTTTCACTTTAAGAAAGGGTCTTTTGTATCATTTCATTGTCTAAAATATTTTAATGACAAATAAATAATCATAACATCAATAACAATAACAGTATCGATAGCAATGGTATTAACATTCCCGCCAATTCAAGGAATGGGGAAATTAGGATCGGCAACTAGGGCCTACTGATAGACTCCTTGCCGGCTGAGCACATGTGGAGCCATCTGTATGTAACAAAATTCACCAAAAACTAAAGGGGACAGAACATAAATCCGGGGCGAATGGGTTAACAATATATATATGCACTTACCATGTAGTGAGCAGGGGACAGTGGGGGCATAACTGGGTACTGAGGAGACCACATCTGGCCCCACATGACTGATCCCCCTGTTGGTGCTGGAGAGCCAGGATAAACCTTTAAAATGGAAAACAAAGGTTTGACATTCATAGACTAAAACTGTTGAATGTAAAAGGTAAAAATTTACATTTAAATGCTGCCAATTTCTCTGGTTTATAGCATATTTCCCTTCACTAAAATGACATGGTAGACTGAACCTATGAAAATCCATGAGTGTACAACTATGTTGAAAGGGACAGGACATACCACAGGTGATGAAGGCTGGTAGGAGGGATGGGGTGTCGGAGCATTCATTCCCATCATTAAGTGACTGTTTGAATTAGCTTCTGCAAAAGGAAAAGGTTAGACAAAATTATGCCTAAATTTATACATTCCAAATAACTAAATAATGCACTACAGTGACAAAAGTACATGAAGCCCAATGCAGATTTAATATACATCTCTAACAACTTGGTCTATGATCAAATTCATGAGCATGAGAAATGTGCCAACTTGGCACAGAAGCATTTTCTGCCCAGAGTTTTAAGATCAAAGATCTGTTTAGCAAAAAGTCAAAAAGGTCCCAAATGACTTGCCTAAAACCACCCTACACCCACTATATACTACTGTTCAAAAGACAAGGAGGCATAACTTCTAAAACAATGTTCAAGTAAAAAAAATTATAAATAAGAAAAAGCAAATAAAATAAATAAACAAAAACACGATCCCATGAGCTTCAGAGATGTAACTACTGGGGTAGGGCATTTCAAAGACTTATCATCATCCTATGTGATAATGGACTGATAACACTGCTCTGGTTATGAATAATAAAAAAAATAAAAAAATAAAGGACCAAGAAAAAGGATAATAAACAAGAAAATAGTAAGAATAATAATAATGAGAATAAGAAAGACTAGAATAATAAATAAAATAACAATGTAACTAAATGTATTAAAAAAATGGTCTTTCCCACAAAAACCTGAATAATGTAATGCCATCTCATGCATTTGTAAAAAGGTTTGTTAATCTTTTAGCTTGCTTGGACCATGATGGAGGGTGTTTGAATGAACAAGTATTTCATCTACAAACCTTTCTGGCTAGGCCTGTTTGGGAAAATCTTAAAGAGGCAAGATATAAACAGTTATTTTGCATAGAGTCATTGTTCAATCCATACATTACAATTGTGAAATCTGATTTTCTTTTATGGTCAACCTTGCTTTGACTTTAAAATCCAAATTCACACCTAATAAATAAGTTCTAGTTTAGAGCAACTACAAATTTGAAGAAATCTCTGAAGCTCTTCACACAAACAGATATAGTGATTCTGGGTGACCACTTCTGTGGCCTTTAACCTCCTGATCCTTTGACCTTATGGCTGAAATTTGTGCCAGATAAATAATCTTGCTTGGGAAGAAACTGATCTTCAAAATTTACTCATTCACTTCAAGCATCTGCCAAATATTTGTTTATTCATACACTATATTACTGCTCTACCTTAAAATTTTCCTTTTTAGGCTGTTTTCACATCAAAACCATATTGTTCTGTTTCTAGATAATGAATAGGTATTACTAATTGCTACAATTAGGTAAAGCCCATCAACAACTGGGGTTTCTAACCCTGCTGCAATTTTTCTTTCTAGCTGTTGGGCAAGTTTTATTCCAAACATCCACAAGGTTTCAATACTCCCATCCCTTTATTGATCCTTCTCTTCCCACAAGCTCCATATGGATATTGGCACAAACACAAATGACTGAAGTAATTTGGTAAATCTTATTAGTTTGACAAAAACCTTGTATATAGCGCTGGTAATCACACTGCTGAGGTGGGGTGACCTTATTTGGAGGAGGAAGATGACTGGGAGGTGGTGGCTTGGTATCACTATTGGCACTTGCACCCTCAGTATTGTCTCCATAGAAAGATGAACTGCCAAAGTAAAAAAAATAATAAGTAATAAATTATCTTGTAAAAGATTGACAGGAAAGACAAGTGAATATTCCAAAATGGAAACAATTTACTCACCTTGATGAAGGAATGTGGAAACTAGGAGGGGAAGGAGCAGAGTCCCTGTTTAAGACAAGTATTCTTTTCGTTCCACGACCTCTAACTGCCACCAAATCTCCTAGAGCTTGAACAAGGGCTACTATATTGGGAAAACCATAAGTTGCTGGACGACAAGCAACACCTGAAAAAACAGATATTCAGAATAATAGTCAAAAAGATTCTGAAGTCCAATACCACATAATATTTATCATGAGCATGTAATACATATCTGATCAAAAGCTAAAAATGGCTGAGAACTTACCAAAACGGTCAAGATAGGCTGTATCAAAATTCAGAAGTAGCATACGTCCCCCTGCTTCATGGAGAAGTGTCAAGAGATCTCTTGCAAACATCTGTAGTGGCACCAGGTTAACCTTGGCTTCTTCCCCTTCACCCTCAATCTAAATAAATTGCAAATGGGGCAATTTTAGATCCTACTTCTATTAGAAGAATATAAACATATCCATAAATACACAAATTACACACACATGGAATGTATGGGGTGGAGGGCTGGAGTAATAAGCAAAAATGAAAGCTAGAAACTTACCACAAGTACATCTTCCAAGTCCCGTCTAATCACTTCTATGCTTGGAGGATGGCCATAACGGTCAGTGTAAATTTGTACAAATTTATCTAGGGGATAGCTGCAGCTGGAGTCCTCCCACAGAAGTTTACGTGCTCGAACCAAGATTTCATGCACATACCCTCGGTCAACAAGGGCAACTACAGGTTCATCACCTGTCTCCACCAGCTAGAATTGTGCAGGTCATCAATTGTAAATCATAATACTAAAAGGATACATTTTTAATGATAATGCACTTGCTTAAAATTTTAAAAAGTATTGCAAGTAAATACCCGACCCATTGAACTTACTTTCACATGATTTCTAAGCTTTCCGATAAGCTCTTCCAAAGTGTTAGCACCATAGTGGGTGGGTTTCAAAGAATACCCATAATAACGAGTGAAGACCTGAGTTAAAGCAGAAATCCTGATAGCTTGCCTAGGAGCACCTCTTACCACTGCCCCCACTTGATCTCCTAGTACACGGACACGTTCTCTTTCGACCAGTTGCAACTGCTTCTCTCCATCCTCTTCATCATCATAGACCTAAATATACAAACATTACTATTTCTATGCATTATCATATGTACTCAATTTCTCAATCTTCAATAACATACATTAGACTTTAAAACTTGCATACACAATGGCAGGATTAACATTTACCTGAAGGACATCTGGAATGGCTTCAAATAGTTCAATCAGCTTACTAAACCCATAGTCAGCCACCCTACACTGTCTTCCAAAATGGTGGTGATATGCTGGAATGAAACGATTGAACTGCATTTTGCATTGTGGAGAGTGCCGAAGTAACTCAACAACTTCGGCAGCAAACTGTCTTGTTCGCTCTATTTCTTCGGGAGTTTGTTCACGCTTTGGAATAGCAATTGTAGTCTCAGTGCCAGATCGAGTGACTATCACTGTCGTTTCACTAACTTCAGTCAGCAAATCCTCAACATCACATACTCCATAATCAATCACATTCCATGTTCTTGTCAATGCCTTTTCATAAGCAGCTGGAAAAGCCTCAAGTGTTATGGCTTTTGTTGGCTGGCCCTTTAATACCCTCAAAAGATCTGAAGAAAACCTTTTGATCTGAGCTTTGTGTGCCAATGTCAAAATGCGTTTATTTCCTTCCCCCAAAACTTGCACAACATGAGGGAGAGCTTCAAATAGGTCTGCAAGCTTGGTAAATCCATAGTCAGCTACTCTACACTGTCTGCCAAAGTGATGATGGTATGCTGGTATGAAACGAGAAAAAGGTAAACGGCAGTATGGGAAAGTTTTAAGGAGATCTACTAATTCTCTTGAAAAGAGTGCCAACTGTCCAACAAGTGGAGGGCTCACGCATCGGGCTAGCTCTTCAGCTTCATCTGTTACTTTATTCTCAACCCACTGCACATATTTGAAACCACCAGTAGCAGTCATTATGCACACTCCTGGCAAACAGGAGACCAAGTGTTCCAAAGGTACACCATCCTCTGCTTCATCAACAGGGCCAATTTCTGCTTCATAACAGTCTACCAAGCTTGCCAGTGGGAGTGAACCAGAGTGGGACTGAAGCAAAGAGTGTATACTTCCAGCCAAAGTCCGCAAATTCATATTTACATTTGGCAGACTTGAGCTTTGATCACGTTCTGCCCAACCAATGGAATCATCAGGGCCAGAACTATGGACCTTACAGTATCTGGATGATATACTGCCACTTACTTCCTCTTGAGCCGACTCTGTCAAGATTGGGGAGCTCATGTGTCGAAACTCAGGATGAAGGGAGACCATTCTACCTGTACTGTTATCAGATACAGTTACTATATCCCGCATGTTATACATTTCTGATACACCAATGGTTTCATGAAAGCGTCTCTCATAGAGCTCACGAAACTTGAAAAGAGGAAGCTTTTTTCCAGGAACTTCCTGTAGCAGAGCTATGACCTTAGACCTGAAAATTAAACAATATATATGTATTCCAAGATGTTATTATAAACTTCAATAATTCAACTTCTATAACAATACTTCAAACAATGTCAATTCACACTGCAAGTATTCTACCTTTTCAATTCAGGTGATGGCTGATTTTGATTCACATAGGATATGATAATCCTCTTGGCACCAATCTTCTTACGGTGAAGTTGAGAAATGGCATACTGAGCATCTTGCTGTGAGGGTACCCGCAAGGTAGCAGCCAAGTTACCGTCAGATTGAACAAATACTGACACATGCAATACCTAGAGAAAATAAACTCATTAACTTGAAGAAACAATACTATGTAAAGGACTCGTGCCTCCACAATTTTTAATCTCCCTGAAAATGGTATTTTATATGTGAGAAATGCAAAATTCCACTACGCCACTTACCATGACATGATCTCTAAATATTGTGAAAAGGATTCGTTTCATCTCCCTGGCATCAATGTTTTGATCAAGATTTGTTACTTGTAATTCTACTGGGACTTGCTGGACACTAGCTAGACTTGTATCCTAGAAAGAAAAAGAATATATCAGAATTTCCATATGAAGCACAGAACCCCTTTGAAGAGTAAAAGAGGATCACTTTCAACTCAAACCATTTCCAAACAAGTTTGGCTGGGAAGGGCATTTTAAAATATTAGACCAAAAGAGTGTGAGCCACAGCTCAGGGAATGAGAAAGAAAGAAAGGGAGAAAGAGCAAGAGCAAGAGAAAAAGAAAGAAAAAGAGAGAAGTGCTATTCATATTTTAACATTACAGTATCTATTGTTTCTCATAAAGCAGGATACATGAAGTAACTTCAAAATTTAACATCTTACCATTTATACTAAGCAACAATCATTCAGTCTAGAAGTAATTTAAAGTCTGTAAAGACAAGACTTACGATAACACCTCCTTCCCCAAGGGAGAGTTCCTTTAGTCCATAAAGGATTTGTCCTTGTGCATCAACTGTAGGGGAAGGGCTCCATACAGGCTTCACAGGACTCATACCACTCCATAACAAAGGAGAGGGACTTCTTGCCCTTCATATTCATAAAAAGAATATAATTAGATAAACTTCAAAATAAAAACAATACTAATAGTACTTTCTAATACCTTCAGTATTTAGCAAGTCTGAAATTACACACAAAATAAAACAAAACCTTACCTAAGTGAAGAATCCAATGAATAGGAATCTGGCGTTCGTGTGTTGAATGAAAAGCTTGGTGGGGAACTCATCCGAAATTGTATTCCTAAAATACAAGATAAAATTTAATGCAATACCATCAACCATGACATTCAAAAAAATAGGGTGGTACAGTATTTCTGCAAATATTTGAGAACCTCCTCATACTTACTTTGGGATCGTCCTTTCTTGAACTGCTCTGGGGTCTTGTCCAAGTATAATGGCTGAACTATATCACGACTGTTTCCTTCATTATGCGAATTGCAGTCAACTCTAGACAAACCAAAATTTGAATTGGATCCAGACATACTTGACTGACTTTGAATCCGACAATTGTTATTCCTAAAAGCACGCTGGCTGAAAAAGATTTAGATAAAACATAAATCATTCTTACTTCTAAAACTCAATTCTGAGACGTGATGAACAATTTATAAACTCCTCAAAAGATCAATTATAAGCCTATTCCTTACTGAACATGTTACCTAAGTAATCACTTTTATTAGTCTCCTTACTATGACAAAATATTTGTTTAGCCTTTAGGCATAGAAACAAGAGCAAATTCCACAGACTACTTATGTTTAAACTATATAAATCATTCACATTAAAAAAAAAACGATCTAGTAAGAACTTCATTCCTTACCATGATCCGAAATGCTGATCTGAAAAAGACAAGGCAGGATTCTTGCCATAGCTTTTGAATGCAGTATAGGGTTGAAGGGCCGAATCAGTGACAGGGTCTCTCACCCTCCATGACAGGCTTGTTGTGCCAGTGTCACCCATGCCTGTCTGGGATGGGTTTGGAAATATCTGCGAATTGACAGGCTTCCACGTATCCAGAGATTCTTGCCCTCTGTCCCGCGATATCTGGTGCTGAAGGTGCTTAACTGTATTGAAGCAGGTGCAAGAAAAAATGTTAAGAGAACCAAATACAAAAATGGTATGAACCACTGTGCAATAATTTGTACTTATATATCCACAATCTTTTGCTATCATGACCAAATTTCAAAATTTGGTATCTTCAATTTCCAAATTTATTTAGAAAAAAAAAAGGTAATACTTACTATCTACTTTTGGGGATCCTTCTTTGTCAAAATTCTTACCAAATGTACAATATATCTTGCTGCCATACACGTCTTCACCATCTAGCCTCTTTTTGGCCCTAAAAATAAAATCATACCTTAAGTTCTCTGTCAGTACACATTTCATGCCTAAGGTTTGGCAACTTTGAATCATAAGCAGTATAGGTATGTAAAGGGGAACTGCATAATATATGTTCTCAGGGCCATTGTTCAAGTTCTCGGTGTCCAAACGCTATGGGTTGTTACTGATAACGAGGAAATCCATGGATTGTGTTGGGACGTTAAATAGGGTGGCCGCTAACTTGCTCGGAATTTAAAGAGCGCGAACATCTTTCTCAAGACGCTACACTTGGAGGGTATGTAAGACTATATATACTTTGGAAAGAGATCAAATAGCGATGAACGAATTCCAATTGAGCAATACCATGTAAGAAAAATGACAATACCACTTAATAAATATCTAAGGAACTGGCTAGTTATCACGCTCAACTGTAACAAATTAGTTATACGGTCGACATCAAAGGCCGCTGCAGTCACCTACAAATTGTCTACCGGTTGTATTTCATGGCAATTACAAGCAAGTTGCTTTACAAAGTCCTAGCCTTCCAAAGATTACGTCGCAGCTAAAATGGTCGTCCTAGCAACAATGCAGTCAAGACCGCGTGTACCTGCATTACGCACCATGAGTCGTAGTAACATCCTTCTAACATGTCAACAATATAGCTGACTTTCCAATTTAAAAGTGTTGTCACGATTCACTGACAACTTCGAAGTAGGACGAACACTCACACACGTACACGTTATCTGCCCGCACGACCGGGCAAGTGTGACAGGTTGGTGCCTGCGGCCGCGTGCACGCCTCCCGAAAGCGCTGGTTGGTCACTACGTGCGACCTCAGCCAATCACGACGCAGGCCCGGCACTTGCCTCGACGTGTGCGCACCAATGAGCGACGCGCCAACTCCAAACACCGAGGTTGCAAGCCAAACGGTTGTTAGGGTCAGGACAAGCCGGGGATGGCTTGTTAAGGTTGTTTCAGGACAGAACGCGTCGCCGTCAAATTCATTGATTAATTAATGTCATGGTAAGATATTGCTAACTCCAACATGCTATTTAACGTATAAGTAAATAAAAATGATAGAAAATACACATGAATGGTCTTGGAGAAAATAAAGGGTATAAACAAGAATGCTGGCAATTATACACGTGAAAAACACTGAATGGTAAGAATTGCAAATCACTTGCCGTGTTTAACAAACCAATTCTATAAATGCCTTCTGCAGCAGACTCGTCCAAGAACAACATATATAACAAGACAATATTTAAACACTGCAATTCAACTAGCATCAATTATTGTTTAATGAGCAATTATGTGAGGTACCGAAAGTGTTGAGTGGTAGTTTAAGACGAATGCGAGATATTCCGAAACAAAACTGATCATATTCAGAATGTGAAACACAAACGGAAATATTGGGCACAAACCAGACTTCTTTAACCTCGCCAGCCATTTGGAAGGTCAGAACGGCATTGACAACATTAAATGAAATTACCGTAAGCAAATTTGATAAGTGGCGTACATACGCGCATAACCGTACGTATAATTTAAAAGCAAACAAACAAACAATGGTTATAAAATTTGAAGTGGTTACTAAATATATAAAAAAATCTACCCTGGTCAACATGAAGAAGCATCAACATATAACAAAGGAAAACAGGGCAGGCACATGTATTGACTGTCCTC
>NC_061827.1:31356066-31361066 GCF_019202785.1 Penaeus chinensis | reverse complement strand
AGGAGAGAGAGGAGAGAGAGGGAGAGAGAGGGAGAGGGAGAGAGAGGGAGAGAGAGGGAGAGGAGAGAGAGGGAGAGGAGAGAGAGGGAGAGCAGAGAGAGGGAGAGGGAGAGGAGAGAGAGGGAGAGGGACGGAGAGGAGAGAGAGGGAGAGAGAGGGAGAGGGAGGGAGAGGGAAGATGGAGGGAGTGGGAGGGAGATGGGAGAGGGGAGTGGGAGGGAGAGGGGAGAGGGAGGGAGGGAGGGAGGGAGGGAGGGAGGGAGGGAGGGAGGGAGGGAGGGAGGGAGGGAGGGAGGGAGGGAGGGAGGGGGGGGAGAGAGAGGGAGAGAGAGAGAGAGAGAGAGAGAGAGAGAGAGAGAGAGAGAGAGAGAGAGAGAGAGAGAGAGAGAGAGAGAGAGAGAGAGAGAGAGAGAGAGAGAGAGAGAGAGAGAGAGAGAGAGAGAGAGAGAGAGAGAGAGAGAGAGAGAGCGAGAGAGAGAGGGAGCGAGAGAGAGAGAGAGAGGGAGAGAGAGAGAGAGAGAGAGAGAGAGAGAGAGAGAGAGAGAGAGAGAGAGAGAGGGAGAGAGAGAGGGAGAGAGAGAGGGAGAGAGAGGGAGAGAGAGAGAGAGAGAGAGAGAGAGAGAGAGAGAGAGAGAGAGAGAGAGAGAGAGAGAGAGAGAGAGAGAGAGAGAGAGAGAGAGAGAGAGAGAGGGGGGGGGGGAGGAGGAAGAAAGAGAAAGGGTATCCAGTATAGTGACATTTGTATACCCTGCTCTGATAGTCTAGAAATTTGGTAAAGAATATTTCTAGTTACCATGCTTTCTGGACTAAATGTAGTGAGTGTACCTAGCTGTCAGAAGAGACAGCTAAGTGTCACTGTTGTTCACTATCTTTTTTAATGGCATGGTATATGGCTACTGACTGAACATCAGTTGTTTGCCCAGATGGATATTTGCATACATTCTTTAAGAGAACTATAAGGAATTAGTACACCAATCCCTGCTGCTCCATGAGGGTTAGTAGAGCTATCACAGCAGATTGCAAGTGGGAGGGTACCATAAGAGAATTTAATCTATATATTTCAGGTAATGGCCTTTTAGTTCTGTTACTGATGTCATGGATTTAGGTCCTGTTAATTTGTCAATATAAACATATACATGAGATCTATGCCATGATGCAGTAAGTGTTACTTTGGGATGTTAGTAGCATCAATGTTTCACTGAAGCAGAGCATAGTTTGCGTAGTTTAGGCCTTCCATTCTAGGTTGGATTGTATCACACTGGAGTATTGGGGCCATCAAGCAAGCCTAGCTCTATAATTAATCTTATTTGACAATGCAAGGGAAATTTGTGGACTGGTTTGAATCTGCAGAAGTCTGCTGCCGAGTATGGTGTTAACTTGGGGTAATAGAACTGTGAATTGAAGGGAGGTCTAGCTGTTTCCTCATGACAAGATCTTTAGAAGTCATTGGGTAGCCCAAAATTAATCTCATGGTCTTGTTCTGTAATACTTCAAGGTGTTTGTGACAACATACTAAGAACCAGGCTTAGATAGCCTATTAGGGTCCTAAGAAGGGTAATATACATCAACTTTAGGACATTTAAGGCGATACCTGTGTCTACTACTAATGCACTGTAAAGGTCTCAAATGCTCCAAGCAATGTTCCCTGATGGTTTGAACAATTTCATGGGTGAGGCAAGAAGTGCAGGACATGAGGTGGGAAGCAATAACCATAACACCAAGATATTTAACCTAGTTAGCGCAGGTGGGTACACTACAATGCTACGTCCACTATAATAAAAGTTTATCTGCTGTCTTTACCAATAGATGATTCTATAAGTGCTTAGACACCCCGGTGTCAGCTATTAGTCTTACCTATCTCACCTACTGTTTTATTGTCTTTAATGTTAATATTTTAATAACAATTAAATAATCATAATATCAATGTCAATATTAATAGTATTGGAACGAAAAACACATTCTCCCACAAATTCAAGGAATGTGGAAATCAGGCACAGTCACTAGGTCCAACTGACAGACTCCTTGGTGGCTGAGCACATGTGGAACAAAACTCACAAAAATCTAAAGGGGACAATACATAACCCGCAGACATTGGGTTAAAGGTGTCCATCTTAGCAATAACTTGTCCATCTATTCTTGGAATGTACAGAAGTACACAAGATCTGGAATTATGATTGGTCTTCATAGGGTTGATACGAGTCTAAGAGAAGCACACTTTTTCCTGAACCTCTGAAGAACATATTCCCCTTTATCAAAGACCAGGATGAGAATGTCATCAGCGCAGGATGTGATGTTGCATAGGTCTTCTAATGATTGCTGAGCTTGCAAAGGGAGTGTATAAGTATATTAAATAGTGAAAGGGACAGGAAGTAAAATTTATTACAAAACAAAATTTAATATGCCTTTACCTTGCTGCCAGCTCAGGTGTTTGGAAATAGATAGGAACTCCATGGGGTCGAACCCTGCCCACTTTGCCTCCACAATTAGCCGACAGCATTGTCAGGCGGCGACGAATGGCATTGTCATCCATATTCTCTGGTATGTTTTTAATTATAATTTCACGACGCAAATTCGTTGACTGCAAAAATACAAATACAAATATGAGACTAAATATTTGTGTTAATACAGGAAGCTCAAATATTTCATACTAGAAACATCAGAAAGGACCGTTGTTGCTTGTACCTACCCTTGGTTTAGTGACTCGTTGTGGAAGCTCTTGTGTAACATCCGTGAACAAGGCAGTCTGGTGAGCACAAAGTTTGAGAGAATCTTGAGCATGAGCATTATGGACTAATATAACACGTAGATTCTTCCTGGAAATATCAAAATTAAAAACAGGTCATTTACAATTAACTGACATAGAAAGGCAGTTCAAACAGATCTAAACATGAATGAGATAACAGTGAATTCATGAATAACTAATCTTCCTATTGACCAAACCCAATAAGCAGCAAGACGTGCAGATTATGTATTAATTCTGTTGAAAATATTCAATTCTCTTTCTTTAATTTTTGTATGAACTAATTATCATCAGTATTGGAAGGAAAATATTAGCTTCAAAATGTCACAATTATGAAATGTATGTATAGAAAAAGTAAACAAATAATTAAATGTGTGTGTGTGTGTCTGTATGGTATGTGTGTGTGTGTGTATGGTGTGTGTGTGTGTGTGTATGGTATAGCTTCAAAATGTTGCAGTTATGAAATATATGTATAGAAAAAAAAAAAAATCAATAAATAATTAAATGTGAGTGTGTGTGGTGTGAGTGTCTCTTTCCTTCTCTGTCTGTCTGTCTCTGTCTCTTTCCCTCACTCTCTGCCTCTCCCCCCCTCTTCCCCTCTCTCTCCCAGAGAGAGAAAGAGAGAGAGAGAGAGAGAGAGAGAGAGAGAGAGAGAGAGAGAGAGAGAGAGAGAGAGAGAGAGAGAGAGAGAGAGAGAGAGAGAGAGAGAGAGAGAGAAAGAAAGAAAGAAAGAAAGAAAGAAAGAAAGAAAGAAAGAAAGAGAGAGAGAGAAAGAAAGAGAGAGAGAGAGAGAGAGAGAGAGAGAGAGAGAGAGAGAGAGAGAGAGAGAGAGAGAGAGAGAGAGAGAGAAAGAAAGAAAGATGAGAGATGAGAGATGAGAGATGAGAGATGAGAGATTGAGAGATTGAGAGATTGAGAGATGAGAGAGAGAGAGATGAGAGAGAAGAGGAGGGAAGGGGAGGGGAGGGGGGGGGAGAGGGGAGGAGGTGAGAGAGGAGAGTGAGAGTGAGAGTGAGAGTGAGAGTGAGAGTGAGAGTGAGAGTGAGAGAGGAGAGAGAGAGGAGAGAGAGAGTAGAGAGAGAGGAGAGAGAGAGGAGAGAGAGATGAGAGAGAGAGGAGAGAGAGATGAGAGAGATGAGAGAGAGGAGCGAGAGCAGAGGAGAGGAGAGGAGAGGAGAGGAGAGGAGAGGAGAGGAGGAGAGGGGAGGGGGGGAGGGGGGAAGAGGGGAGGAGGAGAGAGAGGAGAAAGAGGAGAGAGAAAAGAGAGGAGGGGAGGGGAGAGGATGAGAGGAGACCAGAGGAGATGAGAGAAGGTAAGAAGAGAAGAGGAGGAGAGAAGAGGAGAGGAGGAGAGAAGAGGAGAGGAGAGGAGGAGAGAAGAGAAGAGGAGAGGAGGAGAGAAGAGAAGAGGAGAGGAGGAGAGAAGAGAAGAGAAGAGGAGAGGAGGAGAGAAGAGGAGAGGAGAGGAGAGGAGAGGAGGAGAGAAGAGGAGAGGAAAGGAGGAGAGAAGAGGAGAGGAGGAGAGAAAGGGAGAGGAGGAGAGAAGAGGAGAGGAGTAAAGGAGAGGAGGGGAGAGGAGAGGAGAGGAGAGGAGAGGAGAGGAGAGGAGAGGAGAGGAGAGGAGAGGAGAGAGGAAGAGAGAAAAGGAGAGGAGGAGAGAAGAGGAGAGGAGAGGGGGAGAGAAGAGGAGAGGAGGAGATAGGAGGAGATAGGAGGAGATAGGAGGAGAGAGGAGGAGAGAAGAGGAGAGGAGAGAGGAGCAGAGAAGAGGAGAAGAGAGAGGAGGAGAGAAGAGGAGAGGAGAGAGGAGGAGAGAAGAGGAGAGGAGAGAGGAGGAGAGAAGAGGAGAGGAGAGAGGAGGAGAGAAGAGGAGAGGAGAGAGGAGGAGAGAAGAGGAGAGGAGAGAGGAGGAGAGAAGAGGAGAGGAGAGAGGAGGAGAGAAGAGGAGAGGAGAGAGGAGAGAGGAGGAGAGAGGAGGAGAGAAGAGGAGAGAAGAGGAGAGGAGAGAGGAGGAGAGAAGAGGAGAGAGGAGAGAGGAGGAGTGAAGAGGAGAGAGGAGAGAGGAGGAGAGAAGAGGAGAGGAGAGAGGAGGAGAGAAGAGGAGAGGAGAGAGGAGGAGAGAAGAGGAGAGGAGGAGAGAAGAGGAGAGAAGAGAGGAGGAGAGATAAGGAGAGAAGGAGAGAAGAGGAGAGGAGAGGAGGAGAGAAGATGAGAGGGGAGGAGAGAAGAGGAGAGGAGAGGAGGAGAGAAGATGAGAAGG
>NC_061827.1:31348566-31351066 GCF_019202785.1 Penaeus chinensis | reverse complement strand
AAGTACACACATACAAACAACACAATGATGTTTTCTTTTTTAAATACAAGTAGGTATAGATATTAATTATTTTGAAGTGGGTTTTATTTGTCATATATAAGGTATCTGGAAGTAAAGGGGTTACATTACCAGATCTGACATTTTTAAGCATACCATGCAATAGGTAAACTCCTTGATAATTCTTTACAGTATGGACATACTTGCCAGAGACTAAATCCCCAAATCCAATTCACAAAATTTATCAAACAATCTAAATTGCTGTGACTGGGTGTGGAAAGGAATACTCCCCTGACAAACATTGTCTTCATTTTGATGTGAATGGCAAGGTAGAGCTGAAACTCAGGAGCACAGAGTGGACTTAGACTGTGAGCAGTGCTTTCTGCGATCTTTTTCCTTTATTTGTGGCATAACCGTTTGTGTCAGAAGATTACTTCCTGTACCGATGACTGCAACTTTTAGTCCTCAACAAGAATACTATCTTCAATTTGCCTGGTGCATCCATACCGTAAGGATTAACCAAATCCTTATCTCTGATTCCCAAATACCAGCTATTCTGACTCTGACAACAAAAGAATTGAGAGAATACTGCCACTAAATAGTAACAAGAATTCTTTGATGTCATGTAGTGCTTATGTAAGTGATCATTGCAGTTAACTAGACGATAACCTTTGTACAATTATTAAGATATATCAGAAAATAAAAAAAATCATGAAAAATCAGCATTTTGTTTTAATATTAAATGGTTCATACCTTAGCTTTGGGAACAACCCAGGCCTAAAAAAGAATATAAACCAAAGAGCCAATTAGAAATACTACTACCCATACCTTGATTATTGAAAATATTTTCTGGTATCTTATATTGCTTATAATACATATTAATTACATTTTAATAATCAAAAGGTCAATAATAAAAATATCAGCATTGGTATTGATAATATTAGAAAAGAAAAAAAAGTAAAATCATGTATAGTCACAAAGTCTACTAAATGACTCCTTTGTGGTTAAGCACCTACAAAGCAATCTATGTACAGAGACATATAAAAAATACTTAAGTGATCTGAAAATTTTCCCAGTGATGTTGGGTTAATACGAGTATTAGAAAAATAATTCACATTAAAATAAAGAGGTTGTGACATGATTCAATGTATGTAACTGTAGTTGTAAAAAAAAAAAAAAAAAAAAAAAAAAAAAAAAAGTTGAGAAACAGTGACACATATTCTTGTAAGAAAGCCTTCATCGCTCTCAGGTGATTTATCATTAAATAAGGAACTATCACATAGTACAGCAAGCTTCAACTGGATCAAGAGTCATATATTTATGAGAACAAAGTTCAATTCAGAAATAAGTAGGAAAGATAAATATGCAGTCAAAATTACTCAGCTAGTCATGTCATTGACAAGAACTCTGGACCTGTTAGAGCTACTTCTAACCTGTTACAGAAGGATATATATTTAATATCATGTAAAGGTTCTTTAATCTAAGTTATGATTTTATATCAACTCAGCACATAGTTCATGCAGATGGACTAAGGAGAATCCCTGTGTAAGTGACCAAATTTTAGAGACAAAGGTATCCCTGACACCTTAAGCTTCATTTCTATAATTTTTCAGCCTAAGCACACTGCTTGGTAGGTTTGGGGTGAGCCATTTCAGTATTATTTAGCGTCCATGCGTCACTGAGACCTTGTTTGTAGACACTGCTTGGCAACAGATTACAAGCTCCCTAAGTTGTCCTCTGTAACGAGGATTTCTACTTCCACATTAAAACTGCCTTTAGCCTAGCTATACTAATGACATAAGTGATAGAATACTGTTAAAATCCATGTACTTTTTGCTTACAGGTTTTCATTCCATAGTGATAATCACGAACTTTCCCATACTAAAGCCAAATTTGGCTTGGCAATTCTCATTCAACACTAGGGCAGAATTTCTTTCTTTTGGACCATCAAAGCCACATATACACAAACTCACTTTCTACTGCATAACTACCACAAAAACGAATTTCCAGCCATTAATTTGTTACCACAGTTGTGTAATGAAGCTACACAATACAACGCCGCAACCTCTCTCGACTCTGACCGCTGATACACTGAGCAAACGTAAACAATGAACAAACGTAAACACACCGAATCAATTGTATATTTAAATACTTCCTTACTAACTTTTCTTGCTGATCTAAAATAAGTTTTATTTGACTAATCTCAAATGCGATGAATTTGTTTGATTCTGAAATATATAATTAGGTATCAAAAAACTTGCAAAGGGTAACGGCTTTAAAGGTATTTCGACGCGCGACCCAAATGAAATATTATCCCATTCAGCTAAATTTTCTTTTGTTTTATCTATAGAGCATGCGTCTATACTGTATAATTATTTTTGTACTTTCAGTTACAATAATATCTTAGCAAAATAAAATCTTAAATATTATCAATTACTACTACTACTACTACTATTATTATTATTACTATTACTACTACTACTATTACCATTGCTATTAAAAT
>NC_061827.1:31326066-31331066 GCF_019202785.1 Penaeus chinensis | reverse complement strand
TTATTCATATAAATAGTACTCTTTGACTGTAAAGCATTTTTCGGATTCCACAACACAGGATCAAACCTCAGTGTTCCCGATCCTCTGCTCTCTATTCCTCTGTGGTTCTTCAGATGTCTGTGGTCTCAGGAGCTCAGAAGACCCGGACTGTGATCGGTTGCAGAAGTGACAGGTTTCCCCGCCACGTAATGGATGATAATCCAATATCGTTGTCGCTCAGTCCTGCCACGTGGTGCGGCACTCAGGCTGGCCAACCCCGAGCCTCTATGTGAGCAGATCATGTGGCTGAAGACGAAACCATTTCATACACTTATCGCAGGCAAATGTAACACGCACAAAGACTGTTTTTATCTGTGTCCATGGCTCTGTCTGTCAATCTGTGTCAGTTAGTCTTTCAGTCTACATCTATTTGTTTCTATCTCTGTGCCCACGCCTCTGTTTGTCAGTCAGTGTCAGTCTCTACATAGCTTCTTGCATATATTATGGGACAGCTGATTCCGGCGAGTGAAATGGCTAGTCTTCCGAGTAATTTAGGATCATCCACGTGTAAAAGCATCAAAGTATATGACTACCTTATTTTCCCAAGTGATAAGACAGATTGTTATGTCCGTGGAAATATCAAATCGTGCGTCTCTTTATATTCTGACAGGGTGGCGTTTAAAATGTACGATCTTTGTGATAATTAATTTGTTCTCTGTGATTAGATTTTCAAGTATATTATAATTCGTTGTGTTAAAAAAAAAAAACGTACAGTGTTCTAGTATCTTCTGAAATATTTACGTGGTATACCGTTACGCTCATACTGAAGAACATTTATAATGCACCAGTGATATTTTCGTCTACTCTGTCTGTTATATATATATATATATTCAAAGGCTAAAAGAATGCATAAACACAGAAACAAACACTCCATTATAAAATCTTGTTTTGGGCATTGAGTTTGGAGTCTTTCATACCAAATTCTAACACGGTTTGACTTTTGCTGACCTCACCCTTGAAGGCTATGTAACCTGCTAGACCCCGCACAACGCAGCGGGTTAAGGCTGCGGAGGATTTTAGCCTTCTAGGAAATATGCTACTGCCAGTTTTACCTCTATGATAAGAGTTAAGGAAATCAAAAACCTACTTAGCACTAAAACGTAAACCAGACCTCCATCACAGTGCCATATAGCTATTTAAGCAAAGGGTTACTCACATGGGCCCATGCATAGCCTCATCCACGAACGGATCTCCCTTCTCCCCCCTTTCCTGACACGTCGCCTCTAGGATGTCATTCTCCATGGCTGCCAGCGCTGACTGTGGCCGAGGAGGGATCACATCCTGCAGTGCTTGATTTCGACTCGGCAGGAAGCGATGTTCCTCGTAACTCCTTGTTATGTTAATGTTTATTTGGACGGGACTGTGTTTCTATTAGCAGGGACTCTCCACTATGTATATTACCATTATTCTGTACCAACATAGAGCTGCATTAATACTGCGTATCCCATACATACGTTGTGGCCTAACCATATACGAATATTGCTGTCGCATTCTCATATAGAATCCTTTTCCAGTAAAATAAGGAAAGAATATTTTCTCTTCCTTTATATGAAACTTATCGGTTCTCAGGAAGTCGACCGGAAGTGTCGCCTTCCACATCATGTTTGGTATTAAGGCGATATCACAAGGCTGAACAATGGCAGGGCCACAAAGCCTCGGAGCCCATCAGTCTTCAGGATGCAAAACTGTCTTGGCCCAGTGATGGATGGGCGAGGACAGCGCCATCTATGTCCCGATAACCGCACTGTACGTGCTTTATCACTTGTTCGGAAATTTTGTTTCTTATACATTATTTTCTTTTTTCAAAGACGCATAGATACGATAGAAACACATGCAGATGTAAACAAAGAGAAATGTAGTATGGCTCATGGCTCGGCAGAGGCTGCTCCAGCGTGCTAAATTACACTTTCAAAGGGAACCACACAACAGTGAAATACTTCTAAAGCTACCGAATTTACCCAACATAGAATATGAATTTTCTCATTTGCAGAACATCGATCTACACACCCAAGAATGAAACACTTTAGAGGATGTTTAACTTACTTTGGATACTCATCATACATTACATTTTCACGTTAATAATCATCATCTTCATTATTATCATTCTTATCACCTTTCATTTTCGTGATTATCACAAACACCACTACTTTCTTCATAATTAAACATCATCTTCATTGTTGTTGGTATAGTACTGAGAACTATAATGACGATGGCAGTAATAATGATGATATAATTCTTACCGCTATCATCATCATTATTATTATTATCAATATAATCATCGCCATCATAGCATCATCATCATCAGCATCATTATCATTATCATTATTATTATCACTATTAATATTATTATCATTATCCGTTATATTGATATTGATGTTATTATTGTTATTATTATTATTATTATTATTATTATTATTATTATTATTATTATTATTATTATTATTGTTGTTGTTGTTGATGTGCTTGTAATACTAATAACTATGTCATAATAATAATAATAATAATAATAATAGTAATATAATAATAATAATGATAATGATAAAGATAGTAATAATAATAATAATAATAATGTTAACAGTAATAATAATAATTGTTGTTAATATTATTATTATTATTATTATTAATATAGTAGTACCGATGTTACTATTATTATTATCATTATTATTATTATTATTATTATTATTATTATTATTGTTGTTGTTGTTGTAATTATTATTATCATAAATTTCATTATTGTTGTCATTATTACTACTACTACGACTACTATTTTTATAATCATCATTAGTGTTTTTGTTACTGTTCCTATTATTGTTTTTGCTCTCATTATTATCATCATAATTTTTAATGTTATTATTATCACTATTATTATCATTATTATTATTATTATTATTATTACTATTATTATCATCATCATCATCATTACTTCTACTATTGTTACTATCATTATTTTTGTTTTATTATCATTTTTTTCATTATCATTTTTATTATCATTGTTATCATTATTCTCATTATTATTTGAATTATTACTATCATTAGTATTAGTATCATTATTATTATTCATAATGATCGTCCTCATCGTCCTTATTATTATTATCATTATTACTATCATTATCGTAATTATTGTTATTATCATCATTATGATTATTGTTGTTATTATATTTATTATTATTATAAACAACATCATAACTATTACTATTGATATTATTATTATTATTATTATTATAATTATCATTATCATTAATATCATTATCATTATTATTAATCCATTATTATTATTATTATTATTATTATTATTATTATTATTATTATTATTAACATTTTTATTGTTATTATCATTATGATTATTATCATTAATGTTATTATTATGATTATCATTATTATATTTATTATTATCATTATTGTCATTATCATTATTTTATCACCACTGCTACCACTATTATTATCATTAAAATCATTATCATTATCATTATGACCAATGTTGTTCCTTTCGTTGTTATCATCATCAGTGTTATCATCATCACCATCATTATATTACTACTACTACTACTACTATTTTTATCATGATTTAATAAGCTAATTATGCTAATATCATAATTATCATTGTCAGTTTTAAGGCTGTTATTATTGTCATTAATAGGTATTATTATCACCGGTAAATGTAATTGATGGTATAAATGAATAATGGCCATGGTTATAATTAACTCCATGTGTTTTAATTGTTAGCATAATTACTGTCGTAATTATTATGACTATTATCCTTCCTATCACAGTTGTTATGATTGTTGTTGTTATTGTTATTATTATCATTTTCATTCTTGTCATTATCATTGTTGTTACCATTATGATAATGATGATAAGGATATTGATAACGATAATGATGATAATAATAATGATAATAATAATAATAATAATAATAATAATAATGATAATAACAATGATACTGCTACTATTACCACTACTAATAATACCAATGATATTAAGAATGATAATAACTGCAACAACAATAATAATAACAAATTAATAATAATGAAAATAATAATAATGATAATGATAATAATAATGATAATAATGATAATAATGATACTAAACAAATAAAGGTAATGATGACAGTAATAATGATGATGATGATAATGATGATAATAATAATGACGATAATGATAATAATTATGATAATAATAATAACAGTATAATAATGATAATAATAATGATAATAAATAATAATAATAATAATAATAATAATAACAAATAATAAGTATTATCATTATAATGACATTTATAACAATAATGATAATGATGATAATAATAATAGTGATGATGATGGTGATAACGAGGATGATGATAATGATAGTGATAATAATAATAGTCTCAATGATAATGATAATAATGATAATAATGATAATAATGATAATAATGATAATAACAATACTAATGATAATAATAGTAACAATGATGATAATAATAATAATAATAATAATAATAATAATGATGATGATTACTATTATTATTACTATTATTATTATTATTATTACTATTATTGTTAATATTATTATCATCATTATCTTTATAGTTATTATCATTATTCTGTTTTCATTATATCTTTTTATTTTTCGTTATTATTATAGTTACCGTTATAATTACATATTACTAGTATAATTTTCACTTTTATCATTATTAGCAGTATTGTCGTTATTATCATTATTTCTGTATCTTTTATTGTTATCATTATTGTTATTATCATCCTCATCCTCATAAATTATTATTATTATCACCATTATTGTTGTTATTGTTGTTGTTGTTGTCATTATTATTTGTTTTACTATTGCTGCTGGTACTACTACTACTACTACAGCTAATGTCATTGTTATTATTACTATTGTCAATATTATTGTTATCTTAGTTATTATTATCATTCCCATTATAACATTATCATTAACATCAGTATCATCATAACAGTTAATATC
>NC_061827.1:31313566-31316066 GCF_019202785.1 Penaeus chinensis | reverse complement strand
ATAACTATTACTAATATCATTAGTATGATCGGTACTGATATGGCAAATATGTTTTACCGCTGTTTATTATCATTACTACTATTATTATAATTATTATTATTTTTATTATTATCATTATTGTTATCATTATTATTGCTATTATTATTATTTTATTGTTATTATTGTTATTACTATTATTATCATTATTATCATCATCATCATTATTATCATTATTATCATCATTATTGTTATCATTATTACCATCATTATTATCATCATCATTATTATCATCATCATTATTATTATCATCGTGAATCGACTCCCGCTGATAATAACCCCTTCCCAGCGTCGTCGGGACAACCAAAGGGACCGCCACCCGAAGCCTTCTGCTGCTGCTCGCCCTCCTGATGCCACCATCCGTCCTGCTGACCTACGGATCTGAGGACTCGCGGAAACCGGCTCCTTTCGGCTCCAGGAGTCCGAGAGGCTTCGAGGAGTCAGGCGAGAGGGACAAGAAAGGCCAGAGGGGAGAGGAATCGAGACAAAGTGGCGGAGAGACGAGAGGGGTTTCCGAGGGAACGAGGCAGGCGTCCGCCACTGTGATGAACGCTCGGAAGGATTTTTACGAAATTTTGCATAACCTGCATAATCACAGGGAAGGATCGCATTATGATTATATTGATGAATATTCCGGTGATTATGGCAACGACTATGATTATTACTCAAATAATAGCTCTGATTATATTGATGAATATTCCGGTGATTATGTCAACGACTATGATTATTACTCAAATAATAGCTCTGATTATATTGATGAATATTCCGGTGATTATGTCAACGACTATGATTATTACTCAAATAATAACTCTGATTATAATGATGAATATTCCGGTGATTATGGCAACGACTATGATTATTACTTAAATAATAACTCTGATTATAAGTATACTTTTTATGTACGTAATGATTCTAATGCTTCCTTCGACTACGGTAACTATTCTATGTTTTTTGATGGCGCTTCCATGAATTCCAACGAATATGACAGTTTATTGCTTATATATTCTAGGATAATTTATTTCTGCGAGTATGTGTTTTCTGCCATGCATGGGCATTATGACAAGTTGCCAACGACGTGGGTCAAGCACAACAACGCAAGTCTCCACTTAGTCTCCGAGCCGCGGTTCGTAGCTGTGTGTGAGCCCATCTTTCGTAAATACGATGATTGCGAGGCGAAGTTCCCTGTCACCGTGTGTAAGGCCGAGAACCTGGCCTTCTTGCATCCCAACAGCTGTAAAAAGCCTTCTCTCGAAGATGTCCATTTTGAGAAACTCTTGGTGATTATGCGCCTTGAGCAAAATGGCCCTTGTTTCCATGCAGTGTGCAAGGGTCTTCTAAGGGTGATTGACAGGGTAATTAATGGCGTCCTTGTGCGCTTGATTAGTCCAGATGCCGATGGTAAGACCTGCCATCGGTACATTCAAGAATTCTTCCTGACACCCAGAGGCAAGCACTTCGCCTTCCGAGCGAGGAACTTCCAGTGGCCGTATTGCTTCTCGGGCTATCACGTTCTGTGGGAAGAGGATCCGCGGCCCCGAGGTCTTGTGCCGCTGTGGGACTCCCTGTCGGTGCAGTGTCGGGCGGTCGAAGTCGGCCTTTCGCTGCTCAATCTCTTGAATGTGTGTTTTGGTGTAACAGGAAACATTTTGGTGATCGTGGTGAGAGGCACAAACTTTTCCAGATGGAAGCATCAGGATACTCTTAAAGTTTCCTTAGCATTATGCGACCTCTTGCTATGTCTCTTTGTTATCCTGCCGAGCATAGGAGTTCACTTTGATCTTAGTACTGGAAGACTGGAGGTTCCGGCAACCCAGGAAACCAGTAATGTTGTCATTAATGGCGGTTTTCGCCTCTTTTCTGCAGTCATTGCAAGTACGTGTTATATTGTTTCAATATTTCAGCGCTTTGCTTTTAGTGTCTGGATCCTCCTAAGAACGAAAGCAAGACCAGACTTCTTCCGAGTGCAGTGGCTGCGGGCATTTCCGGTGGTCAGCTGGACAGTCAGTCTCATGACGACATTGCTGCTCATGCACGACGGCAGCGGCTCCACAGGTATCTGGGCCTCCTTCAGCAAACTTCCCTTCGGGCTGTCAAAACTAAGTCTGTCGATAAGCTTTCCCATAGTAACGGCGGTCCTGGCACTGATGATCTTGCTTACACTGCTGAATTACTCAGCAGTACTCTGGAATAACCTGGCCACCGCGGCGCGACCCGGCCACACTGAGAGAGCTGAAGGGATCGATGGATTAACGAATCTCGATATGGCGGACATTTCCCGCAGGAGGCATAGGCTTGTGCTCTTGATTATCCAAGTTCTGGTCAACTTTGTCACTTCCTTCATGGTCGGCCTTGCTCTCATCCTGAATTTTAGAGGGGAAAGGGCGCATTTTATTTCTTATATCGCCTGGTGGCTGTACTTGTCTTTGCCGTCCTGGAACCCCTGGCTCTATAACCTCTGCAGCAA
>NC_061827.1:31269003-31271503 GCF_019202785.1 Penaeus chinensis | reverse complement strand
GAAGAAGGAGAAGAAGAAGAAGAAGAAGTAGATGTAGAGGAAAGAGAGGTAGGAGACGATGATGGTAATGATGATTTGGGAGAAGAAGAGGAAGAATAAACGCAACTGAAATGACAAAAAAGCAGAAGCATTACCGAAGTAGAAGGAGAAGACGGAGAAAAAAGAAGAGAAAAAAAAAAAAAAAAATGGCGAAGTAACACATAACAGAATCATAACAAATATCATTAAATAAAAAGATGAAAAATAAGAAGGAAGAGAACGAGAAGAAGAGGAGAAGTAGTACTCAATAGGAACACAGAATGTTATTGGAGAAGAAGAAGAAGAAGAAAAAGAAGAAGAAGAAGAAGAAACACAACAAAAACATGAATATCATTAAAGACGACGTATAAGTAGTACTAATATAAATGAAAAAAAGAGGAAGAAGAAAAAGAGGAGGAAGAGCAGGAGGAAAAATTAAATAAACACTTACCAAAACACAAATCATAGCATACAAAATAAACAAAAGAAAAAAATAATAATAATATTAAAAAAAAAAAAAATAAATAAACACAAAAAACAATAACACAACAAAGAAAGAACGCATAACACTGCCATAACAAAAGACAATCGCTCCCCGCCACCGCTCATTGAGATCCCAATCCCGACCCACACAGGCATCGCGTCGACAGAGCTAAGCGCCGTCCGTAAAGCACACCAACTTCCCCTTTCCCCCGCGGCTTCTTGGCTTCGTCCTCGCCGAGTTCTGTCTAATTTCTCGCTCTACGGCTTCCTCGGCCAGAGAATGGACTCATTTATTTTATTTTTCGCACATTTCGCCGCAGAAAATCCCGAGCCGATTAGATCAAGGGGCGGGGGGGTTGCCAGCGAGTTCATTATTTCGGATTATTTTCTAAAACGAGTAAGAGGGGAAGGGGGGGGGGTATGGGGGGAGGGGGGGTATGAGGGGAGGAGGGTAAGAGGGGAGGAGGGTAAGAGGGGTAAGGGGGAGGTGTGGGGTAGGGGTGGGTGGAGGGAGAGGTGAGGGGAAGGAGTGAAGGGATGGGGTGAGGGGAAGGGCTGAAGGGAAAGGGTAAGAGGAAGGGATGAAGGGAAAGAGTGAGGGGAAGGGATGAGGGGAAGGGGTAAAGGGAAAAGGTGAGGGGAAAGGGTGAGGGGGAGGGGGAGGGGAAGGGGTAAGGGGAAAGGGGGAGTGGAAAGGGTGATGAGAAAGAGTGAAGGGACGGGGTGGGGGGAAGTGGTGAGGGGAAGGAGTGAAGGGAAAGGGTAATGGGAAAGAGTGAAGGGACGGGGTGAGGGGAAAGAGTGAAGGGAAAGGTGGAAAGGGGTGAGGGGAAGGAGTATGGCAGGTAGGAAGGGCTGGGGGAAGGGACAGAGGAGGCAGGGGGAGAGGGTGAGGGGAAATAGTAGGGGGTAGAGGAATGAGAGAGAGTAAGGGGAAGGGGTGGGGAGGAAGGGGGGGACCAGAGACCTCCCCCACTCCCCCCCTCTCCAACTCGCTCTAATCTGAGCACGTAAGTAACATGTGCTTGTCGTCGTTCTTGCCGTTGTTTGTTTGTTTTCTTTGCTTGTTTATGTGTGTTTATCTTGACCGAGCTACACGACAATGCCCGAAAATACGCGCGGAAGAATATTTCACCCGCCATTTCTTGCGCATATACATACACATATTTATTGCAGCTGAAAAAAAGGACGAGCGCGCTGTCAGATCTCTCAACGGATAGACGCCACGAAACATCTTAACGAACGCGGTTAAAAGGAAGAAGGAAAGAAAGAAAGAAAGAAAGAAGGAAGGAAGGAAAGAAGGAAAGAAAGAAGGAAAGAAGGAAAGAAGGAAAGAAGGAAGGAAAGAAAGAAGGAAAGAAAGAAGGAAAGAAAGAAGGAAAGAAGGAAATAAATAAAGAAAGAAAGAAGGAAAGAAGGAAGGAAAAAGGAAAGAAAGAAAGAAGAAAGGAAAGAAAGACAGAAAGAAAGAAAGAAGGAAAGAAGGAAAATAGAAAGAAAGAAAGAAAGAAGGAAAGAAGGAAAGAAGGAAAGAAAGACAGAAAGAAAGAAAGAAGGAAAGAAGGAAAGAAAGAAAGAATGAAGGAAAGAAAGAAGGAAAGAAGGAAAGAAGGAAGGAAGGAAAGAAAGAAAGAAAGAAAGAAAGAAGGAAAGAAAAAGGAAATAAAGAAAGAACAGAAGAGGAAGAAGAAGAAGAAGAAGAAAACGGCGTTAGACTTAAAAAAGGGCCGCGTTCTTGTAACACACATGCGAGCACCGACTTAGAAGCATCTCGCCGTTCTTGCAAGTCGCAGGCGGATACGTTCGTTCCTTTAACACGTTTGAATGTCGGATTGTCGGTTCGTATCACAGCTGAGGCGGGTGAGGACGCATTTGTTTTTCCTCTCTTCATCTCTGTCATGTTTAGTTTCTGTAGAATTGTGATCGCTGTCATGATCATAATTATGGGTGTTGATATTGATGGTTTCGTTGATGTTAGCGGTGATAATGTTAATTTTTG
>NC_061827.1:31219003-31224003 GCF_019202785.1 Penaeus chinensis | reverse complement strand
CCCAAGGGCGGGAGGCAAGGCTCATGCAATGCTCATGCAAACTATGGCGTGAAGGGATGGCATCGAATCGGCACTGTACTCTTCTCCCTCTTTCCATCTTCTTTCTCTCTCTTCACCTTATATCTTCTCCCTCTTTCCATCTTCTTTCTCTCTCTTCACCTTCTATCTTCTCCCTCTTTCCATCTTCTTTCTCTCTCTTCACCTTCTATCTTCTCCCTCTTTCCATCTTCTTTCTCTCTCTTCACCTTATATCTTCTCCCTCTTTCCATCTTCTTTCTCTCTCTTCACCTTATATCTTCTCCCTCTTTCCATCTTCTTTCTCTCTCTTCACCTTATATCTTCTCCCTCTTTCCATCTTCTTTCTCTCTCTTCACCTTATATCTTCTCCCTCTTTCCATCTTCTTTCTCTCTCTTCACCTTCTATCTTCTCCCTCTTTCCATCTTCTTTCTCTCTCTTCACCTTCTATCTTCTCCCTCTTTCCATCTTCTTTCTCTCTCTTCACCTTATATCTTCTCCCTCTTTCCATCTTCTTTCTCTCTCTTCACCTTATATCTTCTCCCTCTTTCCATCTTCTTTCTCTCTCTTCACCTTATATCTTCTCCCTCTTTCCATCTTCTTTCTCTCTCTTCACCTTCTATCTTCTCCCTCTTTCCATCTTCTTTCTCTCTCTTCACCTTATATCTTCTCCCTCTTTCCATCTTCTTTCTCTCTCTTCACCTTATATCTTCTCCCTCTTTCCATCTTCTTTCTCTCTCTTCACCTTCTATCTTCTCCCTCTTTCCATCTTCTTTCTCTCTCTTCACCTTATATCTTCTCCCTCTTTCCATCTTCTTTCTCTCTCTTCACCTTCTATCTTCTCCCTCTTTCCATCTTCTTTCTCTCTCTTCACCTTCTATCTTCTCCCTCTTTCCATCTTCTTTCTCTCTCTTCACCTTCTATCTTCTCCCTCTTTCCATCTTCTTTCTCTCTCTTCACCTTATATCTTCTCCCTCTTTCCATCTTCTTTCTCTCTCTTCACCTTCTATCTTCTCCCTCTTTCCATCTTCTTTCTCTCTCTTCACCTTCTATCTTCTCCCTCTTTCCATCTTCTTTCTCTCTCTTCACCTTATATCTTCTCCCTCTTTCCATCTTCTTTCTCTCTCTTCACCTTCTATCTTCTCCCTCTTTCCATCTTCTTTCTCTCTCTTCACCTTATATCTTCTCCCTCTTTCCATCTTCTTTCTCTCTCTTCACCTTCTATCTTCTCCCTCTTTCCATCTTCTTTCTCTCTCTTCACCTTCTATCTTCTCCCTCTTTCCATCTTCTTTCTCTCTCTTCACCTTATATCTTCTCCCTCTTTCCATCTTCTTTCTCTCTCTTCACCTTCTATCTTCTCCCTCTTTCCATCTTCTTTCTCTCTCTTCACCTTATATCTTCTCCCTCTTTCCATCTTCTTTCTCTCTCTTCACCTTATATCTTCTCCCTCTTTCCATCTTCTTTCTCTCTCTTCACCTTATATCTTCTCCCTCCCTCTCCCTCTCTCCCTCCTTCTGGCTCCCTCCCTCTCCCTCTCTCCCTTCCTCTCTCCCTTCCTCCCTCCCTCTCCCTCTCTCCCTTCTGGCTCCCTCCCTCTCCCTCTCTCCCTTCTGGCTCCCTCCCTCTCCCTCTCTCCCTTCCTCCCTCCCTCTCTCCCTTCCTCCCTCCCTCTCTCCCTTCCTCTCTCCCTTCCTCTCTCCCTTCCTCTCTCCCTTCCTCCCTCCCTCTCTCCCTTCCTCCCTCCCTCTCCCTCTCTCCCTTCCTCTCTCCCTTCCTCCCTCCCTCTCTCCCTTCCTCTCTCCCTCCTCTCTCCCTTCCTCTCTCCTCTCTCCCTTCCTCTCTCCCTTCCTCCCTCCCTCTCCCTCTCTCCCCTCATTCCCTCCCTCTCCCTCTCTCCCTTCATTCCCTCCCTCTCCCTCTCTCCCTTCTGGCTCCCTCCCTCTCCCTCTCTCCCTTCCTCCTCCCTCCATCTCTCCCTTCACCCCTCCCTCCCCCTCCCACCCTCTCCCTCTCTCCCTTACCGACACATGACCTCGCACACGAACGCCACGATCGCCGCCAGCGTGCCCACGAGTCCGACGACGTAGGTGGTGAAGAGATCATTGTTCCTGAGCGAGCGATCGTCGGCGCCGTTGTCCTGCGTGCAGACCGGCGTGCTGGCTGTCGCGTTGTCGTGGAGGAAGTTCAGGATCCCGAAGTAGGAGAGGCGACGGAAACTTGGCGTGAGGAGAAAGAGGGAATGAGGAGAGGCGGCGGAAACTTGGCGTGAGGAGAAAGAGGGAAGTAGGAGAGGCGACGGAAAGGGGAAAAAATTGGGGGGGGTTGGGGGGGAAAAGAGGGAATGGGGAGAGGGGGCGGAAACTTGGCGTGGGAAAAAGGGAGGGGAAGTAGGAGAGGCGAGGGAAAATTTGGGTAGGAGAAAGAGGAATGAGGGGGGGGAGAGGAGGATAAGGGGTGAGGAGAAGGGGGAATGAGGGGGGGAAGAGAGGATAAGGCGTGAGGAAAAAGAGGGAATGAGGCGGGGGCGATAGTATGTATAAGGTATTTCTGATAAATAGTTAATGAGTAAGTGTGATATATAGATAAATGAGATCTTATAAAATCTTTACTTATTATTGTTATCTATCTGCTAATTATTGATTTTATAAATATTTCATTCTTATTTATATATATTAATAATTTCTATATTAATAACTATTTCCATATTATTTTATCTCTTAACATTATATCTTCCTCCCTCTTTCCATTTCTTTTTTCTCTTTCCCCTTTATATCTTTCCCTTTTCCATCTTCTTTCTCTCTCTTTAACCTTATATTTTCTCCCTTTTTAAATCTTTTTTTCCTCTTTTCTTCACCTTATATCTTCTCCCTCTTTCCATTTTTTTTCTCTCTCTTCACCTTTTTATCCCCCTCTTTCCATCTTCTTTCTCTCTCTTCACTTTATCTTTCCTCTTTCCATCTTCTTCTCTCTCTTTCAGCTTCTTAAACCCCAAACTTCTCCCCTCTCCATATTCTTTATATCTCTTCACATTATATCTCAAAAATCTTTATTCTTATTTCTCTCTCTTAACTTTTATTTATCACTATTTACACATTATTACTTAATATTAACTTATATATTCTCCCTCTTTACATATTATTTTATATATATTAAAATTCTATCTTTTACCTTCTTTACTATTCTTTTTTTACATATTCAACTTCTATATTACATCTTTCCATCTTATTCTATCTCTTAAATTATATATTCTCAATCTTACATATTCTTTTTATCTCTCTATTAACCTTCTAATCTTATACCATCTTTCCATATTATTCTTTGAGTCGAGCTTGAACACTTTGTTCAACTTTGTTATGTTATATGTGAGTTGATTTTTTTATATTTCTGCTTTAAGAGATGTGCAGTTTTCAGTGTGTAGTTTCGTTCTGTGTAACAGATTTGTTGTGTATCCGATTCGATGTTTCGGTAGAAAGAGGGAATGAGGAGGGGGGAGAAAGAGGATAAGGGTGAGGGGGAAAGAGGGAATAAGGAGGGAGGAGAGGATAAGGAGTGAGGAGAAAAGAAGGGGGAAAGAGGAGGGGGGAGAGGGTTAAGGGGTGAGGAGAAGAGGGAATGAGGAGGGAGAGAGAGGAAAAGGAAGTGAGGAGAAGAGGGGAAAGAGGGGGGGAGGGGAGAGGGGTTAAGGGTGAGGGGAAAGAGGGCTGAGGAGGGGGGGAAAGAGGGGTAAGGAGGAGGAGAAAGAGGGATGAGGAGGGAGAGAGAGGATAAGGAGTGAGGAGAAAGAGGGAATGAGGGGGGGAGGAAAAGAGGGTAAGGGGGGGGAGGAAGGGGGAAAGAAAAAGGGGAAAGAGGAGGGGAGAGAGAGGATAAGGAGTGAGGAGAAAGAGGGAATTTAGGAGGGGGAGAAAGAGGGTTTAAAGGAAAAGGGGAGAAAGAGGGGAATTTAGGGAAAAAGGGGAGAGAGGATAAGGAGTGAGGAGAAAAGGGAATGGGGGAGGGGGAGAGAGGTTTAAAGGGGTTTAGAGAAAGAGGGAATGAGGAAAGGGGGAAGAGGATAAGGAGTGAGGAGAAAGAGGGAATGAGGAGGGGGAGAAGGAGGTTAAGGAGTGAGGAGAAAGGGGGGATGAGGAGGGAGGAGAGGTTAAGGGTGGAGGAGAAAGAGGGAATGAGGAGGGGGAGAAAGAGGATAAGGAGTGAGGAGAAAGAGGGAATAAGGAGGGAGGAAGAGGATAAGGAGTGAGGAGAAAGAGGGAATGAGGAGGGGGAGAGAGAGGTTAAGGAGTGAGGAGAAAGAGGGAATGAGGAGGGAGAGAGAGGATAAGGAGTGAGGAGAAAGAGGGAATGAGGAGGGAGAGAGAGGATAAGGAGTGAGGAGAAAGAGGGAATGAGGAGGGAGAGAGAGGATAAGGAGTGAGGAGAAAGAGGGAATGAGGAGGGAGAGAGAGGATAAGGAGTGAGGAGAAAGAGGGAATAAGGAGGGAGAGAGAGGATAAGGAGTGAGGAGAAAGAGGGAATGAGGAGGGAGAGAGAGAGGTTAAGGAGTGAGGAGAAAGAGGGAATGAGGAGGGGAGAAAGAGGATAAGGAGTGAGGAGAAAGAGGGAATAAGGAGGGAGGAAGAGGATAAGGAGTGAGGAGAAAGAGGGAATGAGGAGGGGGAGAGAGAGGTTAAGGAGTGAGGAGAAAGAGGGAATGAGGAGGGAGAGAGAGAGGATAAGGAGTGAGGAGAAAGAGGGAATGAGGAGGGAGAGAGAGGATAAGGTGTGAGGAGAAAGAGGGAATGAGGAGGGAGAGAGAGAGGATAAGGAGTGAGGAGAAAGAGGGAATGAGGAGGGGGAGAAAGAGGATAAGGAGTGAGGAGAAAGAGGGAATGAGGAGGGAGAGAGAGGATAAGGAGTGAGGAGAAAGAGGGAATGAGGAGGGAGAGAGAGGATAAGGAGTGAGGAGAAAGAGGGAATGAGGAGGGAGAGAGAGAGGTTAAGGAGT
>NC_061827.1:31211503-31214003 GCF_019202785.1 Penaeus chinensis | reverse complement strand
TAAAGTGCATGGTATAGGTGTAATATAAGAACACATTTCTATTTTCCATATACATTATATAATAACCTATCGCTTTTTTCCCCCCCTCGCATACTAACTTTACTCTTTGCTTTATAAAATACCCTCTCGCCTTCCCCACAGTGAACAAAGGCCTACCTGAGATCGGACTGAGCACGCTGCCCTGCTTCATCATGGCCCCGAACACGAACCAGATGCACTGGTCCAAGGGGAAGGTCCTGGTGAGCGTGGGGTCCCCTCTGCACAGGCGCACCCGCACCAGGATGATCAGGTAAATAAGGGGCCCCATGATCCCCATCATCGCCAGGATCCAGAGCCACACCTGGAGGAGGAAGGCAAGAGGCGCTCTCGTTGGGCCGCTCGGAGAATTTGCAGGAACTCGTGATGATGATAAGGATGACGATGACGATAACGATAAAGCAAATGATAATGATAATGATAGTGATAACGATAACGGAAATGGTAATGATAATTATAGCAGTGATAGTAAGGTCTCTTTTTTCTGTGTGATTATTAACAATAGTACAGGGGAAAAAGCTATAATGACAATTAGGATGGTGCGTAAATGAAAAAGTAAGCATCAGCGATAACACAGGGAAAATCAGCTATAATTAATAAAGAATTCATTTAACCACAGCAGCTAGGGAACAAAACCACAGAATGCTGTTCGTCGTGACACTCTGCCTGTAATTACCCGGTCTTATAAAACGATGGAAAGGACGATCGATAACATCTCCGATTTTTGTATATGTATGCATTTATGCGTGATAAAGTATTTTTGCGTGTATATATGTAAGTATATTTATATACATACACATATATACATACATAGACACACATACACATATACAAAGCTGCATTCAACTCCTACCGAAAAGGACGCGAGAAAAAGCAAGACAGAAAGAAAACTCACGTCGACGTTGAAGGGCCTGAGCAGGGCGTCCGGCTTGGGCACGTAGGCGGGGCGGCGGACGAGGATGCCGAAGGTGGTGGTTCCCAGAAGGATCGAGAAGTCGACGATCTCCTCCCGGGGGCTCGATACTGTCACGGGCAGCACGGTGAACTCGGCCTCCTGGCGAAGGGAAGGGGGAGGGGTGAGAGGGAGGTATAGAGGGAGAATGAAGGGGGTGGGGGAGGGGTTGAGAGGGATAGGGAGGGAGGCGAGGAGGGAGGAAGGAGGGAGGAGGGGGTTGAGGAACATAAAGGGGGAGAAGGAGGAAGGGAGGGAGAGGGAGGAAGGATGAAGGAAGGAGGGAGAAGGGTGAGAGAGATAGAGGGGGAGAAGGATGAAGGGGAATGGGAGGGAGCAGGAGGAAGGGAAGGAGGGAAGGGAGGGAGGGAGTACGAAAGATAGTGATGGAGAAGGGGGGAGGGGGGTTAAAGGAAAGAAGGAGGAGGTAAAAGCGAGAGGAAAAGCTGAAGGAGATACGGGAGAGCGAGGGGAATAAACCAAGGACACACAGCAGACTATGAGAAAAGGTAAAAAAAAAAAAAAAAAAATCAAAATAAACCAACAATATACAGCGAGCAGTGACTCCACCACAGACGCTTGTAGGCGACCCCAACGTTTCTTCCCGCAAACCAAGATCACCCGAATCTCATGGGATATATATCCCCCCCCTTCCCTCCGGCCCTCTCTTCCCTACCTCTCCCTTGCTTGCTCTTCTCCTCCTCTCTCACCCCTCCCGTTCTCATCCTCCTTCCTACTCCCTCTTCCCTCCCCACTCTCCTGTCCCCACTCTCGCTTCCCCACTCTGAACCCACTCCCTCTCCTCTCCCACTCCCTCTCCTCTCCCTCCCTCCCCGCCTTCCCCTGTCCCTCTTCCTTCCCCTCCTTTCCCTCCTTCCTCCCCCTCCTCCCCCTCCCTTTCTACCCTCTTCTCTCCCTCCCTTTTCCTCCCCCTCCTTTCCCCCTGCTCCTCCCCCTAGGTTCCCCCTTTCCCCCCCTCCCGTCCCTCTCCCCCCCGACACCTTCACCGACCTCCTCCTTCAGCAGCTCGAGGGCGCCCATCCAGCGTCCGTCGGCGTCCCTCCGCCCCACCACGTCGCCCAGCGCCACCCTCGGCTCGGGGCGGAAGTTGAAGAAGGCGGCCAGCGTCCTCATGAGCTCCCAGGACGTGCCCTTGCCGAGGACGCTGCCGGCGATGTCCTTGTCCGTGTTCCTCTCCCCGTGCAGGACCCACAGGAAGGGGGGGTACTGTGGGGGTGGGGAAGAGAGGGGGGTCTTTGTTATTTATTTTTTTACGCGTTGGTATTATCATTATGACTATCATCTTCTTTGTCGTTATCATTGTTGTCATTAGTAATACTTTTGTTGACACTATTTTCATGATAATTAGCTATATCATTCTCCTTCGTATTATACTCATGCTTAATACCACAAGTTTAATATCATCATCATTATTTGTAGGCTTATTGTCCTTATCATTCCAGCCACTTTTAATCACTAACACTTAAACAAGAAAGAAAAAAAGTTGCTCTC
>NC_061827.1:31191503-31194003 GCF_019202785.1 Penaeus chinensis | reverse complement strand
GAGGGAGGAGGGGGGAAGGGGCGTAGGGAAAGGAGGGAGGGGGGAGAGGGGAGGACGGAAGGGGAAGGGGAGGGAGGGAAGGAGGGAGGGGAAAGAGGAGGAAGGAAGGGGAAGGGGAGGGAGGGAAGGAGGGAGGGCAAAGGGGAGGAAGGAAGGGGAAGGGGAGGGAGGGAGGGAAGGAGGGAGGAGGAGGGAAGGGGCGTAGGGAAAAGAGGGAGGGGGGGAGGGGAGGAAGGAAGGGGAAGGGGAGAGAGAGGGAAGGAGGGAGGGGAAGGGGAGGAAGGAAGGGGAAGGGGAGGGAGGGAGGGAAGGAGGGAGGAGGGGGGAAGGGGCGTAGGGAAAGGAGGGAGGGGGGAGAGGGGAGGAAGGAAGGGGTAGGGGAGAGAAAGTGAAGAGGGAGGGGAAAAGGGAGGGAGGAAGGGGAAGGGGAGGGAGAGGAAGAGGGAGGAGAAAGAGGAGGAAAGAAGGGGAAGGGGAGGGAGGGAAGGAGGGAGGGGAAAGAGGAGGAAGGAAGGGGAAGGGGAGGGAGGGGAAGAGGGAGGAGAAAGAGGAGGAAAGAAGGGGAAGGGGAGGGAGGGAAGGAGGGAGGCGAAAGTGTTAAGGGAGAGGGGAAAGAGGGAGGGGAAAGGGGGGAGGGAGAGGGGAAGGAGAGAGGGAGGGTGTTTTGTTTGTTTTGGGATCATTATGATTATAATGAAAGGTCCCATTTTGGTAGATCATTTATGGAGTTAATAGAGGGTTATGATAATGGTGAATGTGGTAGCGTGGTGGTGTTTACGGTGGTAAGGATAATGAAATTAAGTTAAAGTTACAGTAATTATAAGTTTATAATGATGATGATGACATGATAATGATCATAGTGATGATAATTAAATTGATGTCGATGACGATGATGATGACGTTGTCGATGACGATGACGATCATGATAATAATAGTGATGATGATGATAATAATAATAACAATAATAATAATGATGATGATGATGATGATAATAATAATAACAATAATTATAATAATAATAATAATAATAATAATAATGATTATTATTATTATTATTGTTATTATAACAATAATATCAATAACAACAACAACAATACTAATACTAATAACGATAATGATAATAATAATTACAATAATAATAATCATAATGATAATAGTAATAATAATGATAATAATGACAATGATGATTAGTATTCTGATAATAATTATGATAATTATTATTATTATCATTATTATTATTATTATTATTACTATTATGATTATTACTATTATCATTAATATTATTATTATTATAATTATCATTATTATATAATAATAATTATTATTATTACTATCATTATTATTATTATTGTTATTATCATTTTTATTATCTTTATTAACAATATATAGTTATTATTATCATTATTATTATCATTATTATTATTATTATTATTATTATTATTATTATTATTATGATAAAAATGGTGATAATGATAATCATGATATATCATAACAGTAATGAGAATAATAATGAGACTGATAATAATAATAATAGTAGTAGTAGGAGTATTAGTAATGATAATAACAATGATAAGACGAATAAGAATAAGAATAATAAAAAGTTATGATAGCAACTACAACAATAAAAAAACAATAAAAATAATAGAAATGAAAACCAGCAGAATAAAAGCAAAACGAATAAATAAATAAATAAATAAAAAAATACTAGTAATATTACTGGTAATGCTGATGATTATACTTATCTTAACTAAACTATGAATATGGAAATGAACATGATAATGTAATCCGTAGGAATAATGCAAACGATGTGAAGAATAATGGAAAAAATAACAATAATAATAATGAGAGTAGATAAAAATCATAATGACAGCGAGATAATGATAATGAAATTAACAGTGACAATGGCAGTCATAATGATTATCGATACAAGATACAACTACTTTTAGTAATAAGAGCAAGGAGGAGAGAAAGAAAGGAGAGGAGGAGGTAGGAGAAGGAAGGAGGGAGGAGGAGAAGGAGAGAAGGGGAGAAGGGAGAGAGAGGATAGGTGGTAGAATGGAAGGAGAAGGGAAGAGAGAAGGGAAGAAGAAGAAGAAGAAGAGAGAGAGAGAGAGAGAGGGAGAGAGAGAGAGAGAGAGAGAGAGAGAGAGAGAGAGAGAGAGAGAGAGAGAGAGAGAGAGAGAGAGAGAGAGAGAGAGAGAGAGAGAGAGAGAGAGAGAGAGGGAGAGAGAGAGAGAAAGAGAGAGACAGATTTAGATAGAGATTTAGAGAGAGAGAGATAGATTTAGAGAGAGAGAGAGAGAGAGAGAGAGAGAGAGAGAGAGAGAGAGAGAGAGAGAGAGAGAGAGAGAGAGAGAGAGAGAGAGAGAGAGAGAGAGAGAGAGACAGAGAGAGAGAGAGAGAGAGAGAGAGAGAGAGAGAGAGAGAGAGAGAGAGAGAGAGAGAGAGAGAAAGCAGGGGGGAAGAAGGAGCAGAAAAGAGAGAAGGAGAGAAGGGAAAG
>NC_061827.1:31181503-31186503 GCF_019202785.1 Penaeus chinensis | reverse complement strand
TCCTTCCCCACCTTCCTTCTCCCCCCTTCCTCTTTCTCTTCACCCCCCTCTTTCCCCTTTTTTTTAATTCTTTCCCTTTCCATCAATTTTTTCCCTTCCTTTTTTCTCTTCACTCTCTCAAACCTTTTCCTTTTTCTCTTCACCCCCCCCTTCCTTTTCCACTCTCCCCCCCTTCTTTCTCTTCACTCCCCCCTTCCCCCTTACCCCCCCTTCCTTTTTCTTTCACTTTTCCCCCCCTTCCTTTTTCTCTCCTTTTTTTTTACTCCCCCCCTCCCCCTTCCTTTTCCCCCCCTCTTCCACTCCCCCCTTCCCCTTTTTTCCCTTCCCCCTTCTCTTTTTCACTCTCCCCCCTTTTTTTCCTTTTCCTTCCCCCTTCACTTTTTTTTTTATCCCCTTCCCTTTTTCTTTTTTTTTATTTTCCCCCCCCAAATTTTCTCCCCCCCACCCATTTTCCCCTTTTTTTCTCCCCCATTTTTTTATTCCCCCCTTTTCCTCTTTCTCTTACTCTCTCCCCCTTTACTATTTCTTATCTTCTTCTCTTTCTCTTCACTTCTCTCCCCTTGTCTTTCTCTACACTCTCTCCCCTTCTCTCTTTTCATCTCCCCCCTTCCTTTTTTTCTCTTCATTTCTTCCTATTTCTCTTCACTCTCCCCCCTTTCCCCTCTTTCTCTTCATCCCTACCTTCTTAACTCTTCATCTCTCCCCCTTCCTCTTTCTCTTCATTTCCCTTCCTTTTCTCTTCACTCTCCCCCCCTTCCTCTTTCTTTCACTCTTCCCCCTTCTCTTTCTCTTCACTCTCTCCCCTTCTTTTCTCTTCACTCTCCACCCCTTCCTCTTTTCTTCATTCTCCCCATTCTTTTTTCTCTTCACTTTTCCCCCCTTCCTCTTTCTCTTCATTCTCTACTCCCCTTCTCTTTCTTTACTCTCTCCCCCTTCTCTTTTCTTCACTTTTCCCCCTTCTTTTTTCTCTTCACTACCACCTTCAAGTCTTCTCTTTCATTCTTCCCATCTCTTTTCTTCCCTCTTCTCCCTTCTCTTTTCTTCACTCTCACCTTCTCTTTCTTTCCTTCTCTCTTCTCTTTCTCTTCACTCTTCCCCTTCTCTTTCTTTCACTTTTCCCCCCTTCCTCTCTTCTTCATTCTCCCCCCCTTCCTCTTTCTCTTCACTTCTCTCCCCCTTCCTCTTCTCTTCACTCTCTTCCCCCTTCCTCTTTCTCTTCACTTCCACCATCTCTTTTCTTTACTCTCTCGCCTTCTCATTCTCTTCACTCTCTCCCTCTTTCTCTTCACTCTCTCCCCCTTCCTCTCTCTCTTCACTCTCTCCCCCTTCCTCTTTCTCTTCACTCTCTCCCCCTTCCTCTCTCTCTTCACTCTCTCCCCCTTCCTCTTTCTCTTCCCTCTCTCCCCCTTCCTCTTTCTCTTCACTCTCTCCCCCTTCCTCTTTCTCTTCACTCTCTCCCCCTTCCTCTTTCTCTTCACTCTCTCCCCCTTCCTCTTTCTCTTCACTCTCTCCCCCTTCCTCTTTCTCTTCACTCTCTCCCCCTTCCTCTTTCTCTTCACTCTCTCCCCCTTCCTCTCTCTCTTCACTCTCTCCCCCCTTCCTCTTTCTCTTCACTCTCTCCCCCTTCCTCTTTCGTTTCACTCTCTCCCCCTTCCTCTCTCTCTTCACTCTCTCCCCCCTTCCTCTTTCTCTTCACTCTCTCCCCCTTCATCTTTCTCTTCACTCTCTCCCTCTTTCTCTTCACTCTCTCCCCCTTCCTCTCTCTCTTCACTCTCTCTTCACTCTCTCCCTCTTTCTCTTCACTCTCTCCCCCTTCCTCTCTCTCTTCACTCTCTCCCCCTTCCTCTCTCTCTTCACTCTCTCCCCCTTCCTCTCTCTCTTCACTCTCTCCCCCTTCCTCTCTCTCTTCACTCTCTCCCCTTCCTCTTTCTCTTCACTCTCTCCCCTTTCCTCTTTCTCTTCACTCTCTCCCCCCTTCCTCTCTCTCTTCACTCTCTCCCCTTTCCTCTTTCTCTTCACTCTCTCCCCCTTCCTCTTTCTCTTCACTCTCTCCCCCTTCCTCTTTCTCTTCACTCTCTCCCCTTTCCTCTTTCTCTTTACTCTCCCCCCCTTCTTCATTCTCTTCACTCTCCACCCCTCCTACTCCTCTTCCTCTTCGTGTACCTACTCTTCCTATTCTTTCCGACCTTATCCTTCTCCCCTTCGTCTCACCCCCCTTTTCACTTTCCTCCCCTCGTCCACTCCCTTTCCTCTCCCCTCCCTTACCATCTCTCCTCTTCTCTACTATTCCTCCTCCCTCTTCCTCCCCCTGCCACTCCACTCCCATTCCTCCCCACCCCTTCCCTCCCTACAATTCCTCCCCACCCCCTCCTCCTCCCCCCTACCACTTCCTACTCTTCCCCTCTGTATCGTGTGCAAAAAAAAACAAAACAAAAAAAAAAAAAACAGCATTCTTGGGATCCACATATTCGCGCTAGGATAGGGGTGGGGGAGGTAGGGGGGTGGGGAGGAGGGGAAGGAGGTAGGTGGGGAGGAGGGGAAGGGGAAGGAGGTGGGGAGGAGGTGGGTGTGAGGAGGGGAAGGATGTGGGGAGGAGGGGAAGGAGGTGGGGAGGTAGGGGTAGGGTGAAGGGAAGAGGTGGGGAGGAGGTGGGTGGGGGGAGGGGAAGGAGTGAGGGAAAGGGGGAGGAGGTAGGGGTAGGGTGAAGGGGGTTGGTTGTTGGGGGGGGGGGGGGGGTGAAGGGATCATGCAAAACGGCTCATTCACGGGATTCGGCCATCATCAGGCTATGCAACAAGGGCTCGGGCGAAGGGCGCACCAGGGGATTTCCGCGGATTTCTTTAGATCATCTGATAAGAAGAGGATTAAAGAAAAAAAAGAAGAGGGAGGGTGTGAGGGAAGGGGGTAGGGTGATAAAGAGGGGAGGAGGGGAAGGGGGAAGGGGGAAGGGGGAAGGGGGAAGGGAGAGGGAGGTGAGGGAAGAGGGAAGGGTGATAAAGAGGGAAGGAGGGGAAGGGGGAAGGGGGAAGGGGGAAGGGGGAAGGGAGAGGGAGGTGAGGGAAGAGGGTAGGGTGATAAAGAGGGAAGGAGGGGAAGGGGGAAGGGGGAAGGGGGAAGGGGGAAGGGAGAGGGAGGTGAGGGAAGAGGGTAGGGTGATAAAGAGGGAAGGAGGGGAAGGGGGAAGGGGGAAGGGGGAAGGGGGAAGGGAGAGGGAGGTGAGGGAAGAGGGTAGGGTGATAAAGAGGGAAGGAGGGGAAGGGGGAAGGGGGAAGGGGGAAGGCGGAAGGGAGAGGGAGGTGAGGGAAGAGGGTAGGGTGATAAAGAGGGAAGGAGGGGAAGGGGGAAGGGGGAAGGGGGAAGGGAGAGGGAGGTGAGGGACGAGGGTAGGGAGATAAAGAGGGAAGGAGGGGAAGGGGGAAGGGGGAAGGGGGAAGGGGGAAGGGAGAGGGAGGTGAGGGAAGAGGGTAGGGTGATAAAGAGGGAAGGAGGGGAAGGGGGAAGGGGGAAGGGGGAAGGGGGAAGGCGGAAGGGAGAGGGAGGTGAGGGAAGAGGGTAGGGTGATAAAGAGGGAAGGAGGGGAAGGGGGAAGGGGGAAGGGGGAAGGGAGAGGGAGGTGAGGGAAGAGGGTAGGGTGATGAAGAGGGAAGGAGGGGAAGGGGGAAGGGGGAAGGGGGAAGGGGGAAGGGAGAGGGAGGTGAGGGAAGAGGGTAGGGTGATAAAGAGGGAAGGAGGGGAAGGGGGAAGGGGGAAGGGGGAAGGGGGAAGGGAGAGGTGTGGGTGTGGGGTGAAGGGTGTAGGGGGGATGGGGGTATAACAGAGGGGAGGGTGGTGGAAGGGGTGGGGGAAGATGAGTTTAAAGTAGGGGAGGGGGAAGGGAAGGAGGAGGGAGGGAGGGAGGGAGAGAGGGAGGGAGGGAGGGATAGAGGGAGGGAGGGAGGGAGAGAGGGAGATGGAGGGAGGGAGGGAGGGAGGGAGAGAGAGAGAGAGGGAGGGAGGGAGGGAGGGAGGGAGTGAAGGAGGGAGGGAAGGGGGAGGGCGGGATAAACGAAATGAGTAAATGGGACGGATGTAATTCTCACGTATGAAGGGAAAATTATATATTTTGCAGTGAGAAGCATATTGCACAATGATAACCGAATTTGCAATTCAGGTAACACGTTTCTGCCGTTACTCTGCACGGAAACAGGCAGGCAGGTTGCGTGTGCAGAGAAACACGCGTAACTAGAGAGATGAAAAGATAACGGAGCACTTTGCTTCCCTATATTGACATACAGAAAGAGATAAGAGAGAGAGAAATAGAGCGATGGAGAGAGAAGGTGGAGGAATATAGTCAAACAAACAGGCAGACTAAGACACACACACACACTCACACACACACACACACACACACACACACACACACAGAGAGAGAGAGAGAGAGAGAGAGAGAGAGAGAGAGAGAGAGAGAGAGAGAGAGAGAGAGAGAGAGAGAGAGAGAGAGAGAGAGAGAGAGAGAGAGAATGTGCAAATGATGGGCACGACAGTTCGGCAATTACCCAATTAAAAGGAGAGAAAAAAAAGACTTTACCCTTAGTTACCAATTATTTCTTGTTGGAAACGGAATATTTTCAGAGCCATTTCCTCTTCGCAAGAGATACAAGGAAATATGCAAATAAGCCAGTAGAATCGAACGAAAGCAAAACCACGGCATGACTCAGGCATCACAACTTTGAAACTCGCAGAATCGGAATAAGAAACTCGATGAATAATGATAATAATAATAATAATAATAATAATAATAATAATGATAATAATAATAATAATAATAATAATAATAATAATAATAATAATAATAATAATAATAAATATCTTCCAATATTTTCTTTTTTTGGGTCGGGCAAGAGCGGAATCAAGCTGTGACACGCGAATTTCGTTATAGAAGAAGGAGAAGAAGAAGAAGAAAAAGAGGATTACGTATACTGTATCTAATCAGTACCATGAACCTTGTGTCATGTGCAGAG
>NC_061827.1:31146503-31151503 GCF_019202785.1 Penaeus chinensis | reverse complement strand
AAAAAAAAGAAACCAACTAACGATGACTATCTATGCTAAAGATGAAAAAAGAAAGAATTGATAACCACAGATAAAAAAAAGATTAAGTCTCCCTGACACTAACATAGAAAACGGTTGTGGTCGTGCGGAACCCAGGAAAAAAAATATTTATACATACAACTGCGTTTCAAAAGATATTTAAAACGAAATTAAAAGCCGCGACCGAGTTTCACAGACAAAGGTATTCACCCTCAGTCTGACGGCGACAGAAAGGACAGATGGACAACGACAGACAGACGGTACACATTGATTGACAGCAAGGAATGACGGATTGACAGACAGACTGGCAGAAAGTGACGGACGGAAGGGATAGACTTTCGGCAGACACTGAAAGACAGAAAGATAGACTTACGGATAGATATTAGACAGACAGGTAGGTACATAAACAGTCAGACAACCAAACAGACAAACAAGCTTACATATAGACGGATAGACAGAGAAGAAAAGAGAGAAACAAAAAGAGAGAAAAATAATGAAACAAAAGAAAAAGAAGAAAAAAGGAAGAAAGACAATAATGGTGAAAAGAACGAAGGAAGAGAAATGAACTAAAAAAGAGTGGGATAATAAAAGCTTGATAACGAAGGTAAGAATTAAAGAATGGAGAGATTAATATTTCATCAAAAACGCTAATATTTCATACCAAAAAACGCTCTTATATATTACCACACAAACACACTGGTCGCCGAGACAAACACGCACACGCAGACGGCCATGCAATTATGATACAAAATCTTAAATTGAACATTAAGTATAACATGCAGTCGTGTTTAATGATACGTGGAACACTCTTTGTCTCTGAATTTCTCTCTCTCCCTCTCTCTCCCTCTCTCTCTTTCTCCCTGTCTCTGTCTCTGTCGGTCTGTCTCTGAATTTCTCTCTCTCTCTCTCTCTCTCTCTCTCTCTCTCTCTCTCTCTCTCTCTCTCTCTCTCTCTCTCTCTCCTTCCCTCCCTCACTCCCTATCTCCCTCCATCTATCTATCCCTCTCCTTCCCTCCCTCCCTCTCCCTTCCTCCCTCCCTCCCTATTTCCCTACCTCTCTATTTCCCCCTTCCTTCCCTCCCTCCCTCCCCCTTCCCTACCCCCCTCCCCCCCTCCCTCCCTCCCTCCCTCCCTCCCTCCCCCTCCCCCTATCATCAACTAGATGTCGAAAGATCAATCAATACATTTATAATAGATGAATAAAAGATCTATTGAAGGTCTGTCCACTTTCGCATTCAGTCAGCCAGTCAAGCGGGGATTCATTTATTTAGCAAACTTAATCCATCAGTTAATCAAACGAGTGCCAGATTCCACCTCATTTGGGATTCCATTTCTTTCGGCTTTCCTGAGCTCTCTCTCTCTCTCTCTCTCTCTCTCTCTCTCTCTCTCTTTCTCTCTCTCTTTCTCTCTCTCTCTCGATCTACGTTCTCTCTCTCTCTCTCTCTCTCTCTCTCTCTCTCTCTCTCTCTCTCTCTCTCTTTCTCTCGATCTACGCTCTCTCTCTCTCTCTCTCTCTCTCTCTCTCTCTCTCTCTCTCTCTCTCTCTCTCTCTCTCTCTCTCGCTGTCCTTCTCCCTCTCTCTTTTTATTTCCTTCTCTCTCTTCTCTCTTTATCTCTGTCTTCCTTTCTCTCTCCAAATATGACCTTCCTACCTTCGTTTCCGTCCGTAGTGTGGCAAACCTTCTGGGTGACAAAATACGATTTATTGGAAAGCTTTACATTTTGTTTGATGGCGGGAAAGCTGGGGGGGGGGGGGGGTAAGGGGGAGGAGAGAGGGGGATGAAGAAGAGAGAAGGAAGAGGAGAAGAGGAAGGAAGAGGATGGGGGTAAGCGGGATGGAGAGAGGGGTGTACGAAGTGGAGAGATAGGAGAGGGGAAGAGAAAGGAGGAAGGAGGAAGAAGGGGGCGTTATAAGGATGGGGGTAAGGAGGTTAGAGTGAGAAGGAAGGGGGAGGAAGAGAAAAGATAGAAAGGGGAGGAGGAGGGGGTAAAGGAAAGGGTGGAGGAGGGGGGAGGTGATGGGGTGATAGGGAGGGAGAAGGGAAGAGAGGTCATCTCTACTCACCAACGCACGAATATATATATATATATATATATGCATTTATACACACGAACGCATATATGTACGTATGTAAAAAAAACACACACAGAAAGCGGTTTTCAAACAGACATCGACAAGCAGACGATCGCTAAAAAAGAAAAGAAAAAAAAAAGAAAAGAAAACGGGCGACCGACTTTTAAACATATATACATTTTCTTTCCCCGAAGCGTGCGCAAAGGAATCAATCGCTTGCGGTCTTTTTAGCAATAATATCTCTCTTTCTTTCATCTTCCCTACAGTGTCACATTCACTCGCTCGATTTTATTTATTTTTGAGATATTATTATTATTTTTTATTTATCTTACTTTACTTATTTTTTTTATATGTTTTTTTTTTTCTTTCTTTCTTTCTCCAAGCTATTCATATTTCTTTTTCTCGATTTGTGTCACTGTCTCTTTGTGGGTATATGTGTCGCTTTGAATGTTCTTGTTCGTTCGTTGCTGAATGTCAGTGTCTCTCGTTTTCCCTATACTTTCATGGCTACTCTTCTCCCTTATTTATTTATTTTTTATAATTAGCTCTCTCCCTGTCCCTCTCTCTCTGTCTCTCTGTCCCTCTCTCTCTGCCTGTTTTATTTATTTTTTTATATCTCGCTCTCTCTCTGTCCCTCTCTCTTTGTCTCTCTGTCCCTCTCTCTCTGTCTCTCTGACCCTCTCTCCCTGACTGTTTGTCTGTATGTCTGTCTGTTTGTCTGTCTGTCTGTTTGTCTATCTGTCTTTCTGTCTTTCTGTCTGTCTGTCTGTCTGTCTCTTTCTCTCTCTCCCTCATTCTTCTTGTTTCTTTCTCTCACTCACTCTATCTTCTCTTCCTCCACCTCTCTCCCTTTTACCTACCTCCTCCCCTCCCCCTCCCCCTCCCTTCCTCTCTCCCTTCCCCCTTTCCTCCTTTCCTCCAGCCCTCCTTCCACCCTCCTTCCTTCCTTCATTCCCTCCTTCCTTCCCTCCCTCACTCCTTCTATCCTTTCCCAACCCTCCTTTCCACCCTCCCTCCCTCCCTCCTTCCAGTGTCTCCCCATCCTCCTTCCTTCCTTCCCTCCTTCCCTCCCTCCTTACACCCTCTCCCCACCCTCCTTTCCTCTTTCCCTCCCTCCCTTCTTCCCTACCCCCACCCTCCCTTCCTCCCTCCCTCCACCCTCCTTTCCTCCCTCGCTCCCTCCCTCCCTCCTTCCACACCCTCCTTTCCTCCCTCCCTCCCTCCCTCCCTCCTTCCACCCTCTCCACACCCTCCTTTCCTCCCTCCCCCCCTCCCTCCCTCCCTCCCTCCACTCTCCTTTTCTCCCTCCCTCCCTCCCTCCTTTCCCTACACTCCCTCCTTCCATCCTTTCCTCCCTCCCTCCCTCCCTCCTTCCACCCTCTTACCACCCTCCTTTCCTCCCTTCCTCCCTCCCTCCCTCCAACCCTACTTTTCTCCCTCCCTCCCTCCTTCCCTACACTCCCTCCTTCCATCCTTTCCTCCCTCCCTCCCTCCCTCCCTCCCTTCCTCCCTCCCTCCCTTCCTCCCTCCCTCCCTTTATCCCTCCCTCCCTCCCCCTCTCCCTCCCTCCCTCCCTCCTTCCACCATTTCCCCACCCTCCTTTCCTTCCTTCCCCCCTCCGTCACTCCTTCCACCCTTTCCCCCCCTCCCTCATTTCCTCCCTCCCTCCCTCTCTTCTTCCCTACCTCCCTCCTCTCCCTCCTTTCATCCTTTCCCCCACCCTCCTTTTCTCCCTCCCCTCCCTCCTTCCACCCTCCCCCCACCCTCCTTCCTTCCACCCTTTCCTCCCTCCCCCCCTCCCTCCTTCCCTCTCTCCCTCCCTCCGTCCCTCCCCTCCTTCCTTCCTCTCTCCCTCACTCCCTCCCTCCCTTCCTTCCCCCCTCCCCTCCCTCCCCCCCCTCCTCCCCTCCCTCCCTCCCTCCCTCCCTCCCTCCCCCCCTTACCTTCCCTCCCCTCCCTCGGGTACTCATGCTCTCGTCACCATGCCTCTTTCAGCCCGGCAATGGAATCTGCGACAAAATAAAAAAAAATATCGTGATCGTCTGTGCTGTAAAATCTGATATAAGCATTTGCTCTGAAAACGATCGGTGCGGCTTCGGTTGAACTATTTTATAGATATAGATAACAACAACAACAATAACAACAACAATTACAACAGCAACGGAGGCGAATGAATGTTGTGAACGATTTTAGTGGAAATAGATAAATATACTGGGATATATAAGGGTGATTTTAAGTGGATTGATATGAAACTCAGTAAAAATGGAAAAAAAGCCATTTAAAGATTATAAAAAACGATGATGATGATAATAATGGTAATTATAATAATAATAATAATAACAATAATAAAAATAACAATAATAAAAATGAAAATATTAATAATAATAATAATAATGATAATGATGATATATAAGAATGATAATAACAACGATGATAATGGTAATAATGATAATAATAACAATGATAATTGATACTAAAGGTAATAAAATAATAATAATGGTGATAATATTAACAATAATAATAACAATTTTAATAACAGTAATGATTATTATAATGATGATGATGTTAATAATGATGATAATGATAATAATAACAATTCTAATGATAATAATAACAATGATAATGATAAAATAATAATATTGATAATAATAATAATAATAATAATAACAATAATAACAATAATAATAATAATGATAATAATAATAATAATTGTAATAATAGTAATAATAACAACAACAATAATAATGATAATGATACTGATAACAATAATAATAATAATAGTAATAATAATGATAATGATGATAATAATAGTAATAATGGCAATAATAATAACAATAATGATAATAATAATAATAATAATAATAATAATGATAATAATAATGATAATAATAACAATAATAATGATAAT
>NC_061827.1:31139003-31141503 GCF_019202785.1 Penaeus chinensis | reverse complement strand
CCCCTCCTCCGCCCCCTTCTCTTTCTCTCCCTCCCTCTCTCTCTCGCATCTCTCCTACCCCCACCCCCCACCCTTACCCTCTCTCACCCACTCTACCCCCCCCCCCCCCATCCGCACGCGTGCCACGTGCACCAACCATTTGTTTACCTCGCACGTGTCTCGGGGAATTCCCGCAAATCCCTGATGGATGAGGTCCCCGAAGTTATTAATCTACCTACTTAATCTATCATCTACGTCGGTCTGTCTGCCTGTCTTGCCCGTCCGGCCTTCCTGACTGTTGTTTCCGCCCAGACGCCCAGGAGTTTGTCTTCTGTTTTTGTCATTATTTACTTGTGCTGCGAAGTTCAGGGCCTGGTGACGCACGCACACGTACAGTGCTTACGCGACTGAAATAAAGTGAACAGCAGGAAGGAGCGAAGCCAATGACAGTCTAAACAAATTCGAAATGATGCTCAATAATATCCTTGTGCAGACATGGGCACTATGCTTTGTATGTATGCAAAAGAGAGAACGAGAGACGGAGTAAGAGAGAGAGAAGGAATGAGAGAGAGAGAGAGAGAGAGAGAGAGAGAGAGAGAGAGAGAGAGAGAGAGAGAGAGAGAGAGAGAGAGAGAGAGAGAGAGAGAGAGAGAGAGAGAGAGAGAGAGAGAGAGAGAGAGAGAGAGAGAGAGAGAGAGAGAGAGACAGAGAGAGAGAGAGAAAGGGAGATACAGAGAGAGAAAGGGAGATACAGAGAGAGAAAGTGAGATACAGAGAGAGAAAGGGAGATGGGAAAGGAAGAAAAAAAAGATACAGAGAGAGAGAGAGAGAGAGAGAGAGAGAGAGAGAGAGAGAGAGAGAGAGAGAGAGAGAGAGAGAGAGAGAGAAAGAAATAGAGATACAGAGAAAGAGAAAAAAAAAAAACGAAAATGAACCACTCACCATTCAAACAACACAGACAAAGACATCCTTACAAACGAACGCATATCAAATTCTAACGAGCGAACGAGTGGTTGCATTATAACAACAACAACAACAAAAAACGAAAAATAAACCAAACACAGAGAAAAACACCTGTCTCCTCCCACTTCTAGAAGCCACGGCCCCTGCCTGAGAACAAACGAGTGATTGTTGAAGGCAGAGTGGCTGAGTCACTCCCTGTGGCAAAGGTGAGGAGGAGGAGCGAACGATGCAATTAACGATACGTGATGAGATGGGCTGCGTTTGCGATGGTTTATTTTTGGCGATTAGGTCATGGGCTAATGAGCCTAATTAGAACGGGGATAATGATGATAATGGTGGTAGTGATAGGAATAATTGCAGAATATGATAATGGTACAATAAGGAAAAATGATGAGAGTTACAGTGCTAATAGCGATAATAGTAGTACTAATAGTAATGATGATGATAATAATAATAATAATAATAATAATAATAATAATAATAATAATAATAATAATGATAATAACAACAATAATAACAATAATAATGATAATATATAATAATAGTAGTAGCAATATTAGTAGTAATGCTAACAATAGCAATAGTTATAGTAATAATGATAATAATAATAATAATACTGTTAATAATAATAATAATAATAATAATAATAATAATGATAATAATAATAACAACAATAATAATGATAACATTAATAATGATGATAATAATGATGATGATAAAACAATGATAATAACAATAATAACTTCAACAATGTTAATAATGATAATGATAAAAATAACAAAACTAATGAGATTGAAAATAATAGTAATAATAACAACAACAATAATGATAATGATAATAATAACAATAAAATACTAATGATGATAATAATAATTATGATAATAATAATCATAATAATAGCTATTAATATACATAAATATAATAATTGGACTAACAACAACAATAATAATGATGATAATAATAATTATGATAATAATAATGATAATAATAACAGTAATACTACTACTACTAATACTACTACTACTACTACTATTACTACTACTACTACTAATAATAATGATAGTGATAATAATAATAATAATAGCAATAATAATAATAATAATAATAATAATAATAATAATAATAATAATAATAATAATAATGATAATATTAACAATACTAATAATGTAACAATAATAATGATAATAATAATAATAATAATAACAATGATAATGGTAAAGTTAATAATAATAATGATAACTATAATAATAATAGTAATAGTAATCGTAATGATAATGATTATAATGATAATGATAATAATAATATTAATAATGATAACATCAGCAGTAGTTGTAATACTAATAAAACAGTAGTAGTAGAAGTAATGATACTGATCATGATCCTGTTAAGAAATATATGAACATACGTATTATTAATACGACAATTTATCATCGACTGTTATCACAATTAATGTGGCTTCAAACCATGCTTTATATTTATTTCCTCAACATCCAAAACATTACACTCGAAATCAAGAATATACCAAACTAATTTTAGAAAGCAAAGGCAAAGGTTTTCC
>NC_061827.1:31119003-31134003 GCF_019202785.1 Penaeus chinensis | reverse complement strand
AGGAAGACGGGGGAAACTAGAAGTGTAGGATGAAGAAAAAGAAGAGGCAGAAGTAGATGAAAAAGAGGAGAAAGGAGAAAAAGAGATGGATAAGGAAGAAAAAGAAGAAAATGAGGAGAAAAGGCGAGGAAGAGAAGGCAAGGGAAGAGGAGAACGAGGAAAAAGGAAGGTATAAAAAAAGAAAAAGGTAGGGAAGAGAAGGAGGAGGAGGAGGAGGAGGAGGAGGAGGAGGAGGAGGAGGAGGAGGAGGAGGAGAAGAAGGAGAAGCTAGAGCAAGAAGGAAGAAGAAATTCAGAGGAAGAGAAATAATAAAAAAGAAGAGGCAGATGACGGTGGAAGAAGAGGAAGGAGAGATTATGGAGAAGAAGAGATGGAGAATCTGCATGAGGAACAAGAAGGAAGGAGAGAAGAAGAGGAGGAAAAAAGGTTTTGGAAGTGGAGTAGGTCATAAAAGTGGTGGAGGAGGAGGAGGAGGAGGAGATGGAGGAGGAGGAGGAGGAGGAGGAGGAGGAGGAGGAGGAGGAGGAGGAGGATGAGGAGGAGGAGAAGGAGAAGGAGGTGGAGGAGGAGGAGGGGGAGAATGATGAGGATGAGGAGGAGAAGGGGGAGGAGGAGGAGGAGGAGGAGGAGTAGGAAGAGGTGGAGGAGGAGAAGGAGGGGGAGGAAAAGGAGGAGGAGGAGGAAGAGGAGGAAGAAGAGGAGGAGGATCAGGAGGAGGAAAAGGAGGGTAAAAGGAAGACTACATTATCAGGCTGTAAAAAAGAAATGATATAACGGAGAATAACAGAATGGAAAGAAACGGCAAAAACGGAAAAGGAAACCCGAGTGAGAAAACAACAACAAACAAACAAAAAAAAAGAAAAGAAAAAGAAAAGAAAATTGCCATCGACAGAAAAGGTAATCCTAAAATCAATCACGGCAGATGGCAATGGCAGAGCAGTGATTACAGAAAAGGACATCCATTGTATTGAATAAAACAGCAAAGTACAATTTTATTAACAGTTTAACTTGGAACTAATTATAATAAGGTCAATCGTTGTAGGAACAGTTGATCCTCATATGACTCTGTATATGATGATGTTCAAACATACAGAAAACAGAAGAAAATAAAACGAATTAAAAGCATAAGAAATAAAACAAATAAAAGACAAAAAAATGAGAGAAATAATAACAGCAAAAATACACTCGTTTCTGTCTCCCCCTCCTCCCCTCTTCCTCTCGACACTCCCCACCCCCTCGCCCTCCCCCCTCGCCCCGCCCTTCCCCGTTCCCTCTAGCTCCCTATTATCACCCTCCTCATCCATCCCCTCATTCTCTCCACACCTATCCCTCCTTTATCCTCTCCCCTCCCTCCCTCTCCCCCCTCCCTCTCCCCTCCCTCTCCCCCTAGTGTGAAAAGGACTAAAGAGTGTCGCTTGATTCCGGCGGAGTATCTGAAACAGTAGTGCCAGATCCGCCTTAGTGATGGATTACGGCATTACCCAGGCTTCGACAGGCTGTGTACAACTCTGGGGAAAATGGGTCCGAGTTCCTGTGTCGGCTGCGCTTTCTCTATCGCTTTTTTTTTTTCTTTTTTTTTTTGGGCGCGGGGAAGGGGGGGAGGGGGTAGAATAGTTCTTTTAGTTCTGTGTGTTTTTTTTTTGTTTTTTTTGGGGGGGAGGGGGGGAGGAGGAGGAGGATGGGGTTGTTTATCTCTTTATTATTTCCATTTTCGTTTATTTATTATTATTTTTTTTTTGGTTTGTTTGATGAGCGTGGTTTTAAATAGGAAGTTGATGTATTTCCCTTTTTCTATCGCGTGTTGGAAGAAGGAATGGCGCGAGCGAGGTAGAAAAAATAAAAATAAAAAAAAAGAAACAATAACTCGCGCGAAAAAAAATTTCCCGCCACAACGTGCCTAGCCTCACGGATCGCATGTTATCAACCCTTCATCGATGGACAGGGGACCCGCGAACAATTGGAACGGTAAGCCTGCTGGTATCCTCGCGCCCCACCACGTGAACAGGGGAACGCGGAACGGGAGGGACAATACTCGCCAAGAGGGGATAAAACCTAAGGGAAAGTTTTACCCTCGGAGCGCGCTTTCGGCTTAGCCAATGGTGCTCACAATCACAGGGATGTGTGATCGTTCGCTGTTTGGGCTGTCGGGGGGAGGATGGGGGAGGGGAAGGGGGAGGGGGAGGCGTGACGAGAGAGGTCGCGCTCGTGGTGAGAAAAAGTGTAGGCTGGGTTTTGTGTCCGTAGATACTTTCTGGAATATCCTTGTTCTCTCACTCTTCACGTTCTCTACTTTTAGTTTTGTTTCTCTCTTCTCTCTTTTCTCTCCTCTCCTTCTTCTCTCTCTCTCCCCCTCTCTCCCTTGCACTCTCTCTCCTCTCTTCTCTTCTCTCTCTTCTCTCTCTCGTGCCTCCTCTCTCTCTTCACTCTCTCTCTCTCCTACTCTTCTCTCTCTTCCTTGATCTCTACTTATGTCTCTCTCTCTCTCTCTTCTCTCTTCTCTCTCTCTCGTCTCTCTGTTCTCTGTTCTTCGCTCTCTTCGCGATCGTCCCGCACTTTTGTTCTATCTCCTCTCTCTCTCTTCTTCTCTCTCTCTCTCTCTGTCTCTCTCTCTTCTCTCTCTCTTCTCTCTCTCTCTCTATTCTCTTCTCTTCTCTTCCCTCTCTCGTTGCTCTTGCCCATTCTCTCTCCTCTCGTCTTTCGCTTTTTGGTAATTCTCTCTTTCTTACCTTGCTCTGGAGCTGCTCTTTTATCGGCATCTTTCATCATTTTTCCTCTACGCTGCCCCCCCCCCTCTCTCGCTCTCTCTGGTCCCCTGCATGTCGCGCCGAAGGCCCCTAGATTGCTGCCGAATCTCGGGTCTTATACCCTCGAAGCAATCAGAGCTCAAAGATGCCTCGTGGGGTAGTTATTTCGTAATGGTGATATTTCCAGTTTGCGATACTAATGGGGTATCTCTGTTTGCGCTGTAATGTTCTCTTTATCACAATTTTATTTATCCTGATCTACTCCGACTCCTCTAAGCTTCCCCATCCATCTCATCTCCGTACGCGTCCCATCTTCCCTATATACGTATCTACTCCCCATCTGATCTTTCTCTTGGTGAGTGTTATCCTATCACACTTATTTATATATACGTATCTGTCATATCCCAAACCGCTGACTTCAGAACTCCCGTTTTGCGTAACTGCCGACGTGCCAAAATTCGGGTTCTATCCAGATGCTTCGTAACATGTGGACGATGGGCCTGTCAGCGCACACCTCGGGTGTGGTATTCGCAACTCGCACATATAAGATTTCGAGAGTTTTATTTCACGCATATGAAGTTGGTTAGTACTCTGGTGCCATGGAGCCCTATCTGTCGATTCTGCATCTTTCGTCTGTATTTCAGGTATTTTTGTGTAATTTTTTTTTTGTCTTTCTTTCATTCCCTGTTATGTGTGTGTTGGGTTTGTGTGACGTGGGTGTTTGTATGTTGACCGAGACGAAGAGTGTGTGTGTGTTGTGGTGTGTCGTGTTCGTGACGTGTTGTCGTCGTGTGTCTGTGTGTGTGTGTGTGTGTTCTCTAGTTTGCGTGCGTCGTGTGTGTGTGTGTGTTTGTGTGTGTGTGTTGTGTGTGTGTGTCGTGTGTCGTGTGTGTGGGATATATATTAGATATTATATATTATATGTATAATGATATGTACTCATATATACCACACACGACCATATATGATAAAGATGTTATATATACTACTACTTCTACACACTATAAATTATATCTATTAATTTCTTTATCTTATCTTATCTATGCGCATCTACATACTATATATTCATTTATATATATCTAGCCTATTTATATTTATATATATATACGTGTATATAAATATATATATATGACTATAATAATATAGTTTACTATATTATTATTACGTATATACTCGATATTATATATATTATAGATACTATATATATATATACTATATAATAATATACCCTCATATAATACCTTATATATACACACGCATTTATATACTATACACAACACAACACACCACACACCAGACAACAACATCAAACGCCACACACATATATATCATCGCGCCAGATCAATATATCTATATCTAGTGTATATCGTCCTATATAATATATATATCTTTATCTCATATATCTATCTGTTTTTCTATGTGTCTGTTATACATACACACACACCACACACACAGAGCGAGAGAGAGAAAAAAAGAATAGAGATAGATAGATAGAGACGGAGAGGAGAAGAGATTGATGTGAGTACGTACGATGAGAGCGAGAGACCGACGAATGATCCGCGAGGAGCATGCAGCTAGATGAGACCTCGGAGATCGAAGCTCGAGAGGCCGACGGATTTGACGACTGAACGGATGACGCGACAGCGTGTTAAGCCCTGCTTAGTGACTTCTTCGAAGGCATGATCGATTCGGATTACCGTCTAGAGTGAGAGAGAGAGAGACAGAGAGGACTGAGGGGGGAAACTAATCAAAAGAGACATTAAGAAGAGAGAAAATGAGAAAGAGTTATTGTATGCTTGTGTGTGCTGAGTAACTACATGACACACACACCACAGACAGACACACACTATCTCGTATCTTTCTCAAGAGGTTATTTGCAAACTGATTATTTATTCTGCTCTCTTTCATTACAGTTTCTCTATATTTCTTTTCGTTTCATCGTTTTCTTTCCTTGTCGCGCATTGCCTCTCTGTCGTGTTTTCGCGCGCACTAGCCACCCATACAGCACACCTCGCTTGTCTTATCCTATTGATTTTCTGATTTTATCTATCTCATTGTTTTTCTTTAGTCGTTCTGTCTTCATCTCTTCTGCAATCTTCTTTATAAACTGTTCTTCCTCGCGTCTATTTCTTCTGCTTCGTTCCACATCATCACGTCTTACCTCTTTGTCATCGCTCGCTGTCCCTCTTACGTTTCCTCTTGTATTACTTTTTCTCCCTTCTTTTTATTCCCCCTTTTAAATTTAATTTCTTATATTTCTTCTTTTCTCTTCTTCCTTCTTAACCCTCTCTGTTTTTCACCCCCCTTCTTTTTCTCCCCCCTTTAATTTCCCCCTTTCTCTTTCTTTTTTATTTACCCAATCCCCTCTTTTTTAATCTTTCTTCCCTATCCATCCCCGTTTCTGTTTTGCTCTTTCTCTCCTTCTGCCAGCCAGTTCCTTTTCATTCTGCACTTTCTCCCCCTCTTCTTGTTTTGCATTCACTTACCTGTCTCTTTCCTACCCGTATCTGTTTCCTCTCCCTCTCTCTCTCCTTCTTTTATTTCATTTTTTTTTTCTCTTTTTCTCTCCCTCCCCTCTCCTCTTCCTCTCTCTTCCTTCCCTCTGCTCCTCCCTTCTCCTTCTTTCCTCTCCTTCTCCCCTCGCCTCCTTCCCTCCCTCTCTCTCTCCACTATTCTTCTCCCCTCACTTTTCCTTTTCACCCCTCCCTTTCCCCCTCTCCTCCCCCATTCTTATTCCCTCTCCCTCCTTCCCTTTTTCCCCTCTCCCCCCCTTCCCTCCTTTTTTCACCCTCTTCTCCTTCCAAGTTTTCCTCTTTTTTTACCCCCCCCCTCCCTCCCCCCCCTCCTTTCCTTTTCTATCCCCCTGCCCGTATTCCCCACGGTGCGTATGGTGTCCAAGGGGTTTAAAGAGGGGGGGGGTTATTATGCTTTCGCCCGAGGGAGCTTTAAAGGGGGCCCGGGGGGGGTTTGGGGTGGGGGTTGGTGGGGGGTGGGGCGGAGGGTGGGGGGGGGGAGAGGGCGAGGGGCGCGGCGGGTGGGGGAAGGGTGGAAGGGTAACCTATGGAGTGGGAGGGGAGGGAGGGAGGGGGGGGGGTAGTGGGTGAGTAAAGGGGGGGAAGGAGGCTTAGGGGTATGGGTTAGATGAGGTAACTGGGGGGGGGGGGGGGGGAGGCAGGATATGTGGGTGGTTTTAAATTCAGTGGGTTATGAGGTGAGAGAGAGAGAGGAGAGAGAGAGAAAACAGAGAGCGAAAGGGAGAGAGAGGAAAAGAAAAAAAAATATATTATAAAGGGGCATAGAAAAAAAGAAGAAAAAGGGTTTGAAAAAAAAAATAGGACCAGAAGGAGAAAAGAAGGGAAAGGAAAGAATATGGAGCGGGAGAGAGGGGTAAAAAGGGTAAAAAAATACTGAAAGGGTAAGGGAAATGAAGGAAAGGCGACCCCCGAATTCGGGAGGGACAGGAAGAGAAAGGAGGGCTAAAACCCTGGAACTGAGAAATAGGTTAAGAAGGGAAAAGGGAAAGGGACGGAAGGAGGGGAAGAAAAGGGAGGGACAGGAAGAGAAGAAAAGGGAGGGACAGGAAAAGAAGGGAGGAAACCCGGGGACAGAGAAATAGGGGGAAAAGGGAAAAAGGGGGAAAGAGAAAGAGAGGGAAGGAGAGGAAGCAGAGAACGGAACAAAAGAAGTGGAAGATGAAGAAAGAAAAAAAGAAGGGGAAGAAAATGAAGGAAGAAATCGAAAGCAGAAGAAGGAAAAAAAAGCAAAGAAGTGAAAGCTCGAAAAGAAGGGAAAACAGCGGGAAGCGGAAAATAGGAAGGATAAAGAAAAGGAAGAAAAGGCGGAAGAAGGAAGGGAAGAAGGAGAATGAGGGGGGGAAACGGACGAGGGGGGAGGCGGGGGGAGGTGGGGGGAGGCGGAAAGTGGGGTGGGCAGGCAGGCTAGCGGTGACGCCAAGAATGCGTACAATTAGGGGCACGAGACCTGTGTCCTTTCTCTTTACGCCGGGTGTCCCCCTCAAGGCCCTTTCTTTCCCCCCCCCCCACCCTCCTCTTCCCCTCTCTGCCTATCCACGGTGTCTCTCCCTTTCCTCCCTATGTATCTATCTAGCTTTGTTTCTCTCCCTCTTTTCTTCTTTCTCCCCCTCTCCCCTCTCTCGTTCCCCCTCTCTCTCTCTCTCTCTCTCTCTCCTCTCCTTTTCTCTCTCTCTCTCTCTCTCTCCTACTCTCTCTCTCCCTCCCTCTAAAAAACAGAAAAAAAAAAGAAGAAGAGAAGAAAAAGAAAAGAAAAGGAAAAGCAAAAAAAAAAAAAAAAACACAGAAAACTCCGAATTGCCCCCATGCGAAACTACCGGCGTCGTGGGTAATTGACAGCACATTGGAAAACCCCCTCGCAGTGTCTTTGAAACCCCTTCATTGGCAGCTGGGGGGCACGTGACCTCTGACAGGGCGACATTTGTCAGAGAGGAAGGGTCGCTTTACCAGAATGATCGCTTTTTCGGTATTGAGAAGCTGACGGGAAGACACAGACATGTAGGCACAGATACAGGCACAGACATAGAAAACTACGGCATTTTTAAAGACTCCTGGGATCCCATAAAAACACATAGATCATAGTTTATATGGTTATTTACACGGTCATATAGACTGACATAAGTGGTAGACATATAGGTTCATATAGAGATATAGAACGGACATAGACTCATAGACGCAGACATAGACGCGTAAATATATAGACAGATATCTATAGATATGAATTCATACACACAAACATACAGATGCAGACTTATACTTAAAGGGGACCCCTTTATGCATAGATACAGAAATGTTAAAAAAAGGGCAAGTGACTTTCAGGGGAAAGGAAGTGACAAAATAATATAAACATAAAAAACAAAACAAAAATAAGAAGAGAGAGAAAGAGAGAGACAGAAAGAGAGAGAGAAAAAAAAAAGAAAAGAAAACACAACCCCACGTCGAAAGAGAAAACAGATGCTCCACGCGTTGGCAACAATGTCCGTCCTTTCCCGCCATTTACATTTCGTTGTTTTTCTTTGGACAAACAATCTCTCCTTCTTGACGCCCTCGCCTGTTTGCACGTCGGGCAGTTGTCACGCCGAGGGAAAAATGATTTAGGTTCGTTTGCTTTTAACGCTCTCGCACTTGCTCGGATAGAGACCGAACTGAACGAATGGATTGCCAGGCAGAAGGATACGTGTTTGCGGGTCTGTCTGTCTGTTTGCCTGTCTGTCTCTGTCTATCTGTCTGCCTCTCTTCCCCCCCCCCCCCCCCCTTCTCTCTCTCTCTCTACTCTCTCTCCCCTCTCTCTTATTATACGTAATCTATATTTTTTTTATATATATACTTATTATATCTTTATATTATAAAAATTATATATAAAACAAAAATAATATATATACACAACATATATATATTTGTGTATATATATATACATATATATATATTATATAAATATATATATAATATATTAAATTTATAAAAAGATATATTTTTAATATATATTTATTATTATTTCTAAAAAGATGCTATACACACACTCACACACCACACACCTTTTTGGAATATAGTATAATTATAATATTTATATATAATTACACATACACATAATTACAAATATCATACCATATATATAAACACCACACACAAAACACACACCACACACACCACACTATATATATATATATATATTATTAATTTTATATCATATATTATATATATTATAAATTTGTGTTTGTGTGATGGGTTCGCGTCCCCATGTGTATCCGTGTGTGTATCTATGTCTGTATAGATATATGTACATATTATACACCTACCTATTTATTGAACTCGATCATAATACAGTTATAAACTTCCTTGAACAACCAGAAAAAAAAGTCATTAGAGAAAATGCAATGATTGGAGAACTAAAAATTTTCCCAGATTAAATTAAACGTTTATTCTACGAGTTGCTGGTAAGAATGGTATACACAAATCGTAAATTACAAAAACCCATCGCCAACTTTATGAAAAACATTGATCTCCAAACGGGAATAAAAATTAACGAAAAAGTAATATTAAGAACAAATGCCATTTAACATATATTGTTTTGTTTTCGCTGGATTCACAGCTCCCTTAAAGCACTCGCTAACAAAAACTCACAACCTCGCGCCCCCCCCCACCACCCACCCCCCCCCCCCCCCACTCACCCCCCAAAAAAAATCCCAATTCCCTCCCCACTCAAAAAAAAAAAAAAAAAAATGCCTCCCCTACCCACCTTCCCCCCCCCATTCCCGCGAACCCCCACCCCCTTTAAACAAAAAAAGCATCAGACCCCCACCCCATCCTTTCTCCCCTTCCAAAAAAAAAAAAAAAAAAAAAAACTTCCGAAGTGCAGCGGGCTCGCATCCATAACGAGCGAAAAATGGCGCGAAATACTTCTCTGGCCCAATTAATTTAATGGCCCCAAAACCCGTACTGGTTGTGGGTTTCACATACGTCCGTCTCTCTTTTCTCTTTTTTCGCCCTCCTCGCCCAGTGTTTCATCTGAGTCACTGTGGGTGTTACATGGGTTGTGTTCCTTTTTATGAAAGAGTATTTTAGTATCAAAGTGTTTAGACTTTTTCCTCTTGTTTTGTGTAGTTTATTAGCGTGTTTTCTGTGTTTTTTTTTTTGTTTTTTTTTTGTTTTTTTTTAAGGTGGTAGGCTGAAGTATTTGTTAATATTCTTTTTCTTATAGATTAAGATTTTTTTTTTTTTTTTTTATATTACAGTGAATTGTATCTGTTTTATCTACATGTAAGGTATTTCTATCCTCTTTTTTTTAGAAAATATGGCAGGACAAACGGCATCTCATTTTTCCTCATCAGTATAGCAAATATCATATCTCTGTATATTACCTATTCCCTTTTATTATGTCTAACGAATATCCCCACTTTGCTTCCCCAAACACACACACACACCGTTACATGTAAAACACACAACAACACACACAACACCCCAACACTCACACCACACACCACCACACGCACACACCCCACATCAAACCACACACTAATTCAAAGATACACCATTCTCCCCCTTTTATTTTTAAAAATTTTAGATATCACAGGAATACAAAACGTTTTTAAAAAATTATAGAAACAGTTACTATACTGTATCTTTCATTTAATCCAACTTTTACTCATCGGCAATCACTATAATGCACTCTCCTGCAAGACGCAATCCCGGGATATCATCGTTATATACACACACTTGCAAGACATCCTCCGATGGCGTGCGAGAAAAAGCCGCTGCAATCTCGCGTGTGTGGGGGGGGGGGGGTGCGGCTTTAACCTTATTCGTTAATATGAGGGTGAGCGAGAAGCCAAGGTGCCGATACGCGAAAGAAGGCCACGGAGAGGAGAGAGCGGAGGAGGGATGAGGGGGAGGACAAGGGAGTCGAGAGGGGGAGGAGGCGTAGGAGGGCGGGAGAGGGGGAGGAGGGAGGCGAGAGACCCCTAAAGTGGACGGGAGGGAGGATGGAGGGAGGGAGGGAGGGATGGAGGGAGGGAGAGCAGAGAGAGATAGATAGATAGAGAGAGAGCGAGATTGAGAGAGAGCCTCGATAGGAGAGTGAGATGACGAGAGAAAGCGCCGGAAGAGAGCGAGAGAGAGAGGAGAGAATCGGAGGAGAGATGGAGGAGAGGAGAGGAGACATGATTGTAAGATTTGAAGAGACTGCACTGAAGATGAGAGAGAGTGAGAGAGACGATGGACGGGAGTAGAGGGAGGAAAGAGAGTAAAGGAAGAGAGAGAAGAGAGAGTAAGACAGAAAGAGAGCGAGAGAGAGGGATAGAGAGGTGAGACGTCGACGAGAGAGGGAGGAGAGAGAGAGACGAAGACGTGAGAACCGCTCGATGAGAGATGAGGATGATCCGGAGGAGAGAGACAGAGAATCGGAACGAGAGCGAGAGTGAGAGAGTGAGATGAGAGAGACTGAGAGGAGAGGGTAGTGGAAGTTATGTGTCCTCCTTGTCCCATAGCAACAGTTACACACCTCGAGAGAGAGTGGAAGAGAGCCGATGAGAGAAGAGAGAGATAGCCGGATTGAGAGACCGAAACGCTCGAGATAGATGAGAGAGAGATGAGATTAGATTAGTAGAGAAAGAGACACAGAGAGTAGATCAAAAAGGATGAGCGGAGAGAGCGAGGGGAGGAGTGAGAGACCGAGGAGAGAGAGAGAGGGGGGTGGGAGGGATGAGAGAGTCAGAGAGAGGGCGGCAGAGAGAGAAAGGCTAGAGACGAGGGGCTGAGAAGGAGGGCGATTGAGCAGAGAGAGACGAGAGCCGAGAGGATCCCGCGTAGAGGAGCGGTATCGAATAGAGGAGGAGAGAGGAGAGGACAGTGAGGAGAGAGTAGCGGAGAGGAGAGAGAGAGACTGATCAGATGCAGAGAGATGAGTGAGCGAGACGGCACCAGAGATGAGATTGAGAGAGGAGAAGGGAGAGCGCAGAGACAGAGAACGGAGTGAGAGAGAGAGACACGAGCGAGAGGGGGGGGGGGAAGAGCTCGACTTGTGAGAGAGGCGAGAGATGAGAGATGTAGGACTTTGGAGAGTAGATCAACCAGAGACTAAGAGAAGTGAGCGCAGCGCCCGAGTATGAGAGAGAGAGAAGTTGAGAGACTGAGAGAGCGCTGATAGAGTCGAGCTCTGAGTAAGAGAGAGCATGAGAGAGCATGGAGAGGACGAGATGCGATAGAGGAGAGAGAGCGATGAGAGAGATCGAGAGATTGGAGGCGAGCAGAGAGAGAGAGATCGACCGAAGAGGAGGAGAGGAGAACGCAGCTAGATGCTACGAGTGAGCGACGATCGAGAGAACGATGACCCAGGAGAGAGAGTCGAGAGCGAGTGGAGGGAGACAGATGTCCGAGAAAGAGAGAGAAAACGAGCAATGAGAGAGAGAGATGAAGAGAGCACGAGAGAGAGACCACTGAGAGAGAGGAGAGAGAAGGAGAGAGACGAAGAAGGACTGGAGAGGAGAGAGAGAGAGAAGAGAGGATAGAGAGAACGAGAGCGACGCTCGCAGAGCGGCATGGAGATTGAAAGAGGAGAGAGATGTAGTGAGACGGAGACGAGAGAGAGACAGAATGGAGATGGGATGAGAGACGAGAGAGAGAGACAGACGAGAGAGAGAAAGAGAGAGAGGGATGAGACTGATGGACGCTCAGAGAGAGGCTCACAGCGGAGCATGAGAGGAGAGAGAGAGAGGAGGGAGAGAGAGACAGAGATGAGGGAGAGAGAGAGAGACTGCTCGCACCGAGAGAGCGAGTGAGCTGAGAGAGCTAGAGCCAGATGACGAGGAGAGAGGAGTGAACTGCTCTTGCGAGAGAGGCGGAAACGCTCGCTCACTACCGCGACAACCGAGTAGTGTCGACGCCCGCCCCCGAGTGCAGTGCGGAGAGAGGTACGAGGGACGCTCAGAGTGGATAGAGGGAGGACTCGAGAAGAGTGAGTCGAGAGAGAGAGCAGATGGAGATGAGGGACGCGGAGAGAGGGGGGGAACGAGAGCAGGAGATGAGAGACGACAGGTAGAGATGGAGGGACAAGATGAGTGAGGACGAGAATGAGATGAGAGAGAGAGCAATGAGAGAGAGATAGGAGAGGACATGCAGACGCAGAGAGAGGCGAGAGGAGAGAGAGAGCGACGAGACGAGACGGAGAGGAGAGAAGGAGAAGAGAGAGGAGAGAGAGAGCGATGAGAGCATGAACGAGAAAGAGAGAGAGAGAGAGACCGAGCGAGAGAGAGAGAGAGAGCGAGTGCGAGGGGGATGAGAGACGAGAGAGAGACGAGAGAGAGAGAGGAGAAAGAATGGAGAGAGGGAGGCGAGAGAGACCAGAGAGCGAGAGAGAGAGACAGAGGAACGAGGTTATCGAGAAGACTCGCTGAGTAGGAGAGGAGATATACGAGATTCGAGAGAGAGAGAGATGAGTGGAACAAGGAGACGTCTGACGAGCAGCGGTAGAGATCGGAGAGAGAGAGATGACGGGAGGGAGTCAATCATCAGTGAGGGAAGGAGGAGGTCGCATGAGGAGCGAACTCCGATGCCAGCAGCGATCGAGCGTACCCGAGAGAGAGCTCTCGCCTGAATCGCACTCCTGATGAGTCGATGATTGAGATTAGAGACTGAGAGACGAGTAGAGGACAGTGCTTCGAGAGATCGACGCTGACAGCCTGGAGGAGAGATCTGCGTCAGCAGAGAGCGGACCGGCGATTCAATGCGCTCTCGAGTGGACTCTGAGAGACGCTGGCTCACGACTACTGTCAGTAATAGCAGAAGTAAACAGTAGAGAAGCCCATTGAGAAGGACGCCCATCCGCGTGGAGGTCGGGATGGAGCTGAATTGACTCGAAACGAATCTGGCGATGAAGAGTGCACCGAGAGGGAGATGTCTAGGAGAGACCGATGCAGAGCATGATGGTTTCGCATGATCTGAAGACTATTGGTCAGTCTCGCATCGGTAGAGGACACGCATTGCGAGTGTGAGAGATGGAGACACGCTTTCGGTAGAGACGAGAGAGTTGGAGACGAGCTTTGAGAAAGCGAGAGCGATTGCTAGATGACTCCCTGACTGATATGATGAGCCGATGACTGTACAGCACTGGAGAAAGATGACGAGTTCTTGATGTCCCCCCACGAAATACCCTCTGAGATACGATGAGTCCTCGAGAGGATGAGAATCGGAGGATTTGGTGATGAGACTGACGATGAGAGAGAGAGAGAGAGAGAGAGAGAGCTGGTGGAGGGAGAGCGAGAGAGCGAGCTGAGATAGAGAAGAGCTAAAGAGAGACAAGATCACAGGAATAGAAAAAAGAAGGGAAAAGACGATGAGTGGAGAGAGCTAACGAGACGAGAGTGAGGAGAAGGAGCTCCTGGGAGACCACCGACCGATGAGAGAGAGAGGATTGAAGACACGAGACGAGAAAGAATCCCGGTCTTGTCGAAGATGAGAGAGAAGAGAGATGAGATGAGGGAGCACTTGGATGAGAGGGAGAGAGAGAGGAGAGAGAGAGATACTTACGGGAAAAGAGAGAGAGAGACTACACAGAGAGAGAGAGATGAAGATCGGAGAGTGAGAGTTATGAGGATAAGAGGAGATGATGATGGAGACTTTGAAAGAGAGAGAGATGAGAGAAGACGAGAGAAGAGTGATCGAGAGACGAAGCGAGAGTAGAGAGAGAGGATGGAGGGAGGGATTGATGCTCCGAGAGAGATCGAGAGAGAATTCGCCTTGAGAGAGGAGTAGACGTAGAGAGAGGAGAGAGAGATGAGACGGAGAGAGGCGAGAGGACGAGGGAGAGAGAGAGCTAGAGAGAGAGCGACGTGATCGTCCTCGCGAAGAGCGATCACAGATAGGAGAGAGGATGAGACAGGAGAGAGAGAGAGACAAAGAGGGTACGAAAGAGAGGACGAGTACACACACAGAGAGAGAAGACGAGTTCGATGAGGAGACGCAGAGAGTGAGAGAGAGAGATCGGAGAGAGGGCAGAGAGAGAGCTGAGAGAGAGAGAGAATGTGAGGAGAGAGAGAAGAGAAGCTGGTCTCGTGGGGCAAAGAGGAGAGAGAGGACAACAGAAGAGAGAGGAGAGAGACGAGAGAGGAGAGAGCGAGAGAGAGAGAGGAGAGACCCGCTGAGGAGAGACGAGATGAGAGTAGACGCGGACCGCGGATCTCGATGATGAGGATGCTCGGTCGCGAGAGAGATTTCGATGACCCACAGAGCGAGAGAGAGAGAGGGAGATGGAGGGGAGGGAGATGAGTGCGACGAAGAGACGAGAGATGAGAGAGAAGAGAGAGAGACGAGAGGCGGAGAAGATAGAGAGAAGACGATGGAAATGGACCTTGCATAACGAGACGAGACGACCGATGAGTGCTGAGAGACGAGTGGCGAGCGAGATGAGTGAGAGGCGTGATGTCCGCGAAGACCATACTATATTCACGATCTCTTCTACAGCGGCCGACTGCGTGCCAAGACACAGGCGGTTTTAAAGATCTCGATTGTGACTCAGTTTCTCTTAAAAAATCAAAAAAAAAAAAAAAAAAAAAAAAACAGACAAAAACTTTTAGATATTATTATATTCGTCTGAGGCCCATCTGGACATTTTCAAAGTCCTTTTAAGAATCTTTTAGGGATTTTTGATTTAGCAATCCTCTAAATACTTTGAAATTCCTTTCGGGATCCTTCAGACACTCTCATATTTTGAGACGCCAGATACTTTCAAAATT
>NC_061827.1:31106503-31109003 GCF_019202785.1 Penaeus chinensis | reverse complement strand
CCCCATCTACCCCTTCACAAGCCTCTACCCCCCCCCCCCCCTTCTACTGCCATCCCTTTCCCCATTCTCAATCCCCCTCCCACCCCCCCCAACCTCATCCGCGTTCCTTCCTTCTCCTTCTTCTTCCCTCTCGCTCTATCCTTATTTCTCTCGCATCTCCCTTTCTTCCCCCTACTTCCTCAACCATCCTCCATCCTTTTCTTTCCTCCCCTATCCCTTCCCCATGCCCCATTTCTCCCCATTTCTCCCCCACACCTCACCCGTACCCCCCAACACTCCCTCATCTACCCCCATCCCCTCCCTCATTCTCCACCTCTCCCCTTCCACCTTATCTTCCTCCCCCCCTTCACCCTTCCCTCTTCAACCCCCACTCCCTCCCCCCCATCTACCCCCACCCTTTCCCTTATCCTCCTAACCCCAGCCCTCCCTCCCCCATTCAACCCCCTTTCCCCACCCCGTCCCTCATCCTCCATCCTTCCCACCCCCACCCCTTCTCCCCTTATTCAGTCCCACCCCTCATCCTCCCCTCCCTTCCTCCTCCTATCCCCCTGCCTTATCTTGCCCCATTCCCTCTCTTCCCCGCTTCTCCTTCCCATCTACCTCTTCCTCCTTCTACCTGCTGGCCCTCTCTCCCTCACCCCTCCCTTCCCCTTTTTCTTCCCCCAACTCCAACCCCTTCCCTTCCCCTTTCTCCTCCCACCATTTCCCCCTTCTCCTCCCCACCCCTCCCTTCCCCCTTCTATCCCCAGCTACCCCTTCCCCTCATCTCCCCCCACCCCTCCCTTTCCATTTTTTTCCACCCCACCTCCACCCTTCCCCTATCTTACCCACACCCCTGCCTGTCCCCACCCCTTCCCTATCTCCCCCACACCCCCGCCTGCCCCCACCCTTCTGTCCCCACCCCTCCCCCTATCCCCCCCACCTGCCCCCACACCCCCGCTTGCCTCCACCCCCTCCTGCCCCCACCCCTTCCCTTTCACCCCCTCACCCCCGCCTACCCCCACCCCTTCCCTATCTCCCCCACCCCCTTCCCTATCTCCCTCACACCCTCGCATACCCCCCCCCCCTTCCCTATCACCCCCCCCCGCCTGCCCCCCCCCCCACCCCTCCGTCCCCGCCTCCCGCCGCCCACAAACCCATCATCGCCCGCTAATATTGCGGCGTCGTGGGCGTGTTATGGTGAGGCCGCCTTGAGGGAGGTTTATTGTTGCTTCGCCCTCGCTTCCTCCTTTTCCTCCTCTTCCCTCTTTCTGACCTTCGCCTTGTCTTGGCCTCTTTGTCCCCCTATTCGCCTATTCTTTTTTTATTTTTTATTTTTTTCTATGTATTTCTTTTTCTTCTTTTTCTTCTTCTTCTGCTTGTTCTTCTTCTTATTATTATTATTATCATTTTTATTATTATTATTATTATTATTATTATTATTATTATTATTATTATTATTATTACCATTATTATTATTACTATTATTATCATTATTATTATTATCATTATTATTATTATTATCATTATTATTATCATTATTATTATTATTATTATTATCTTATTATTATTATTGTTTTTTTGTGGGAGAGTGTGTGGTACTCTTTAATTTTATTTTCTTCATTTTTTCTTCATTTATTTTTCTTTATTTATTCGTTTTTCTTCTGTTTTTTTCTTCCTCTCTTTTTCTTTCTCTTGGTTGTTTCTATTCTTCACTTTTATTTCAATCTCTTGCATTATTCTCTTTTCTCTTTATTCTATTGTCTGTATTCCTCTGTTCCTTACGTTTTCTTTCTCCGTTTTCCATTATTTAATTATTAACCTTTTTTTTCTTACTTCTCTGTTCACACTCTTCCTCCTCTTTAAATTTATCATCGTATTTTCCCTTTTACCCTTTCCTTCAATTCTTTATTCTCATTTTTCGATTTTCTCTTCACATTCTTTCTCTTTCTCATTGTGTAATTATTTTCTTCCTTTTTTATTTATTCATTTATTTTTTTCTTCATACCACTTTCTTTATTTCATTATCTCTCTCTCTTTTTTTTCCTTTTGTTAACGTAATTGGTTTTATTTGTTCATATTTCTGTCATTTCTTGAATCTTTGTTATCCTTGTCCGTTTCTATTTATTTATTTCACCTTTTTATTTCTCTTTTTATTCATTGTCTTTTCCCTCTTTCATACTTTTCCTACTTTATTTTTTTTATTTTTTTTTATTATTTTTTTTTTCCTCTTCTTCTCTCCTGTTCTCATTTCTTCTTCATTTCGTTGTCTTCACTTCTGCCTCCTTCATTCTCTCTTTGTTGCTACATCTCCTTCCTTTATTAACTATTTATCTCGTCTTTTCTTTTACTTCATTGCCTCTTCTGTTTCACGTTTACGTTCTGCAACTTTCACCTTGATTTTTCTGTCCTTGAAATGTCTGATTTCTCTCTTTGTATATCTATCTTTCTGTCTGTCTGTCTCTCTGTTTCTGTTTCTCTCTCCCTCCCTCTCCCCTCTCTTTCTCTCTCTCTTTCTCTC
>NC_061827.1:31053008-31055508 GCF_019202785.1 Penaeus chinensis | reverse complement strand
AGGGAGGGGGAGGGGAAGGAAGGAGGGGGGAGGGGGAGGGGAAGGAAGGAGGGGGGAGGGGGAGGGGAAGGAAGGAGGGGGAGGGGGAAGGGGAGGAAAGAGGGGGAGGGGGAGGGGAAGGAAGGAGGGGGGGAGGGGAAGGAAGGAGGGGGGAGGGGGAGGGGGAGGGGTAGAAAGGAGGGGGGGAGGGGGAAGAAAGAGGGGGGAGGGGGAGGGGAAGGGGGAGGAAAGAGGGGGAGGGGGAGGGGAAGGAAGGAGGGGGGAGGGGTGGGGGAAGGAAGGAGGGGGGAGGGGGAGGGGAAGGAAGGAGGGAGGAGGGGGGGAACGAGAGAGGAGGAGGAGGAGGAGGGGTGGGTAGGGGAGGAGCGGGAGGTGGGTAAAGGTTGGGTGCAGGGTGGGCAGTGTGGTTTGATAAGGCAGATTGGGAGTAGTGGAGATTGTTGTGCGTTTGTGTGTGTGTGTGTGAATATATATATATATATATATATATATATATATATATATGTATGTGTGTGTGTGTGTGTGTTTATGTGTGTGTGTGTGTGTGTGTGTGTGTGTGTGTGTGTGTGTGTGTGTAGACATGTATAAGTATATATAGTATACATAAATGGTTATTCATTTATTTATTCAGATGAACATAAATGTATCTCTCTCTCTCTCTCTCTCTCTCTCTCTCTCTCTCTCTCTCACACACACACTGCCTTACACCACGCTCTTTCCCTCCCTACCATTCCTCACTTTTGTCAGTCGGATGAAGGGAGAAAGGAGAAGAGGGAGAAGGAAAAAGGAGAGGGGAAAAGTAGGAAGAAGGACGAAGGGAGAAAGGATGGGATGAGAGATGAGGACGAGGGGAAAGGGAGGAAAGAAGGGGACGAGGGTTAAGGGGAAAGAGGGGGAGGAAAAGGGAGGAGGAGAGATGAAGAGGGAGATAGGTAAGAAAGGAGGGAAGGGAAGGAGGGGCAGTGGGGGCATGGGGAGGGAAGAGAGGAGGAGGATAAGATGGAAGAAGGGAAATAAGAAGGGAAGATGGGAGAGGAATAGTAAAGGGAGAGACATAGGCGAGAAGAACGATAGAAGTAGGTAAGAATAAAAAAAAAGGAGAAAAGCAAAAGAGAAGAAACGAAGAAAGAAAGTTTTAGAACGATGGGAGAGAGAAATGAGGAGAAAATAATTACACATTCTTCGTCTTTATGTGTTTCCATTCATACGTATGTTCACTCATCTCCTTGTTATGTTGCTCCTTCTCTTACTCTCTATCTCTTAGGATGAAAAGGGAATAGGACTTGAGTAGACTTCCTAATAATAGAAGTCGAGAGACGTTGAGACGAATTATCAAAAGGGAAGAAGAAATACATGCTATGCGAAGTAAAAGACGAAAGATTAGAGACAGAATAAAGGTTTTGGAAATTAACTGAGGGTTAGGTATATTTCTAATGCCGCAGGGAACAACATCGTATAATGTGAATAATCACTAGGTATTTGTAAACTTTCGAATGGTACTAACTACAGATAAAACACCTTTATAGCTAATTAAGTTCTTCATCGTTTTATAAACTTTAAGGCAATCCCAGTTCCTCTTCTTTACACTCCTCGTTATAAGCAGCACTAGCAGAACACCATAATTTTACAACGCGACTAAACAAAATATTTAAGTTACCGCCGTATCATAACCGAAGGAAATTACATCGCGTTTTCCCCATGAAATTTTAGCGCGAGGCTCCTATGGCGACAGGAGAGTCCCGTGTATAGGCCTATAAAACGCCTCTATGGCCGTCGGCAAAGAGTCGCAAGGGCCGGGCTTCCGCATCCGCTCGAAGATCTCACCCGCGAAGTCGGCGGATCGGTCGCGACGTCTAATTAATATCGCATAAGTACACACCATATACATATACATCACACGGCAGGCCAGACCGCTGCTAACATTATGACACCTTCATAAGCGATTTTTTAAAGTCGCGCGATATCTTTATTTTATTTTTTTTGCTCTCTCTCTCTCTCTCTCCTTCACCCCTCGGCTTAGCTCTAGCGTTTACTTATCTCTCCCTCTCTCTTTTTTTTTTCAAACACATTCCTACATTTGCATATATTTATACATTTTTTTTCGCTCTTCAACCCCTCTCATAAACTCCAGGGGCCTTCCCCCCACCCCCCAACCCCCTACCCCTTACCCTCCCACCTCCTACGCCCTCCGACCACCTCCCCTCCCCACCCCACCCTCTTGCCCATCCTTCTCCTCCTCCTCCTCCTCCTCCTTTCTTCCCTCCCTCTCTCCCCCCTTTTCACCCCCCCGTGGCTTTGATCACCGAGGGGGACACCGGAGTGTTATGAGAGCTTATGAGCCTCAGACACAAATAAAGACGGCACGACTATAAGGGGTGATGAAGCATAAACAGATGGTCGGTTCGGATCCCTCTCTTTTCCGCCATTTCGCGGGTTCGAACGGCTTTGATAAAGGGTCGGAGCGTGTTCGGGACCGTTCGGTTGGGCGGGTCGGCGGCGG
>NC_061827.1:30989772-30992272 GCF_019202785.1 Penaeus chinensis | reverse complement strand
AGGGCTGGAAAGGAGGCGACGGCAGTCGTCTCTTCTTATGCGAGACGGAGAGAGAAAGGGAGATAGAGAGAGAGAGAGAGAGAGAGAGAGAGAGAGAGAGAGAGAGAGAGAGAGAGAGAGAGAGAGAGAGAGAGAGAGAGAGAGAGAGAGAGAGAGAGAGAGAGAGAGAGAGAGAGAGAAAGAAAAAATAACAATACATATTAATATATAATCATAATAATTTAGTTTATTCCATGTCATACCATGGTTATTTCCATGTTTGCTGTGACAGAGTGTCTGCTTAATTTTGCTTCTAAAATAACCCCTATGTACAAGGAATGACCGGGGTTACCATCCACTGGCAGCGCGGGATTCGAACGCAGGTCAGCAAGATTGCCAGACGAGATCGCCACCACTACACCAAAGAAGAGGAGGGAGAAAGGGAAAGAGGACAGACGGACAAACAGACAATAAAACAGACAAAAAACAGGCAGTCAAACAAACTAACGAGCAATCAGACAGACCTACAGACAAACAAACAAACGGACAGACAAACAGAGAGACAGACAAAAAGCAGGCAGACCAACATACTAACGAGCAAACAGACAGACCTACAGACAAACAAACAAACGGACAGACAGACAAACAACAAACAGACAAACAAACAAACAAACAAACAAACAAACAAACGAACAAACAAACATGACCCGAAAGCGACCCAGAAAAAATCCTTCGAAGGTCCTGCATCTGAATCGACAGCCTCCGTTCGCACCCAGAAGTCCCAGGCATCATGTTGATCTGAAGGCTTTAAGGAGATGAGGCAGTTTCATCGAGATAATCCTTGAAGATGATGCTAAGGTGAATATCATCCCCGAAGATTTCAGTCATGAGAAAACTAAGTGCCATAAGACTTTTCCAGAAAGGAGAGTTAGATATATATGATTAAAAGTGCAAGAGAATGTTACTTATAAGGTACGAAATTCTAGTTAGCTTAACTTGCACTAGTAATTTTGTTAATAATAACGACAGCAACAACAACAGCAACAATAACAATAATAATAATCATATTATAAAAGTGATAAACATAATAATAATGATAATGATAATAATAATAATAATAATAATTATGATGATGGTGATGATAATGATGATAAAAATAACAACAACAACAATGATAATGATAATAATAATAATAATAAGAAGAAGAAGAAGAAGAAGAAGAAGAAGAATGATAATAATGATAATAATAATAAGAATGATAACAATAATAATAATGATAATAACAAAAATAATAACCAAAAATATGATAATGATAACAATAACAGTAGCAATATTATTATCAACATAATGATAATAACAATAACAATAATAATGAAAATAATATTGATAATAATGATAATCATAATAATGATAATTATAATGATATAAAAAAATCTAATAATGATAATGATTATTTTAACAGGGATAAGGATAATAATAATAATAATAATAGTAAAAATAATAATTATTATTATAATGATGATGATGATAATAATAATGATAATATCATAATAATAATAACAATGATAATAATAATGATAATGATAATAATAGCAATATTAATAATAACAGTAACAAAGCAATGATAGTAATGAAAACTATGATAATTATTGTAATGATAATAATGATAATAATGATAATGATAATAATAGTGATGATGATGATAATGATAATAATAATAATAATAATAATAATAATAATAATAATAATAATATTAATAATAATACTATTAATAATAATAATAATAATAATAATAAAAAAAAAAAAATAATAATAATAATAATAATAATAATAATAATGATAATGATATTAATATCAATATCAATAACAATAATAATAATAATAATAATAATAGTAATAGTAATAATGATAATAATAATTATCATTATTATAATAACAATGATAATAATAATAACAATGCTAATAATAATAATAATAATGATGCTAATAATAATGACAATAATAATAATAAGAAGAAGAAAGGGACGAAGGCGTGACACGGCGACAAGAGGGAAACGAACGGAAAGTAAGGCGGGCGCTGGACTCCGCGGTCGGGGATAGGAGGGGCGTGAGGCGGTAGGCTTATCGAGGGAGGGAATCATCTCCTGAGTTTGTGAGCAGTGGTGGAGGGGGTGGGGGGGTAGGGAGAGGAAGAGGATTATCAATTGGGGGAAGGAGGAGGAGATGGAGGAGGAGGAGGAAGAATAGATTGAGGAGGAGGAGAAGAAAGAGGAGGAGGGGTCAGAGGAGAAGGAAGAGGAAGAGGAGGAAGGGGAAGAGGAGGAGGAGGAGGAGGAGGAGGAGGAGGAGGAGGAGGAGGAGGAGGAGGAGGAAGAAGAATAGATGGAGGAGGAGGAGGAGGAGGAGGAGGAGGAAGAATAGATGGAGGAGGAGGAGGAGGAGGAGGAGAAGAAGGAGGAGGAGGAGGAGAAGAAGGAGGAGGTGGAGGAGAAAATAGAGAAAAAGAGGTAGGGAAGAAAAG
>NC_061827.1:30972272-30979772 GCF_019202785.1 Penaeus chinensis | reverse complement strand
AGAGGGAGCGTGAGGGGACGAGGAGAGACCGCCCGATGAGACGTGAGGAGTGAGTGGGGCAGCCCGAGAGATGTTGAGAGAGCCTCGAGAGGTGGGAGGCCCGAACGAAAGGAGGGGAGAGAGAGTGTGCTGCCATCTGTTGATTTTGAACGAAGCGAGAGAGCATTAGATTAGGGGGCTGGAATCCTGGAAGTGGGGCATGGTGATTAAAAAACGGTTGTTTTTTGGTGAGGGGATGAGGGGAGAGTTGAGAAGGGTAGGTGAGTGGCTCGATGGCGGGCGGGATTAATAGAAAATGAGAGGATAGATAAGTGTGGTGGAGAGTGGAGTGGAAGTGGAGAGGGGAGAGAGAGAAGGAGAGAGGGGGGAGAGAGAGAGGAGGGAGAGAGAGAGAGGAGGAGAGGGGAGAAGAGTGAGAGGGAAAGGAGAGAGAGAAGAAAGAGAGAAAAGGAGAGAGAAAGGAGGGGAAGAAGGGAAGGGGCAAGGAGGAGAGGGGAAAGGGGGAAAAGAGGGGAGAGGAGAGAGAGAGGAGAGGGAAGAGAGAAAAAGAAGAGAGGAAGAGGAGAGGAGGGAGGGGAGAGAGAGGAGAGGGGGGAGAAGAGGGAGAGAAGAGGGAGAAAGAGGAAGGGGGGAAGGAGAAAGGAAAGGAAGGAGAGAGAGAGAGGGAAAGAGAGGGAGGAGAGGAGAGAAGAGGAGAGAGTGGAGGAGAGGAGGGAGGGAGAGAGAGAGGGAGAGAGGGAAAGAGGAAGGAGAGGAGGAGGAAAAGGAGAAAAGCGAAGGAGAAGAGAAAGAGGAGAGAGAGAGAGGGAGGAGAGGGAGAGGAGAGAGAGAGGGAGAGGAGGGGAGAGGGGGGAAAAGAGAGGAGGGGGGAGAGGAGGAGAGGAGGATGAGAGAGAGGAGGAGAGAGAGAGAGGAGAGGAGAGGAGAGAGAGAGAGAGTGAGGAGGAGGAGAAGAAGGGAAAAGAGGGAGAAAAAGGGGAGGGGGGAAAGGAGAAAAGAGAAAGAGAGAGGAGTGGAGAAAGGAGGGAGAACAGGAGGAGAGAGACGAGAGAGAGAAGAGATAGAAAGGAGAAAGAGAGAAGAGGGGGGAGGGGGTGAGGAGAGAGATGGAAGAAGAGAAGGAGGGAAGAAAGAGAGAAGAGGAGAAAGAAGAGAGAAAGAGAGGGAGGAGAGAAAGAGGAGAGAGGAGAGAAAGAGAGAGGGGAGGAGAGGGAGAGAGGAGGGAGGAAGGAGAAACCCCGGAGGAGAGAGGAAAGGAGAAGAGAGAAGGAGAGAGGAAGAGAGAGAGAGGAAGAAGAGGAGAGAAAGAGAAAAAAAATACCTTTCGGAAATAACAAAGAAACGTTCGCCGACACACCGAGTAACAGCGACAGCCTCGGCACACAGTAGGCGAGAAACGGGAGAGAAAAGGGAACGCGCCTGTCCGGTCCGGCTGAGGGGAGCAGGGGCGGACAGGTGCCTAGGCGAAGGTGGGGCTAGGTGGGGCTAGGTGGGGGTGAGTTGGGGTGGGCGTAGGTGGGGCTGGGTGGGTGTGGGTGGGGGGGGATTTTTTTTTTTGGGGTGGGGCTGGCTGGGTGGGCGTGGGTGGGGAGGCTGGGTGGGATTGGTTTGGGGATGGTTAGGGACGGGACGGATTGGGGTGTATGTACTTAATCTTAAGGGGAGGAAGGATGGTTTGCGTAGTCTTAAGATGGTGGAAGAGAGTGTATGTGCGTATTTGTAGGGGGAGGGTGGGGGAGGGGTTGTGCGGACTTTGTAGGGGGGAGGGTGGGAGGAGGGTGTATGTGGTATTTTGTAGGGGGGAGGGTGGGGGGGGGTGGTGTATTGTGCGTCTTTTGTAGGGGGAGGGTGGGGGGGTGTATGTGCGGTATTTGTAGGGGCGAGGAGTGGGGGGGTATGTATGTGCGTATTTGTAGGGGGAGGGTGGGGGGCGAGGGTGGGGGGGTGTATGTGTCGGTAATTTTGTAGGGGGAGGGTGGGGGGTTGTATGTTGGCGTATTTGTAGGGGGAGGGTGGGGGAGGGTGTTATGTGGTTATTTGTAGGGGGAGCTTAAACCGAACAATTATATCTAAGGTGGGGGAGGGTGTATGTGCGTATTTGTAGGGGGAGGGTGGGGGGGTTGTATGTTGCGATTGTAGGGGGAGGGTGGGGGGGGGGGTGTATGTGCGTATTTGTAGGGGGAGGGTGGGGGGGTGTATGTGCGTATTTGTAGGGGGTGGGTGGGGGGGTGTTATGTTGCCGTATTTTGTAGGGGGGAGGGTGGGGGAGGGGTTTGTATGTGCGTATTTTTGTAGGGGGAGGGCGAGGGGGGGTGGGGGGGGGTGTATGTGCGTATTTGTAGGGGGAGGGAGGGTGGGGGTGTGTATGTGCGTAATTTGTTGGGCGGCGTGGGTGGGGGAGGTTTGTTTGTATGTGGGTTATTTGTAGGGGGAGGGTGGGCGAGGGTGTATGTGCGTTCATTTGTAGGGGGAGGGGGGGGGGGGGGGGGGGGGGTGTATGTGCGTATTTGTAGGGGGAGGGTGGGGGGGTGGTTAGGGGTTGGGGGGTTTGTATGTGCGTATTTGTAGGGGGAGGGTGGGGGGGTTGTGTTGTATGTGCGTATTGTAGGGGGGAGGGTGGAGGTGAGGTGGGGGTGGGTTGTATGTGCGTGTTTGTAGGGGGAGGTGGGGGGGTGTATGTGGTATTTGTAGGGGGAGGGTGGGGGACGGGAGGGTTTGTATAGTGGTATTTGTAGGGGGAGGGTGGGGGAGGAGTGTATGTGAGTAATTTGTTTCGGGGGAGGGGTGGGGGGGAGGGTGTGTATGTGCGTATTTGTAGCGGGGTGGGTGGGGTGGGGGAGGGTTTTGATGTTGTTATGTGAGTATTTGTATGGGGGGAGGGTGGGGGGGTGTAGGGTGGGGGGGTTTTGTGTGTAGGTTATGTGGGTTATTTGTAGGGGGGAGGGTGGGGGAGGGTGTTATCGTGGGCGTATTTGTAGGTAGGCAGGGGTGGGGGGTGTTGGTAGTGCGTATTGTCAGGGGGAGGGTGGGGTGGGTTTGTATCGGGAGTATTTGTAGGGGAGAGGGTTGGGGGGGGGTGTTTTGTGCGTATTGTAGGGGGAGGGTGGTTGGGGGTTTGTTCATGTGCGTTTTTTTGTGGGGGTGGGGTGGTGGGGTGGGTGATAGGTGCGTATTTGTAGGGGGAGGGTGGGGGAGGGGGTGTTATGTGCGTATTTGTAGGGGGAGGGTTCAGGGGGGGTGTGTGATGGGGGGGTGTATGTGAGTATTTGTAGGGGGGAGGGTGGGGGGAGGGTGTATGTGCGTATTTGTAGGGGGAGGGTGGGGGAGGGTGTATGTGCGTATTTGTAGGGGGAGGGTGGGGGAGGGGGTATGTGCGTATTTGTAGGGGGAGGGTGGGGGGGTGTGGGTGTATGTGCGTATTTGTAGGGGGGGAGGGGTAGGGGGGGGTTGTATGTGCTCATTGTAGGGGCGAGGGGTGGGGGAGGGTTGTCATGTGCGTATTTATATTGTCAGGGGCGGAGGGTGGGGGGGTGTTTGTGCGTATTTGTAGGGGGGGGAAGGGTGGGGGGGTGTTGTATGTGCGTTTTGTAGGGGGAGGGTTTTGGGGGGTGTTATGTGTTAATTTGGAGGGGGAGGGTGGGGGAAGGGTGTATGTTGGTTTTTTTGTAGGGGGGGGGGTGGGGGGGTGTATGTGCGTATTTGTAGGGGGAGGGTGGGGGAGGGTGTTTGTGGTATTTGTTGGGGGAGGTGGGGGAGGGTGTATGTGCGTATTTGTAGGGGGAGGGTGGGGGAGGGGGTATGTGCGTATTTGTAGGGGGAGGGTGGGGGGGTGTATGTGCGTATTTGTAGGGGAGGAGGGTGGGGGAGGGTGTATGTGCGTATTTGTAGGGGGAGGGTGGGGGGGTGTATGTGCGTATTCTTAGGGAGAGGGTGGGTGTGCGTATTCATAGGGGAATGGAAGGGGGGTGGATGTGCGTATTCCTAGTGGGAGGGGGGGGGGTGTATGTGCGTATTTGTGGAGGGATGGATAGGGATATATGTGCGTATCTATGAGGGCATGTGCGTATTTGGAGGGGGTGAAAGAAGTGTATGTGCGTATTTGTAAGGGTGTATATGCATCTGTATGTATGCAATTTGCAGGGGTTAAAGAATAGTCGTTATGTGCGTATGTTTCCCTCGGCGGTTATGTATTGTATGTATGTGAAATGTGGCATATGTACGTATTTGATAGTTGGAAGGATGGTGTATGTGCGTATTTGAGTATAAATGCTCTATACGTTCATCTTAAATTTAGCATAAAAAGGTATCCAGATTACATACTGAATGCTTCCACGTTTTCAGATCGAGTTCTTTTAACTGATAATACGCATAAGAGTGTGTGTAAGGAACTGAAGAGAGAGGAATTAAATCATTTAATTTTGAATGCCTGGCTATTCATCTCAGATGATGAACAATGAAGTACATTTTCACTCTCTGGCAATCCATTTAGGCCTATCTACCAGTTTGTCAACTTATCTATATCTATAAAAGCCTCTTGGATATCTTTCTATATATGCATCTATCTCTATGTCTATATTTCAGTCTCTGTATATATTTGTTTGTATACATACATATATACGCTTATATATTTGTACCTTTAATTATTTAGGTGTTGTGTGATTATGTGTATGCTTATGTGTGTGTGTGTGTTTATGACTGCATCTGTGTGTGCAGGTAGGTAGGTGTATGTGTTTGTGTGTGTGTGTTTGTATTGTGATGCTGTGGGTGTGTGTAGTGTGTGTGTTGTGTTGTGTGTGTGTGTGTGTGTGTGATGTGTGTGTGTGTGTGTGTGTGTGTCGTGCGTGTGTGTGTGTGTTTTTGTGAGTGTATGTGTTTGCCTGCGTGTGTAGGCAGGACGGTGTGTGTTTATATGTGTCTGTGTCTGTAGGTAGGAAAGTATGTCTTCTTCTTCAAGTTCTTCTTCTTCCTCTTCCTCTTCTTATTATTTTCACCTGCTTCTCTTCATGCGTCGGAACATCAGTGATCCACTATATCTGTCTATCCATCTGTATATCTCATCCACTTACTTTATCGTCGTCTCTCCTTTCTTTCGTGCAGTCTTTTTTCTTCTGCTTTCTCTTTTTTTTTAACAGAAACCAAAATAAAGGTATAAGATCGACGAGAGAGAGAGAGAAAGATAAGAAGAGAGGAGGAAAGAGAGAGAGGAGAGAGAGAACGAGAGAGAGAGGTAGGTGAGAGAGAGAGATGGCGAAGAGTGAGAGAGAGAGAGAGAGAGGATGAGGGGATGGAGAGAGATGAGATGAGGAGGAGAGACGAGAGTACGGGAGAGAGGGAGAGAGAGAGAGAAGAGGAGAGAGAGATTGGAGAGATGGAAGGAGAAGAGGAGAGAAGGAGGAGAGGGAGTGAGAGAGATGGAGGGAAGAGAACGCGAAAAGAAAAACTGAATTACGGCATAAACGCGATTCATCCGGACGCCGCCAGGATCAAGCCCCATCATGCATTTCATTTGGTACTAACCGCCCCCTCCCGCCGCCAAAACACCATAAACCTTCGTCCTGGTACAATTTGTTGATCTTCGCCATAACCATGGAGGGAGGAAAAAATAATAACCAAACTGATGGCTGGTTATGTTGGACGGAAAATTCGGGATATTGCTCTTGTCGATAGGAGCGGATTTCTGTGAGTTTTCTTTCTTTTTTTTATTGTTTCGCGCCGAGTGGATAGCCCGAGGGGGTCGTAAGGCGGCGGGGTTCTTGCGACATCGAGCGTTTTTCGTTTTTTTTTTTTCCTAATCATCTTTATGTGATATGAGGAGGGGACGTGGGGAGATGGGGGATGGGAGTGGGGGGACCCACCTGTTTCCCTCCCCACCCTTCCGCTCCTTGGTCCAATAGCCTCCCCCACGCTTCCCTCAACAGTCCTCCACCCTCCCTACCCTCCGTCCACTCACCCTCCCCACCATTTACATCCCTCCCTTCACCCCTTCCCCCCACCCACCCGACCCTCCTCACCCTGAAATCCACACTCTTTCAATGGAAGGAACGTAGCATAGTGTCCTAATCCCCTCGTAGGGCGTTCGAAAAAATAAAACGCTCAGTGGGGGGGTCACTCCACGTGTGGGTCACCCGGCGGCAGGTGAGGGCTGGTGCGGTCCGCCCTCCTCCCCGCCTTCCTCCCCCCGCCCTCCCCCCGACCACTCGACGTCTTCTTCAGCTGAGAATAATCACTAGAAGAGGGCGAAAGATAGGGGCGTGCGCGTTCCGCGTGACCGATGTAGAGAATTTACGTATGGATAGGTGGTGGTTATAAGATCCTTCTCCGGGAGGTAAAGCAATCCAATGGAAATGAAACTCATTCTAGAAGAGGAACTGGAACCAACATTTGAGAGAAGTTCCATCATAGGACGGCTTTGTACTCGACGACGGAAGAGAATTTTTCGGACAGACGCTTTTACAATGTCTTCCTACGACACTAAGAAAATACCATCAATAAACAAATACATTTTTTTCGAATATGATTTTTTTTTTTCAATCAGAGAAGAAAGACGCATAGAACATTTTCCTTTCGTCGTGCTAATCTTAATTACTTTTTTATAAGGGACGGGGCTTGCCAGATTGCTAGATTTGTATAGACCGCTCGAACCAGAGGAGCAGAAGGGAACGGCTCCAGCCTCACCTGGTCTCACCCGCGGACCGAAGAACGGCCCGCGAGAGAGGGAGATGAGAGGGAGAGAGGAGAGAGAAGGGAAGAAGAGGAGAGAGCGCCCGCGCAGAGCTGGAGAGGCGTGGGGGAGAGAGGGGAGAAAGGAGAGGGGAGAAGAGTGGGTGAGGGGGAGAGGTGGGCCCGCACCGCCGGGAGAGAGGGGGAGAGAGGATGAAGAGAGAGAGAGAAGAGCAGAGGGAAGAGAGAGGAAGAGAGGAGAGGAGAGAGAAGGGAGAGGAGGGAGGGAGAGAAAGGAGAGGAGGAGGAGAGAGAGGCGGGAGGCAGAGGAGAGAGGTGAGTAGGAGAGAGGAGGCGAAGAGAGAAGGAGAGAAAAGGAGAGAGGAGAGAGAGATAAGAGAAAGAGAGAGAGGGGGGAGAGAAAGAGAGGAGAGAGAGAGGGAGAGAGAGAGAGAAGAGAGGGGGGGGAGAGAGAGAGAGAGGGGGGAGAGAAGAGATAGAGCGGAGGGGAAGGGAGAGAGAGAGAGAGAGGGTGGGGGGGGGGCAGGGGGAGAGAAAAAGAGGGAGTGGTAGAAGGAGGAAGAGGAGAGGAAAGAAAGGAGAAAAGTGAGAAAAGGAGAGGAAAGGGAGGAAAGGAAGAGAAAAGAGGAGAAAGGCGGAGGGGAAGGTAAAAGAAAGCAGAGGGGAAGGGAGAGAGGAGGAGGGAGAAGGAAAAGAGAAGGAAAGAGACGATGGAGGGGGAGAGAGAGAGTGAGGAGGGAGGAGAGGAGGGAGAGATGAGAGAGAGAGAGAGAGAGAGAGAGTAGAGAGAGAGAGGAGAGAGGAGGAGAGAGAGGAGAG